>NC_081561.1:94634905-94708198 GCF_022355385.1 Mustela nigripes
AAAAAAAAAAAAAAAAAAAAAAAGAAGGTAGAGAGGTGTAATAATTCTCCTCAGGTCACAGAAGTTCTGGTGGAGCTGGCATATGAACTGACTTGAAAAGGAGATGTCTTAATTTGCAACTGTGCCTCAGTAATTCCTGTGGCGCATCTACAAAAACAACAAAACAGGATACCTACCCAGGCTGCTTCTCAGGCAATTTGGGATTAGTGAATTTGCAGTAGAGCTGGAAATCTGATACACTGCCAGGAATGAGAAATACTTGCTCTGGAATTTGTATTCTTTCAAACTAATATCTTTTGATTATATATTTATATATACATATATATTTATAATATATAACATATATACTTTATATATGTATATAAATATATACTTATATATTTATATATTTAAGGAACTTCAACTCCTTAAAATTTAATTTTAAACTTTTTGTTATTATGAAATAATGACTTAACGAGTTTTCCCCCTAATCCATACGGTTTTTGTAGTATTCAGAATCCTTCAAGGCTGGCTGCAGCATAGTACTACCTTATCCAAAAGAAAAGGGAGAACCATTAGTAATCTTGAGAAAAATCATTTCTTTGAGCCTCAGGATTATCATTTGTAAAATATGGATAATAACTACCTCTCAGACTTCCCATGAGGATTAAGTACAATTACGTTTTTTAAGACATGGAGCCTGAAAGTTAGTACATAATAAGTGGTTCTTTTTTTTTTTTTTAAAGATTTTATTTATTTATTTGACAGAGAGAGATCACAAGCAGGCAGAGAGAGAGGAGGAAGCAGGCTCCCCGCTTAGCAGAGAGCCCTATGCGGGGCTCGATCCCAGGACCCTGGGATCATGACCTGAGCCGAAGGCAGCAGCTTAACCCACTGAGCCACCCAGGCGCCCCGTGGTTCTTTTTTATATCAAGGAAGTGTATTTATCATCTTAGTTATAAGTAAAGTGGCTATATTAATGTCATAGGAAAGTATAGTTTTGTCTAGAGTAGTTCCATGTGTAGATAAAAATAAACCATTCTTGACCTCCATGTAACTGACTTCCTGGATTTACAGACATTTTGCAGTCTCTATGAATAAACTATTGATTGATGCCCACAGCATACTTAAGTTTTGAGACCAGGGACGCCTGGATGGCTCAGTTGGTTGAGCATCTGCCTTTGACTCTGGTCATGATCCCAGAAACCTTGGATCGAGTCCTGCATTGGGCTCCTTGTTCTGCGGGGAGTCCACTTCTCCCTCAGCCTGCTGTTTGCCCTGCTGGGCGCTCGCTTGCTCTCGCTCTCTCTCTGACAAATAAATAAATACACAAATCTTTAAAAAAAAAAAGTTTTGAGACTAGTGGGCCCAAATTAGTAGATCAATTTGCTTATAAAATTTTTACTTAACCAGTAATCAGTTTTATGTATTCCCACATCTGTTTGTGCCTGTCATATTTGATACTATAATCTAGTAATTAGTCTACTCTAAGAATATAGAACGTGAATACAAAATAGAGGGGTTTTTAAAAATACAGGATTAATACTTTGGGAAGACTTCATGAAGTCAGTTACTTAAAATTTTTATGATATGTGGATACCAGTAAATGATTCAGAAAAGAAATCGTAAAATTGTATGTGAATGCTTCATTTAGAATGCTTTGCCAATTATCTATAAAGTTCCATTTAAAAAATTAAACAAGTTGGGTGGTTCAGTTGGTTAAGTAGCTGCCTTTGGTTTTGGTCCTGATCTCAGAGGCCTGGGATCAAGTCCCACATCAGCATTCCCTGCTCAGCAGCGTCTACTTCTCCCTCTTCCTTTGCCCTTCCCCCCTGCTTATGTGCTCACATGCTCTCAAAATCTTTAAAAAATAAAAATAAATAAAAAATTAAACTATAAATCTTATACCTGGAAAGTTATGGATACTTTTATTTATTTATTTTTAAAGATTTATTTATTTTAGAGAGCAGACACAACATGGACATGCATGTGGTGGGAGGGGCAAAGGGAAGGAATCCTCAAGCAGACTCCTCACTGAGGCATCTGTTGTGGGGTTGGATCCCATGACCCATGAGGTCAGGACTTGTGCCGAAACCAAGAGTCATACACTGAACCAACTGAGCCACCCAGGAGCACCATGGCTATGTTTTAAGAAAAATAATTCTGGATCTAGTTAATAGATCCATACTTAAAGAAGATAATATCACAAGATGAGCAAATTTATGTATGATTTCTGAAAAAAATAAGGTAAGTGGAATTTATATGATTATTCATAATAACACACATTTTTTATTAGTTTTACTGATCTGGTTAGTTGAGAAGTTTTGCTTCATGTAAAATGAGAATTATAGAATATGCTAATTGGTCCCAGAAAGAATAATTTAGCTGGAGAGATTAGAATTGGACTCCCTTTCCTAGCTAAAAAGGCATCCTGACAAAAGAAATGGATGAAAATAGATGTAGGTATTTCTTTGGCCAGTCAGATGTGATTTGGCATTACCAAGTGCCAGTAGTAACAATTTGAAATCTAGCTTCCTTTAGATGCATTTGGGTAATTGGTATAAAACTAGGACTACTAATACTGATGACGCTGATGATAAAAGTTTGAGATGTTTACAGAGTGGGTACTCTAGGCTAAACATGCACGATTTGTCTATTTATGAAATCATGGAAGAATTAGTTGCTGGTAATAAAATGAAAAAAGTCATGGAAAAGAAATAATCACCTAGAAAAACTTTTAGAAATCAGAAGGTAAAAGTATATAGAAAATAGGGATTTAACTTTGGTGTGATTATTTTTTCTTAAGAAGAACCTTAGGACATGTATTAAAAGAATATAGAAATAGTCTGTATACCTCAATATGAATTTTTATAAAGAAGGCTATAATTTCATTAAAGCCAATCACATTTTAGTTTTAGATTTAGCTTTTTATTTTCTATTAATATTTATTAACTAGTGAAAAGTAGATTAGTATTGCACCATGTTAAAATAGCTACTTTCTTATTTCTAGTTTATGAAGATAAAAGCATGTAAGAATGCCTGGCATTTAATAAGTGGTTTAAGTGTTTGGGTTTTTGTTTGTTTTGTTCTTTATTTGGCATTCTTTATTATTAAGAGTACAGACTCTGGAGCCAGAATGGTTATTCAGATCTCATCTCTGGGGGCACCCGGGTGGCTCAGTCATTAAGCTTCTGCCTTTGGTTCAGGTCCTGCTCTGCAGGAAGCCTGCTTCTCCCTCTCCCACTCCCCCTGCTTGTGTTCCCTCTCTCACTGTTTCTCTGTCAAATAACTATTTAAAAATCTTAAAAAATACTCACAAAAAAAAAATCATCTTATTCTGTTGCTTTCTAGTTGTGTGACTTACAAGTTGCTTGATTTCTCTGTGCTTCAGTCTCCTTATCTGTTTATAGGGGAGAAATTATATATTCTTCATAGATTATGGGAATTAAATAAATTAATATATATAACATGTTTAATATAATGCCTGACACAGAGAATGTTGTATGTTTACTGTTAACACATGCAAATTTATATCAATTTGCATATTTTGAATTCAGGTCTCTTATAAAAGATTGGTACATACATTAGTAATACAACATCATCATGCTATAATTACTAACATAGTTATATAGTTTTTCATTATATTAACTTACACTCTTGAAAAATAATACCATAGGAATGAAAAATGCTAGTAAAAAGATTGGTTCTGAAAACATTATTCTAAAATGACATGTCTCTGCTTTTCAGATTAGTTTGCTGCCTTGGGCAGAATTGGGTGCTCTGCAGATCAATTACCTTTTCTCTTTTTATTTTAAGTGAGAGAAGAAAACTTGGGCCAAAGTGTATTAAACCTATTTTATGTTCTGTATATTGCTTTTTTTGATAGTTCTTTTATTTTGTAGGAAGAGTGGATATTATTTTTTTTAGACTTGTAATCTCTGAGACTTCTGATTATCAGCAGAAGCTAGTTGATCAGATTGATGTGTAATAAATGTAATTCTGAATCTTAATCTCAATAAATAGCTGGTATTGAATATCAGGTCATTGGAATATTTACTAGTCTGTTATGTAATTTAACAGTTGCTATAAAAAGCCCACACATACTGTAGACTCCTTAATGAAATTAATGACAGCTTTGGTCGTCCAGGAGTAGAATGTTATTGCCAGCATGACAGTGGAGCTGCAGTAATCCAACTTCAGTTCCTGATTAATGAGGTTAGTGAATTGCTTTAATTTGTCCTGTTTGTGTATGAAAGAGGGCCACATTTGGTCTTTCAGATTTTTTGCACGCATTCGTATTTAAATATTTGAACAAAAGTTAATTTCTTATAGGTCAGAGCTAATAGTTTATTGTAAGGCATCATCACGGGAAGTTACATAAATAATGCAAGATGTTTTGAGATGTTGCAAATAGAATGGTGTAAGGTAAATCTTGGTGCAAGGTGCTGCATATCAATTTTATTTCTTGGATACTGAAAATTATGTAACACTAAAATCTATATTGAAATTTTTTTAGAGATTGAGTTTATTATAAATAAAATATACTTCTCTAATGACTTGTTTGAAATACAACCAGGAAACAAAAATCCATTTAAAAAAATAACAAAACTTGTTATTGTCCAGAATTCTTGTTGTGTTGCTTACTGGTTGAAGTAACTGATGATTTCTTTGGTTTTGATAGAGTATAAAGTTAGGAAGGAGCTCAGAAAACAGATACTATTTTATCAGCGGAGTAAATAATGTGAGCGGGTTTTTAAAAAGTTTGAGCATTTTCAGTGACCCGGAGCAAGAGAGTATAATGCTAAGCGAAATAAGTCAGTCAGAGAAGGACGAACACCATGTGATTTCAGTCTTGTGGTATTTAAGAAACAAGCAAAGAGAAAAAAAAAAGAGAGGCAAACCAGGAAACAGAGTCATAACTATAGAGAACAATCTGATGGTTATTAGAGGGGAGGTGAGAGAATAGGTTAAATAGGTGATAGGGATTAAGGAGCGCACTTGCAATGAGTACAGGGCTTTGTATGGAATTGCTGAATCACTGTATTGTACGCCTGAAATTAATATAACAGTCTATATTAGAGACTGAGTTTATTATAAATAATAATTTATAATTACTATTATAAATTAATTTGTTTATTATTATAAATTAATTATAAATATAATTAGAATTTTAAAAAAGGAAAATAAAAAGTTAAACAATTTAAAATTATGAGCAGCTCTGAGAATAGATGTTTACTGTATGCAGTGACGAGCACGAAAGGCTGGTCATTAGAAGAAAGAAATTACCTCAGAAAAGGCTCTGCTATCTTTAGTTGTGGTGATAGTCTGTGCACGTTTTTTTTGCCCTCAGGTCCTTAGAAGGAACAAATTCTTAAACATATGTGAGAGGAAAAAAGTCAACACTCAATACCTCTGAACTTTTGTAAAATGTTTTTATCAAAAGATTAGCATATTACTAGATTATTATTATGGTTAGTGTACTATCATTATTATTATATTATGTAGGTTTTTTAGGGTCAGAAGTTTTTTTTTCCTTCTTAATTTTATTTATTTATTTGACACAGAGAGAGATCACAAGTAGGCAGAGAGGCAGGCAGAGAGAGGGGGGGAAGCAGGCTCCCTGCTGAGCAGAGAGCCCGATGCTATGCGGGACTTGATCCCAGGATGCTGAGATCATGACCTGAGCCTAAGGCAGAGGCTTAACCCACTGAGCCACCCAGGTGCCCCAGAAGTGTTTTTTGTTTGTTTGTTTGTTTTTTAAACTACAGAATTCTGTGTAGAACTGTATAATAGGCATTGTAAAATGTTAAAATTCAAAAGAAATCATAATATAGAAAGTCATTGAGCCCATTTATGAGGACTCAAGATTATTTTTCCTACTTAAAAACAAAGTTTTGTTATGAAATAATTTTACTGGCAATTAGGTTCAAAATAGAGAGGTTTTGCATGTACTTCCTCTAGGTTCCCTAGTAGTAACAGTATATATAATAATAGTATAGTATTAACCTGGAAAACAACATCCATATACTACCATTAGTTAGACTACAGACTTTATTTAGATCTTATCACCATGAACTCCTGTGTCCATGTGGGTGTGTGGTTTT
Organism: Mustela nigripes; assembly: GCF_022355385.1. NCBI lineage: Eukaryota > Metazoa > Chordata > Mammalia > Carnivora > Mustelidae > Mustela > Mustela nigripes. The sequence goes on from NC_081561.1 coordinate 94,640,989, forward strand.
GTGCATTTTTAATGATACATACAGATTTGTGTAATGACTGCTATGAACAAGGCACAGATCAATTTATCATCATAAAGAAATTCCTTAAGGTTCCCACTTTGTAACTGCCCCCGCCCCAGTCCCTAATCCCTGGCATCCACTAACCTATTCTCCATCTTTATACTTGTGTTAAGATTATTTCTTAAAGCTGTACATGAACTAGTGTAAATAACATTGCAAATTGATTACCTGTGCAAGTTTTAGAAATCTTAAGTAATTTATGTTGTCATTCACGGAGGTTTCTTTTCAATAAGATTCAACATTGAGTTCTTGGATATGACTGTTTTTATTTTACATGTTTGAATGTTACATTTTGAGTACTTTAAAATGATGTTGCTGTTTTAAAAAATGCTTAGCAAAATAGAAATATTGGGGATGCTACAGAAATCCGACAATTGGGAATAGCTATTTGCTTTTACATTTAGTGGACCACTTGTAGGTAAAGGAGCCACCATAGGAGGTGGTCAACTGTTATTGCCATTTTGGCTCTACATCTCTTCTTCCTTGAGATTTCAAGATGGCATGCATAACTTGAGAAAGTTGTCTGTGGTGGAAATAAGAGTGAAGAGTACAAATCTTTGATAGTCTGAATCTTTAAGTTTCTCTGCTTCAAAATGATATCGATAAGAGGTTATTTTCTGGTGAAAGCATATGGACTTTATTTCTGCTGATAGTCATTTTGTAGCAGTAGGAATAACGCCATAGAGTAACCCTCATAGAATTTTGAGAGTGGAAAGGACTTGGAGAGATCATTTAATGTAAATTTTCAGAGCTATTTTAATCCTCTTTGATAAATGAGAAACTTAGTTTAAAGGAAGGAGATTTTAAAATTTCTCATAATAACCCAAATGAGTAGAACAGCAAATCCTTTTTTGAAATTAACATAAATTTTTCATGTTGCATTATTTTATTTTATTTTATTTTATTTTCTCAGTATAAATGAAAAGAATCTGACTTCTTTGAGGAAATACACATACATGTCTTAATAAATCAACTTTAGTCTAGAGATTCTTAATTCTGGTCACCTCTGAAGATTTTTACAAATATACCTATGTAGGTCCTTGCTCTGAAAATTCTGGTTTGTGAGGTCAGGGGTAAGATTGAGCCTCCTGTGTGATTTTCATATAGGGCCAGAGATTCTTCTCCATACTGAATAGTATTTAGTAGTATCAGATGTTTTAATTTTCTAAATTCGTTGATTGTTCAATCCTTTGGATATTGAAGTTGTAGTGTGCTGAATGCTACCTTTATTTTCTGTATCATTCTAGTAGAAGTATTATGACCTAGGTGTAGTACATTATGAAGAATTTTTCTTAAGCCCGATAAAATGGGAAAGTTACTTCTTTTTTTTTTTGGTCAAGAAGATGTACAATACTGACCAAGTAACTTATAGTCTGATCTCTAATTTTACATAGCTATCAACTATAATATCCAGCTGGATCCTAGTATATTTGTAGTTTGTAAGATACTAGATTGTACTTTAAATTGAAGAAGTGAAAACATTTTTAAAATTTTTTTATTTTTTAAATTACTTTTCAGTGTACTAGAATTCATTGTTTATGCACCACACCCAGTGTTCCATGCAATATGTGTCCTCCATAATACCCACCACCAGGCTGACCGAACTTCTTGCTCCCCTGCCCCTTCAAAACCCTCAGACTGATTTTCAGAGTCCATAGTCTCTCATAGTCTCTCCCCCTCCAATTTCCCTCAACATTTTTAACATATACATATAACACACTGTATTACATCTGCTATTTAGAATTTGAGTGAGACAGATGTTTCTCAAAACAATCTATTGGCTGAAAGTTTTGAAATTTGGGAAGGTTTTTTTTTTTTTTTGGCAGCTCTTTAGTAGCTTTAATGTTTTTAAGATGTATTCTATGTAAAATATATTATACTTTATTTTTAAGGGAGCTCTTGTGAGTGCCTTGGCTGATGACACCTTACATTTATGGAATTTACGTCAAAAGAGACCTGCCATACTACATTCACTTAAATTTTGCAGAGAAAGGTAAGAATTCTCTGTTATCCTATGTTCAAGGTATTTGCTATTCCATTTTGAAATACTTTCTTTGAATTTTATTCTTACTTATTTTTTTGTGAAAGGCTTTATGTACAATCTGAAAAATAATTCAAGAACTTCAAAGGATATATAATAAAAAGCAAGATTCCTTCCTTTCCAGACCCATTTTCCTCTCCAGAGACAACCACGTAATACTTTGTGCATATAGTCAGAAATATTTCTAGGTAGCACTCCTTTTTTTGCATAAAAGGGAAGCCATTACATATTTTACCTATAATTTGTGTTCACGCAACAATATATTTGATAGATTGTTTCATATTGGCACAAGCCAGTTTTCCATAGTTATTTTCATAAACACATGATATTCTATTACATGGAAGTACCATAATTTAGTCTTCGTCAATGGATATTTATATCACTTTTGGTCCGCTGTTAATTTTGTTCTATTGTGAAAGATAGTATGGTACATATATGTCTTCATTTATACAAGTATTTCTCTGAGATGAATTTGTAGAAGTAGAAAAGTTGGTCACAGAAATCTCTTACATGAATTGTGAGTTTCGTGTTTTGATTGAAAGACCTTTTTTTCTTTTTTAATTCAGTATAATTAACATAGAGTGTTGCATTAGTTTTAGGTGTACAATATAGTCGTTCAGCAATTCTGTGTATTAATAAGTGTTCGTTGTGATAAGTGTACTTTTAATCCTCTTCACCTGTTTTTTTACTCATTCTTCCATCTACTCCCCTCTGATAACCAGGAGTTTGTTCTCTATAGTTAAGAGTGGGTTTTTTTGGTCTTTTTTTCACTTTTCCTTTTTTTTTTTTTAATTTGACATATAAGTGAAATCTTATGGCATTTATCTTTCTCTGACATATTTCTCTTAATATTGTACTTTCTAGATCCATCCATGTTGTTGCAACTGGCAAGATTTTATTCTTTTTTATGTCTGAGTAATAGTCCATTGTATATTGGAAAGACCTTTTTCACCCTAGTTTTATTAAACATTCTCCCATATTTTCTTACAGTGCTCTTAAATTTGCATTTTTTATGCTTTATCTGTAATTCATTCGGAACTTACTTTGGCATGAAATATGAGCAAGAAATATAGCCCCTGCCCTATTGCTTATGGAATCTCTATTTATATATATATATGAACATTTACATATATGTGTGTATATATGTACTCAAAGCATGAACAGATGTGAGTATATATGTATATGTGCCAAAGTTAAGAAATCTGGGTCTGTGTAGCATCTAAATGTAGTGGGGTCAGTGTCTTTAGGCCCTATCTTCTGTGAAAGTAAGACATCAGACTGCCCAAAGCATATCCAAGGATCAGACCATTCCTCCTGTGATACATGTTAATCTGTACAGGTGATAGAAATAGATCAGTTTGTAAGTCTGGGTTTTTGCCCACAGTGGCCCTCCAAAATAGGCAGGCTAAAAAGTCTGCTGAGAACATAGCAGTTCAGACATTTTTTTTTTTAAATTGTTATGTTGTCACCATAAAATACATCATTAGTTTTGATCGAGTATTCCAAGATTCATTGTTTATGTACAATACCCAATGCTCCATGCAATATGTGCCCTCCTTAATACCCACCACTGGGCTCACCCATCCTCCTTCCTCATCTCTAAAACCCCCAGTTTGTTTCTGGGAGTCCACAGTCTTTCGTAGTTTGTCTCCCCTTTTAATTTCCCCCAATTCACTTTCCCTTTCCTTTTCCTAATGTCTTCCATGTTACTTCTTATGTTCCACAAGTAAATGAAACTTATGATAATTGACTTTCTCTGCTTGATTTACTTCACTCAGCATAATCTCCTCCAGTCCCACCCATGTTGATACAAAAGTTGGGTATTCATCCTTTCTGATGGAGGCATAATATTCTATTGTGTATATGGACCACATCTTCTTTTTTTTTTTTTAAAGATTTTATTTTTTTATATGACAGAGAGAGAGAGGTCACAAGTAGGCAGAGAGGCAGGCAGATAGAGAGAGAAGGGGAAGCAGGCTCCCTGCCAATCAGAGAGCCTGATGCGGGCTTCAATCCCAGGACTCTGGGATCATGACCTGAGCCGAAAGCAGAGGCTTAACCCATTGAGCCACCCAGGCACCCAGTGGATCACATGTTCTATATCCATTCATCTGTTGAAGGGCATCTCGGCTCTTTTCACAGTTCAGCTATTGTAGACATTGCTGCTATGAACATTGGGGTACATAGGGCCCTTCTTTTTCTTTAGGGTAAATGTCGGGTCAGGGGGTAGCTATTACTCCATTTCATTTTTATGCTATTTGGATTTTTACTTCTGAAACTAGGAAAGGTAGGAAAAATACAAAAATTTATAAGTAGCTATTTCATTACATTTTGAACAATTGTTAAATAATTAAACTTAATTTTAATCATAATATTGTCTTATTTTTATAAGTAAATTTTCTTAGTAGTGTAGAAATATATAAATAGAAACTATATGTAGTGATTTAAGTTGTATTTTTTCATAATGTGGATTTATTTTCTAGTTTTGACTTAAAAATTGTGCTAAAATACATAGAATATGAAAATTTTCTATTCCAACTATTTATAAGAGTATAGTTCGGTACTATATAATAATGGATATTTTGGTAGAATTTCACCTTTATGGTATTTAAGGAAAAAAACATGGAAATTGGAAGTCTCATATCTTGATTTAACTATATGAAATTGGGCATGTTACTTCACTGTTTTGTGTGTTTGGTTTTTTAATTTGTGGGAAATGTTCCTCTGTGATATATGTAATCTTTATCATTTCTTTATGTTGAAACAGCTTCCTCTTATCCCCATTTATTCTATAGGTGATTATAGAACACTTACTTTGTTCTAGCTTAATGCTAGCTGCTGAGCATGCATTTGTAAAGAAGACAGACTTGGACCTTACCCTTAGGGTCTTGGTCAAAGTTTAGGTAAGCTTAGCTTCCCAGATGCCCAATAATATGACATTTCTTCATACTAAATAAATCTGTATCACAATTTCCATAGAATTAATTTGAGTTGGGGGATAACATAAACTTATAAATTTCCTCATTGGTTAGCAGCCAGGTTGTATAATTGTCAAGTTTAGTTCTTACTATAATTGATTATTTAGCTTGAGATACAGTTTTCTCTATATTGAAAAGCAATGTACTATACTACCATAGTGGTTAAGCGTTCAGGCTCTGGACCTAATTGCCTATGTTGAATCTTAATGCATAGCACCATCACCTACTAACTATATCACTTTTGTTATCTGTAAAATGGATAATAATTATCTCATGAAAACCCTAAGGTTCATGTTATAAAGTTAATATGTATAAAATAAATAATACATAGAAAGCACTTAAAATAGTTCCTTAGAAATCACCTGTATAGTTTATTTTTTTATTTTTTTAATTTTTTTTATTTTTTTTTATTAAATTTTTTATTTTTTATAAACATATATTTTTATCCCCAGGGGTACAGGTCTGTGAATCACCAGGTTTACACACTTCACAGCACTCACCAAATCACATACCCTCCCCAATGTCCATAATCCCACCCCCTTCTCCCAAACCCCCTCCCCCCGGCAACCCTCAGTTTGTTTTGTGAGATTAAGAGTCACTTATGGTTTGTCTCCCTCCCAATCCCATCTTGTTTCATTTATTCTTCTTCTACCCACTTAAGCCTCGATGTTGATCACCACTTCCTCATATCAGGGAGATCATATGATAGTTGTCTTTCTCTGCTTGACTTATTTCGCTAAGCATGATACGCTCTAGTTCCATCCATGTTGTTGCAAATGGCAAGATTTCATTTCTTTTGATGGCTGCATAGTATTCCATTGTGTATATATACCACATCTTCTTGATCCATTCATCTGTTGATGGACATCTAGGTTCTTTCCATAGTTTGGCTATTGTGGACATTGCTGCTATAAACATTCGGGTGCATGTGTCCCTTTGGATCACTACATTTGTATCCTTAGGGTAAATACCCAATAGTGCAATTGCTGGGTCATAGGGCAGGAGTCAAGATGGCGGAGAAGTAGCAAGCTGAGACTGCTTCAGCTAGCCGGAGATCAGCTAGATAGCTTATCTAAAGATTGCAAACACCTGAAAATCCATCGGCAGATCTAAGAGAAGAAGAACAGCAATTCTGGAAACAGAAAAACAACCACTTTCTGAAAGGTAGGACCGGTGGAGAAGTGAATCCAAAGCGATGGGAGATAGATCCCGGGGGGAGGGGCCGGCTCCCGGCAAGCGGCGGAGCAACCGCGCACAAAATCAGGACTTTTAAAAGTCTGTTCCGCTGAGGGACATCGCTCCAGAGGCTAAACCGGGGCGAAGCCCACGCGGGGTCAGTGTGGCCTCAGGTCCCGCAGGGTCACAGAAGGATCGGGGTTGTCTGAGTGTCGCAGAGCTTGCGGGTATTGGAACGGGAAAGCCGGCTACAGAGACAGAGCCGACAGTAAGCTCGCAGCTCCGTGTTACCTTGAACCGGTCGCAGGCTCGGTGAGCTCGGAGCGCGGCCGGAGGTCAGGCAGACGGGAGTAACTGGGCGCTGTTCTCTGAGGGCGCACTGAGGAGTGGGGCCCTGGGCTCTCGGCTCCTCCGGGCCGGAGACCAGGAGGCCGCCATTTGTATTCCCGTCCTCTGGAACTCTACGGAAAGCGCTCAGGGAACAAAAGCTCCTGAAAGCAAAACCCAGCGGATTACTCACCCCGGCCCCGGGTAAGGGCGGTGTAATTCCGCCTGGGGCAAAGACACTTGAGAATCACTACAACAGGCCCCTCCCCCAGAAGATCAACAAGAAATCCAGCCAAGACCAAGTTCACCTACCAAGGAGTGCGGTTTCAATACCAAGGAGAGCAGCAGAATTCCAGAGGAGGAGAAAGCCAAGCACGGAACTCATGGCTTTTTTCCTGTGATTTTTTTTAGTCTTGCAGTTAATTTAATTTTTTCTTTTTCATTTTTTTTTTCTCGCCTTCGGGTAAAATTTATAGTTTTTGTTTTTTAAAGGTATTGGGGGGGTGGCTGGGTGGCTCAGTCATTAAACATCTGCCTTCAGCTCAGCTCATGATCCCAGTTCCTGGGATTGAGTCCCATATCTGGCTCCCTGCTCCACCGGAAGCCTTCTTCTTCCTCTCCTACTCCCCTTGCTTGTGTTCCCTCTCTCACTGTGTCTCTCTGTCAAATAAATAAATAAAATCTTTAGGGTGCCTGTGTATCTCAGTCATGAGCCTTTGGCTCAGGTCATGATCCCAGAGTTCTGGGATTGACCCCGCATTGGGCTCCCTGTTTGGCAGGAAGCCTGCTTCTCCCTCTCCCACTTCACCTGCTTGTGTTACTTCTCTCTCTGTGTCTCTCTCTATCAAAAAAAGAAATAAGAAATCTTAGAAAGAATAAAAAAGAAAAAAAGAAAATCTTAAAAAAAAATAAAACTATTGGATTTACTAAAAGTAATAATTTGTAATTTGAGGTATCTGCATTAGCTATACCAGAGATTTTACTTAGGCAGTCTTTATAGAAACAACTAATTGACATTGGAAAATCATTAGAAGCAATGATATTGGCTCTTCATGGCTTTATACACGAAGGACAGGTTTTTTGGCTTTGGTGGAAAATGAGAATTTGACAAGTAAAATTCTGTATGGCAGGTTTTTATTGTTTGTTTTATTTTCTTAATCAGAGTATGTTCCATTTAGCTTTGTGGGTTTTTTTTTTTCTTTTTCTTTAAAGAAAGTTTAACTGGGAGGAATTGATGGCTTTGTAAGCAATTACAACTATCTGCTAGTCTTTTTTTCATCACCATTGTTACCATGACCAGGATTCTCAGCCATGTTAAGTTTTTGCATAACAGTTCTTAAATAAAAATATATGGAGCATTTTAAGAGTAAGGACTAAATTGTATATCTGGGCTTTCCTTTTTAGAACCTATTATTGTCTAATATATCTCTAATTGTGTAATTCTTTGTTGTTCATAATATACTTTCACATAAATGTTATTTAGTCTCTGGGGTCAAGAAAAGTTTCTCTAAGTGAAATTTCAAAGAGTAGAGTTTTTCTATATAAATATGTTAGACACTGAGTAGCTGAGTCTTTAATATTGAAATTAGTACATGTCTTTTAAGATATTTTTATTTTATTCTAACACATTTATATCTGTTCATTTGATGTTCATTTGATGATATTGGTTTAGAGAATAAAGTAAGCGTGCATGCATTCTAAACTAATGGTTAGGAGAATATAATATCATATGGAATATATTAATAAGCAGAAAGTTCCTCCTAACAATTATCAATGTCCAAAGTCCTTAAGAAAAAAACTATTTGACAAATGGAATGATGTGTTTAGATACCATGACTGTAGTAGAAAATTTGGTGCTTGTACAGGGAGTGACTGCTACTGTAGCATCAGATTTTTTTTTTTTTTAATTTTTTAATATAGAGAGAACGTGCCAGTGTGCAGGAATGGGTTGGGGGGAGAGGGAGAGGGAGGAGGAGAGAAGTAGACCCCTCCGACATCAACCACTGAGCGCAGAGCTGGATGCTGTGGGGCTTGTTCTTATGACTCTGAAATTAGGACCTGAGCCAAAACCTAGAGTTTGAGGCTTAACCATCCGAGCTACCCAGGCGCCGCACGTCCGATTTTCTTAGTAGCAAAAGTAAATTATTGTAGAAATAAAAACGAATTTGTACCATTATAATCTTATTAAACTATTACCTAAATATTGTGCTTTGCATACTTATGAGGTTTATAATTTGTTTGGTATGCACATGAACCGGGCATAGCTTTAAAAGAATATTTGGCTAGATACCAGCCCCAAAAAGTCTATACAGGTCTTCCAAAGATTTTGAATTAATTCACTGCACATATTTAACAAGAAAAAAAATTAATCATAATATTGGAACAACTTAGAGACCTAGTATTACAGTTTTTGTGGTAATTACATCATATCGGCAAAATATTTTTCTTTAAAAGCAGCTTAATGAAAGTGTACAAGCATTAGAAATGAGGGTGATTTCGTGTTAGGAAATTCAGGACTAGAACACAGAAATGGAATGGAACACAGGCTGTTAGGCAGCCTGACAGAGGGATATACTATTTTGCATCTAATTCTAATCCATGAAGAGAGTTATTTTGGAATTCTGTGGATGTGATGAGTCACCTTGCTAGTTTTTAGGGAAGCAAGTCCTGAGACAAAATTTAAAAAGAAAGAAGAAAACCACCAGTGTTCAGAGGGAAGATGATTGTAATTTGATGACCTTGAGACTGTAAAAGGAAAGATGGTTAGGAAGTGTTTGGATAACTTCCTAGAATAAAATTATCTATAATAACAAAGAAATTCTGACAAGGAAATTGGGAGAGATATCCAAAGAGACTGATCAGGCTTCACAAGGTCCTTATAATGTATTCAGGTATAAAAATATTGGGGCACCTGGGTGGCTCAGTCATTAAGCGTCTGTCTGCCTTTGGCTCAGGTCATGATCCCAGAATTCTGGGGTCTGGAGCCTGCATCGGGCTCCCTGCTGAGCAGGGAGCCTGCTTCTCCCTCTCCTACTATCCTGCTTGTGTTCCTTCTTTGGCAGTCTTTCTCTGTCAAATAAGTAAATAAAATCTTAAAAAAAAAGGTTATATGGAAGGAGAGGGATACATAATCAAAGGTGAATATAAGAATAATTGATCTCTCCTAATAGGCACAATGACCTAAAGCATGTGAAAAATAATGAATTCAGAATAATGAATGAATAGAGTTTATTCAGTATGGTATATTAATGGTAGGTAGAGTTAGGGCATATATTATTCATCCAACTATATAATGTAATAGTGGCTCAGACAAATTGTGTCTTAGACAGCTAAAAAAAGGTTGGCTTCTATAACATTATTGATTGACCTAGGAGGAATATAGAGTGGGAGCAGTTCTTTAAATCTAGAAATGAAAAAAAAAATTTTTTTTAGAAGGTAAATTACATTCAGTTCACCAAACATTAGGTGCTTTCTATGTGCCAGGGATTATGCTAGGTATTTAGGATAACAAAGATGAATAAAATGCTTGAATAGCTTACATCAGAGGCCCAGACATTAAATAACTATTACACAATATGGGCCAATGTCATTTTAGAAGGTTAAGTTAAAAACCCATAATAGAATAACTAATCCAATCCTTCAATTTTTTTTTAATATACTGACTTCTTTTAAAGGAAGACAGACATCAGTCATAAGGAAAATGCAAACTGATACTACAACTAGATATCACTACACATCTATCAGAATGGCTAAAATACTGTCTTGGATGTGACACAGTTGGAACTTCCCCTAGTCTGCTAGTGGGAGTATTGTTAGTCAATTTAGAAAATTTTTTTGTGGTATTCACATAATCCATGACCCAACAGTTCCGTTCCTGAACATACATGTATGGTAGGCAGAATTTTAAGATGCACCCCAAGATTTCTGCTCCCTGTGTCTGCACACCATCACACAAACACTAATCTAGGTGAAGGCATTTTGTAGATGTAATTGAGGTCCCAATTAATTGACCTTAGGATAGGGTGATTATTCTCAGTAAACTTAATTGAAGCAAGTGACAATAGACTCTTCCTGGCAGAGGTTCAGAGCCTGAGAGGGATATTCAGTACAAGGGATATTGGGTCCTACAACCGCATGGGACTGATTTCTACTAGCGACATGGAAAAGCTTCAGAGCTGATTCTTCCCAGAACCTCCAGAAAGGGACACAGGAATGCATCCTGGCTAATTTTTGTATTTCAGCCTTGTGAGACTGAATAGAGGCTCTGAGTCATACAGTGCCTGGACTTCTGACCTATAGAAACAAAGAATAAATGTTTTTGGTTTTCGTTTTAGTTTTTTGGGTGGTAATTTGTTAAAACATAAATAAACAAATACAAAAAAAAAAAAACCCTAATATAGATTTTGGTACCTAGAAGTGAGATGCTACCATATCAAATATCTGAAAATATGGAAGTTGCTTTGGAACTGGTCAGTGAATAGATGTTGAAAAATTTGAGGAATGTGATAGATATGTCTAAATTTTTTTGGGTAAGCTGTGGAGCTCTAGATTTGGAGACTGCTGCCATTGAGAACTTAGAAGTGGGGAACTTGTTTTTGGAAATGAAGTGGGTCCTTGTTATATAATGGTGGGAAGCATAACGAAATTATCTCTTGCATAATGTGTATGTGATTAATTTAGATATTTAGTTGAGGAGATTACCAAAGAAAGAGATGAAGGAGCCACCTGATTTTTTTCTTGCTGCTTTATAATAAAATGCAAGAGAAAAAAAATGCAAGAGGAAAGAAAGAAATTGAGGGAAGAATTATTAAGGGAACCAGGACTTGATGATTTAGGAAATGCCTACACTGGTCCAGCTGGTAAAAAGATTGTTTCTCAGTGTGGCTTAGAGAAAACCTTGAAGGTGTGGTTGAACAGCTTTTTACTAAAAATCTCCTGAAGACAAGGGTCAAAGTATTCAGTTATACAAAGGACTCTTAACAGATTGTGGGTATGCTTCAAAGATTTTTTTTTTTAAAGATTTTATTTATTTATTTGTTAGAGAGATCACAAGCAGGCAGAGAGAGAGGGGGAAGCAGGTTCCCCACCGAGCAGAGAGCCCAATGTGGGGCGTGATCCACCGAAGACAGAGGCTTAACCCACTGAGCCACCCAGGCATCCCTTCACAGATCTTTTCAATCAAAACAAAGAACCTTTAGAATGCTTTAAGATGCACAGTTTGCAAAAATTATGTAGCAGAATATTGCCAGTGTGGCCTGAAAGACAATACGAAAAGAAAGGAGGCTGCTGCCAGTAGCAGGTGATAAAGGCTCCAGGCAAGTGCTTTCTTGGATGAAAAAGGCAGAGGGTGGAGCTAAGAGCTACAGAGGATTATTTCCAGACTTGGAAACCTAATTAAGAAAAATTCAACATTTGCCCTAGATTTCAAAACTGTTAAGGACCAGTGACTCCTTTTTACCTTCCACTTTTCCCCATTTTGAACAGGAGTTTCTATAATTGTTACCCTCTGTTTGTCCTACCATTGAATGCTGGGAGTCTTGGAGGCAAACTGTCTCTTTAGTTTCCTAGATCCACAGATGGAGTGCAATTATGCCCAAGAACTATGCTTAATGGGTTACAGTCAAGACTCATCTACAACAAATTTAGATGAAATTTGGGATGTTTGAGTTGATGATATTTTAATGAGATCTTGCACTTGGTATTGTAATTGGTTCAGACTTTAGAGATGTTGGGGTCAGGTGAATGTATTTTGCATTTGGGAGGGATGTGACTCTTCAGAGGCTTATGGGAAGACTATTAGAGGCAGGATCCTAAGATAGTCCCCAAGGTGTTGCCCCCTGGTATACACACACCTTCTAATTATTCAATCAGTTCTAATCAAGGTGCTGATGTGAAGGGGTTTTCCAGATGTAATTGAGATCCCAAATCATTTGACCTTCACACATAGAATATATATTAATTGGTTTTAGGTTTGAATTACCTGACTTAAAATGGCAGCAAATGCATGGATTTACCCTGGTTGGTTTGGCTCACCTCTGGAACTCAGTTTGGTTTAAGTGTCTCCTAAAGTGTATGGGTATCTTGAGGAAGGTATGAGCTCTAATGAATATCTGAATAATGTTAGAAAGAAGTGGACTGTGGAATGGATGTTAGGTAGGTAAACAACTGTCCACTGTATTTCACTGCCTTCAAAATGAAGTTGATACTCTTAAATACTTAGCATTCCCTTAAAGGTCTTATAAGGTCTATGACTCTACTTATTACCATAATTCATTTCACTATGCTTCTCCGTCTTTTTATGCATTATAATCTAGTCACCTTGACTTTACCTTTTTTTTTTCCTTTTTAAAGAATGATCTTCTCTCCTCCCTGTTTGTGTGAGCTGATCTCCCTGCTTCGAACACACTTACTATTCTTGTTCATGGTTAACTTGTGTTTGTCATTTCATTTAGTTTTTTCTGTAAGTTCCTTAGTCTGGGTTCTGTGCCTCTTTTGTATTACACCATAGTATCATGGTCTTTCCCTAAAATAGCACAATAGCACATACTGTTCTTACTGTAATTGTCTTGGTTCTGTGATTATTTTAGAGATTAGAACATAAACCATGTGTGTGTGTGTGTGTATATATATATATGTACATATATATATGTACATATATATAATATTCTATATATAAAAATATATAAATTTTATATATATATATTTTTATTTCCATTACCAGTCACAATGCCTAAGATTTAGTAAATGCTCAAAAAAATTATAGATTGATTGTTACCCCATTGCCTTTGCAGAAAATGGGGAATCTCTTCTTAATCTAGAAGGCATGATACTTCACAGACTGTGTGGGTTACCTGGGAGATAGGCTAAGAAGGAGAGTCCTCAAACAGAAAAAAATGAGAATATTTGCTCCAGACTAATTCTATATATAATCTTTATTGCTCCCACTAATAGATCCCAAACTAGCTAGGTTATTTGATTATCCTTGGAGTGCTACTAGGTCTTTGGCCCATAGCAAGGCTTTTAAAGTTTTTATTTTTTTATTTTTGTAAAAAGAGTGAGATGGAAGAAAAAAGAAATTTGAGTAATAGATTTCTTTTTACTGAACCAGCATGTCTAGGAGCTACAGCAGAATTCTATATATAATAATTTGGCAGTGATTTTGAAGATGAAGTTTTTATTTTCCTTTTCTTGCTTTACTGTATTAGCAAAAACTTATAGAAGTGTTAATGATATTTTCCATAGCAAGTATCTTTTTCTTAGTAATAATTTTAATAATATTGCTTCTAAGATTTTACTGTTAAGCATAATATAGGATGTTGGTTTGAGATAGAATTTTTTTTTTTCTCTCAGATTTGGTTGTCAATTATGGAAGTTAGATTTTAATTGAATACCTTTTTAGCATCTTTTAAAAATTATTCTGTGATTTCTTACCTCTTTTTTTCCCTGTTGAACTGTGGCATTAATAGATGTCCTAATATTAAAGATTCTTGTGTGCTTGTGAAAATTTTAGAATAATATTGACAGTTCTTTCATTGTTAAGTATGATTCTTAATATATTTTTAAGACTTCTACTTTTTTTTAAAAAACAGGGAAATTTATTATTATTTTTTTAAAGATTTTATTTATTTGGGTGTGTGTGCATGCATTCAACAGAAAGAGAGAACACAAGTGGGTTATGGCAGGGGCAAGGGGCAGAGGGAGAGGGAGAAGCCGACTCCCTGCTGAGCAGGGAGCCTGATATTGAGCTCCATTCCTGGACCCCCAAATCATGACCTGAGCTAAAGGCGGACACAACTAAGCCACCCAGGTGTCCCAGGATATCTACATTCCTTTTTGAGGTTAGAATAGAACTTTTATTATTTTTTTTTCAATGTTCCAAAATTCACTGTTGATGCACCACACTCAGTGCTCCATGCAATACGTGACCTCCTTAATATCCACCACCAGCCACCCTCAAGCCCACACTCCCCGCCCTTCCAAAACTGTTTCTCAGACTCCACAGTTTCTCATGGTTTGTCTCTCCTCCAATTTCCCCCAACTCATTTTTCCTCCCCATCTCCCAGTGTCCTCCATGTTATTCCTTATGCTCCACAAGTAAGTGAAACCATATGATAATTGACTTTCTCTGTTTGACTTATTTCACTCAGCATAATCTCTTCTAGTCCCTACCATGTTGATATGTTGATAAAAAAGTTGGGTATTCTTCTTTTCTGATGGAGGCATAATACTTCATTGTATATATGGACCATATCTTCTTTATCCATTCGTCCATTGAAGGGCATCTTGGTTCTTTCCACAGTTTGGCAACTTGGTCATTGCTGCTATGAACATTGGGGTACATATGGCCCTTCTTTTCACTACATCTGTATCTTTGGGGTAAATACCCAGTAGTGCAATTGCAGGGTCATAGGATAGCTCTACTTTTAATTTTTTAAGGAGTCTTCACTCTGTTTCCAAAAGTGGCTGCACCAACTTGCATTCGCACCAACAGTGTAAGAGGGTTCCCCATTCTCCACATCTTCTCCAACACTTGCTTACTGTTTTGTTAATTTTGTCTATTCTAACTGGTGTAAGGTCATATATCAATGTGGTTTTGATTTGAATCTCCCTGATGGCTAATGATGATGAACCTTTTTCTATGTGTTTGTTATCCATTTGTATGTCTTCTTTGGAGAAGTGCCTGTTCATGTCTTCTGCCCATTTTTTGATGTGATTATCTGTTTTGTGTGTGTTGAGTTTGAGGAGTTCTTTATAGATCTTGGATCAGAACACAGTGAGCAAACTCCTCAAACATATATATGAAGAGAAACACACACACACTTTTCATATTACAGAGGTGGTATTGCAAACAAACAAAAAAAATGCAGTAAATAAAAAAATGCTGTGATGACTCTTATCTAAATGGGATATTTATTTAAACTAAAATAAATTGTAAATCAGTTAAAGATTTTAATGTAAAATGACCACAGAAAAATTAAAACTTGGGAGAATGTTATACAGGGAGTATTTTTAAGATCTGGACAGGGTGTCCTTAAATAACATGCACAGAAAAGCACCAACTGTATTGGAAAGGATTAACAGTTCTGTATAACACACTTACCCTAAAGTTAAAAGACAAACCACATCTACAAAAAGAATACAAAATTCAGAGTAATTTGCATTGTACTTTTAAAAAATGGTAACTCCCCCCCCCCAGTTCTTCATGGTTTATATGTGTATTTTATGAACATTAAGGAAAAAATATGAAAGGATATGTTATCCAGGTTATTAATATGACTTAGAATACAATTTGGAGGAGAGGCACACATAATTAAAAAATTAATAAAAAAATCTTTCAAGAGGTTCCTGGCTGGCTCAGTCCATGGAGCATGTTTTGGGTCTGAGCCCCATTTTGGGTGTACAGGTTACTTAATAATGAAATCCTTAAAAAAATCATTTTAGATAGTCTGTATGAATGTACAAATAATGTCCTATTTCTGTATATATATCTTGCTATATATATTGTGATAGATGTATACACACACACACACATATATATTTAAGGAAAGAGAGAAGCTTTAATAATTAAAAATACACCATAGATTGGAAGATATTTAGAGTATACCTGTCTGTACAATAAAGGTCAATCTAATACAAAAATGCAAAGAAAGGTATAGTTAACAGTTGCTGATGAATACCAGCAAATTTGTTTATCATAACATATGTTATATAAAATACTCTGGCATTTTTATTTCTCAAGGTAAGATCATTAAAAACAGAACTTAAATTCACCACATAACAGGGACAGTTTTTTCAGATGTTATTTTGGTATAGATGATATATACATTTCCATATTTGTTATTCACTGTTTTATTTACTGATATTCAGTTTTTTTAAAAACAGTCATTGATATTAAGGTCTGATTTAACAAGAAAGGTTAGCATGATTTATTTGGACATATTTTCAAATGTTCTTTAATGTTTTATAAAAACCGAGATGTAATGAATAATACAAATGTAAAATGAACTTCAAGAATTTCTGAAGCTTATTTTTCAAAATATTTATTACATTGTACTGCTGGGTTATAGATATGATGAAGTTTTTTTAAAGTAGCTATGACAGTTTATCAGAAAAGATATGAGACTGTAAATAGAAAGGAGATCCTTTGAACAGATTTATAAATTGCTTTCAGCTGACTCTGCTGTTATTTTTAATACATTTCCATGTTCATTATTGCAAACTTAAGTTTTCTTCTAATAACAGGAGAGTAGGAAGGTACAGTTAATTTGAGAAAAATATCTAATACCTTCTTAAAATTATCTTGTGCATTCACTTGGTAAACATTGATTGAGATTCTGGTGCATGCAAATTCTGTGGTAAATTCTGGAGAGACATGGAAGTTATAACTGACTAAGGGAGGTGAAATGCCAAATTATAATGCAGTGGAAAGTGTGATATAATATGTAGTGAAATTTTCATGTGAAATTTGGAAGACTAACCAGCAAAAGGATGTATCACCACGTTTTTAAAATTTTAGGTAAAGCATTACAAAGGAGCCCATGTGAACAGATCTGTAGGATTGGTGGAAATTTCCTATATTAACAAAGGGCAAAGGGACTTTCTATTAATGTTCAGATGCATAACCATGAAGAAATCTCACATGTTTAGGGCACTATATCTAGTAAAACATGGCTAGTAGTCCCAGAGAGGATAATTTTAGAAATGTAGAAAAGGTCTGCTTCATGGAAGGCCTTTTATATAATTATAAGAAAGTGATATTCTCAACCTTTTTCCAACTTTAAATCTTTAAATGAATAACATTGTCTGAACAAGATACATTATAAGTGGGTATTTTTTGGTCATTTAGACCATCATATAGATAAGCTACAGATTGGTGCATTTCCTCCTATGTGAATAAGGATTCAGTGCAGGAGTAGAAACCACTGTAGGTATTAAGTATAAGGGGATTCAGTTTAGGAATGTAGCTGTTTACAAAATACCGAGAAGGGTGCTAGAACTATTGAGTTTCAGGAATTACAATTACTGCCATACAACTACCTCTTGGTACTTGAATTTCAGGAATACAGCTCTGAATGCTCTTCTGTTTTGTTTTTTTTTTTAAATGTTCAGTTAGCCAACATATAGTACATCATTAGTTTTTGATGTAGTGTTCAACAATTCATTAGTTGCATGTAATACCCAGTGCTCATCACCACACATACCCTCCTTAATACCCATCACCTGGATACCCCATCTTCCCCACCCCTTCCCTTCTGTAACCTTAGTTTGTTTCCCAGAGTCCAGTCCCTCTCATGGTTTTTCTTCCTCTCTGATTTCTTCTCCCTCAGATTTTCCTCCCTTCCCCTATGGCCCTCTATGCTATTCCTTATGTTCCACATATGAATGAAACCATATGATAATTGTGTTTCTCTGCTTGCTTTATTTCACTTAGCATAATCCCCTCCAGTTCCATCCATGTCGATGCAAATGGTAGGTATTCATCTTTTTCTGATGGCTGAGTAATATTCCATTGTATATATGAACGGCATTTTCTTTATCCATTCATCTCTGCTCCTTCCACGGTTCAGCTGTTGTGGACATTGCTGCTATAAACACTGGGGTGATGTGCCCCTTCTTTTCACTACCTTCTTTTCACTACATCTGTATCTTTAGTGTAAATGCCTAGTAGTGCAAATGCTGGGTCATAGAGTAGCTCTATTTTGAACACCTTGAGAAACCTCCATACTGTTTTCCAGAGTGGCTGTATCAGTCTGCATTCCCACCAACAGCGTAAGAGGGTTCATTCCTTTTCTTCACATACTCACCAACATTTGTTGTTTCTTGCATTGTTAATTTTTGCCATTCTAATGGGTATAAGGTGGTATCTCATTGTGGTTTTGATTTGTATTTCCCTGACTACTAGTGAAGTTGAACATTTTTTCATGTGTCTGTGTTAGTCATTTGTATGTCTTTGGAGAAGTGTCTGTTCATGTCTTCTGCCCATTTCTTGACTGGATTATTTGTTTTTTGGGTGTTTGAGAAGTTCTTTATAGATCTTGGATACCAGCCCTTTACCTGTAGTGTCATTTGCAAATATCTTCTCCCATTCTGTGGGTTGCCTTTTAGTTTCATTTATTGTTTCCTTTGCTGTGCAGGCAGAAGCTTTTTATTTTGTTGAAGTCCCAGAAGTTCATTTTTGCTTTTGTTTCCCTTGCCTTTGGAGGCATATCTTGAATGAAGTTGCTGTGGCCAATGTTGAAGAGGTGACTGCCTCTGTTCTCCTCTAGAATTTTGATGGATTCCTTTCTCACATGAAGGTCTTTCATCCACTTTGAGTTTATCTTTGTGTGTTGTATAAGAGAATGGTCCAGTTTCATTCTTTTGCATGTGGCTGTCCAATTTTCCCAGCACCATTTACTGAAAAGATTTTTTTTTCCCCATTGTGTACTTTTTCCTGCTTTGTCGAAGATTAGATGACCATAGCGTTGAGGGTCCCTTCTGGGATCTCTGTTCTGCTCCATTGATCTATGTATCTGTTTTTCTGCCAATACCATGCATGTTGTCTTGATGATCGCAGCTTTGTAATATAGCTTGAAGTCAGGCGTCATTATGCCCTCAGTTTTGGTTTTCTTTTTCAAAATTCTGCTGGTGATTCAGGGTCTTTTCTGGTTCCATACAAATTTTAGGATTGTTTATTCCAGCTCTGTGAAAAATGCCAATGGTATTTGGATAGGGATGGCATTGAAAATAGATTGCTCTGGGCAGCATAGACATTTTAACAATGTTTACTCTTCCAGTCCATGAGCATGGACTGTTTTTCCATCTCTTTATGTCTCATTCCATTTCTTTCATATGTATTCTGTAGTTTGTAGAGTTTAGAGTCTTTACCTTTTTGGTTAGGTTAATTCCTAGGTATCTTATGGTTTTTGGTGCTATTGTAAATAGAATCAATTAATTGAATTTAAATTCATGTAAAAAAAAAATGCTTTGGAATGCTGTATCAGGTCCCCACTGCTGTCATAAGTACCTCTTGCCATTCAGGTTTCCTTGAATGCCCTTGTCAGCAGAAACAGCAACAGAAAGATGGTCTGTGCCTGTCTTTTGCCTGAAGATCTCAAGAACATCCATTTAGTAGAAACTTAATCTCATCTGGAACTTTAGCTATGGAAGAATCTGGGAAATAGAAGTTTTAGCTTTTTCGTATCTGCAGAACAGGAAGGCATAGAGGAGAATGTGGAAGAGGATTCTGAGTAATAGTTGGCCAAATTCAGTACACTATAACTCTATACCCTTTTCCCAGATATACTTACACCAAGTATCACTAAAAATTTAGGGAGCATTATGGTAGAAGATAGGAAGCCATCAGAGTCTTCCAAGTAAGATAATGATGTGATTTCTCTTGGCTTTGAAAATAGTCAGTAATAATGGTTTAAATTAGGCCCAACCATGTGGATAGAGAGGTACTAAATCAGGTATATCTGATTGTTTTGTTAATTAACATAATAAATTCTCACATTTTATGTAGTTTATTTGTTCATTTAATGAATGAAATACTTATTACATAAAAGTGTGATATTTGCTGAGAATATAAAAGTGGTGGTGTATTTCCTGTCATGTTGGGCTGATTTAATGGGATATAAGCATGTAGAAGAGCTTATTTGTTCATATGTCCTTATGGATTAAATACATATGTGGTTTTTTGCCCTTGTTTATAGATGATTAATTTTAACATTACTTAGACTGCATGTGTTCTTCTGTTAAAAATCTTCCAAATTTGGTGCTTGTTGACTATATAGTACTTGACAGACTTACTAAAGCTAAATAGTGAATAGGAGATACATATCACTTCCTAACATGTTATATGTTACATTTTTTAAGTCCCTTAAGCAAATACAGAAATTATTGTGTTCCTAGTAACAACTTTGTATAGAATGAGTATATCAATTTTTAAGTCCTGTGGAGCAAACTAGAATACAACTCTATTTAGGTACACTCTGAGAGAATTCGACTTGATTATTTATTATTTCTAATACACTTGATTCAACCACATACTATTTTTTTGTTGGGGGGAGCTCCTTATTCATTTTAAGATTCCTTTTCAGGCTCAATTTAATATACTGTTCTTATACTATCTGATCTTACTAGTGTTTACTGAGTTTTAATGTCTTCCATGTGAGGCTCAACTATGTTGTTTTAATTATTTTCTGTATAACATTATGCTTTAATATGTCAGCACATAAATTTAAATTAACTTGTTCTCCTGGTATCAGTAAAAACTAAAGTCACTCTCATTTACTGTGATCTATATCACCTTATAATAAAAATCTTTATAACAAAGTGTTTGAAGAACAACAGTCATGAGTTTCAGCCAAATGGTAATGTTTGAGCTTTATGATAAATGCACTGGTGGCAGTCTTAAAATTTTCCCAGGGTCTTTTTAATTTAATTCTAAGAAATATAAGAATTTGTTTTTCCTGTATGTTTTTATAACTTCATATAAAAAGATTTTGGCTGAACAGATTATGTTAAATAACAGGTCAGTTATCTATTGCTTGCATATCAAAACATCCCAAAACTTGAAAGGCTAAAATAACAGCCATTTTGTTTGCTGTAGGTCAGTACTTGAGGTGAGCTTATTAGCACAGGTAGTCTTTCCCCTGTACTCACTTATGCAGCCATAGTTATCTGGCTGCTCAATTGGATTGGATGATCTGTAGTTTTCCTTCCATGTCTGTTGGTTGATACTGGCTGTGGGCTGGGCCAGAGTCTCCCAACAGGTTAGTTTGGGCTTCATCATATGGTTCCTGGGTTCTAAAAGCATAAGAAAGAGAACAAGCCCCAGTGTGCAAGTGCTTTTCAAATCTTTGCTTGTGGCAGAGCTGCTAATGTCTCAGTGGCCAATGCAAGTCATAAGATCCTAGAATCAGTGTTGGGAGAGACTGTACAAGGGAGTGGATTCAGGGAGGGAAAGGAGATCTCTTGGGGGATATTACTGTAGTAATATAGTGATAATTTACTTCATTGTTGAAACTATTTTCAGTGTTTCTTTGCATCTGTTGATCTAAACTCTTCAAGAAACCTCTTTGTCTCATGGCTATTTTGTGCCACTTGTTTCATGACTGCTTTTACTGAAAAATACTAGCTTTCTATTATGGGATCACTTTCATAGAATCATAAACAACAAATCTCTTTGTCTACACTTATACGCAATGCACACATATACATGTATACATATATATACATCTAGATATGCATACACACACATATATATGTATACATACATATGTGTGTATCTGTATAGTTTTAAGTGCTCCAATCAGTGTGACAATAATACAATCTTTTCATCAATTTATTACTTTAAAGCCTGAACAGTTATGCTTTAAGTCTTCTTTAAACTTTCAACAAAGAAAGCTAATTTTTTTTAAAGATTTAATTTACCTGAGAGAGAGTGAGTGTGCCAGCATGAGTAAGGGGGTGCAGAGAGACAAACAGACTCCCATCTGAGCAGGGAGCTGGACACAGGCTTCGATCCCAGAACTCTGAGATCATGACCTGAGCCAAAGGAAGACACTTAACTGATTGAGCCACCCAGGGACCCTAGATTTTTATTTTATTAAACAATGAAATATAGTCATTTTGTATAACAAATACTAAAAGAGCCCATTAAATATGTATAATAAGTCCAGTTTGTCTCAACAACCAGTTTTATATTTTGGTGACTGATTAAATTGCCCACAAATATATAATCTTTCACTTCTTAGTAGGTCATGTTGATTGAGTTGCTTTTCTAGTAGTTTGTCTTGGGGGACCACATTTTCTTATTGGCATTTTCCTAAATCAATGGCATGGTGTTTTATTTGGTTGCAATATGGAATTTTAGTTTTCTTACTATTTCTATTCTCATTTGTTCAGAATTTGCTATTTAAGAAATTTTCAATTGTAATAAAAACATTTGACTTCCCCCTCCTTTAACTGAGTCAAATAATGAAGATAGTTATGGAGCAGAGTAATTTTCCCGTTATTTCTATAAAAGACTCATTCTATGGACCATGTTAAAGTCTTGGTGATGGATATTAAATGAAAATTTTAATTAAGTTCCTTCTTCAAATGTTAAATAGTAGTTTGTTTTCACTTCCACAGAACAAAGATGCTTTAAATTTTTCAGCTATATAAGTTGGTTTTATAATTGAGAAAAAACTTATGATGGCAGCTAATATTGAAAAAGTGAATCTATGGGAAAGTTCCAGATATTTTGCTGAACATTGAAAAATTTATTCTTACTTCGTTCCCTTAAATATTTGAGAAAAAACTACAGTATGCTGTTGTACTGGAAATAGAAGATGGGATTGGGAGGGAGACAAACCATAAGTGACTCTTAATCTCACAAAACAAACTGAGGGTTGCTGGGGGGAGGGGGTTTGGGAGAAGGGGGTGGTATTATGGACATTGGGGAGGGTATGTGCTTTGGTGAGTGCTGTGAAGTGTCTAAACCTGGTGATTCACAGACCTGTACCCCTGGGGATAAAAATATATGTTTATAAAAAATAAAAAATTATATTAAAAAAATATTATATGACTATATCCAGAATCTCTACTGTTAAAGTATAAGTTTAAGTATTTGAAGCATATTATGTAAATAATTTTGTAAGAATTAAAGTCAAAGATGGGTCATGTAATTGTGTTAAGTCAGTAACTACTGCTTTGTAGCCGTGAAGAATAAAGAAGAATTGCAAAGTAGTGGAACATATCCAGAAGTTGGGTGTTTCTGATTTTGTTTTTGTTGTTATCTGGTCATTATTTTGGCTTATTTATGTTAAAATTATTTTCCAATTTTCAAGACGTTTTGCTCTATTCATGTTCTAGTTTATCACACATTTCGAATGAAATGGTTGTTTTTATGTTTATTTGTTCATTTTATACCTGGTTTGTTGTTGCTCTTTTATGTACTTCAGATAGTTAAAATTTGCCTTGAACTTCTAGTTGGTAGACTATCACTTAGTAATAATTTGCTAACATTTGTTGAACACTTATCTGTTTCAGGGGCCATTTTAAGTCTTATTTGATCCTCAGTGGAACACTGTCAGGGTAGATGTCCTTTACTGCTTTGAAACTGAGGCTCTGAGAGATTGAGTAGTTTACCTAAATTCTCAGGCTCATGAGCGACAGAGCTGGAAATTGAATATAGGCAGTCTAATTCCAGAGCTTATGCCTACATATTATCAGAAAATCACATTCTTTTTTCATAATCGCTAAATCCACAAATCTCTGAAAACACAAAATTTTAAAACAGCTTTATTGAGGGTATAATTTACCTACAATAAGCTGTACATACTTAAAGTGTCAATTTGATACATTTTCACACATATATATACTCACGAAACTGTCATCATAATCAAGGTAACAAACATACAAATCACCCCAAAATGTTTCCTTGTGGTTATCCCTCCCCTGTTCTGTTTCTAACTTCCATCTCCACAATCTCCAGGTAACCATGATCTGCTTTCTGTTAAAATAGATTTGTTTGCATTTCCTATTGCATATAAATTATATATAAATAGAATTATACAGTATGTATTTTTATCTGGCTTTTCCCCCTCATGATAAGGACTTTTGAGATTCATCAGTGTTTATGCACATATTAGTAGTTTATTCCTTTTTACTATTAAATAGTATCTTGTTATAGGTACATAACAATTGTTCATCTATTTACCTGTTGACGGACATTTGGATACTTGGATTGTTTCCAGTTTTTGGCTATTATAAAGCTGTTATGGAACATATGTGTATAAGTCTTGTATAGAGCTATGTTTTTCTTTTCTTTTCCTTGGGTCAGTGCCTAAGAATGGAATGGATCCATCATAGCGTATTTTTATGTTTAACTTCTTAAGAAACTGCCAGTGACTATAGTTAATAAAAATACTATATTTTATATTTGAGAGTTGCTAGAGGAGTAGAAGATCTTAAAAGTCCTAATTACAAGAAAAATAAAACTATATGGTGATGGATATTTCAACTAGATTTATTGTGATCATATTGCCATATATACACATATTGAATCATTATGGTGCACATTTGAAACTAATATAGTATTACATGAAAATTATATCTCAGTTAGAAAAAAGACTGCCACAATTATACTTTAGGATATATAGTGCATTTATGAGATACTACTCCCATTTTAGGTGATATGCATAGCTTGCATTATGTACTTCTTTACAATTTGGAAAATTCAGGGGCGCCTGGGTGGCTCAGTGGGTTAAGCCTCTGCCTTCAGCTCAGGTCATGATCTCAGGGTCCTGGGATCAAGCCCCACATCAGGCTCTCTGCTCGGCAGGGAGCCTGCATCCCCCTCTCTCTCTGCCTGCCACTCTGCCTACTTGTGATCTCTCTCTGTCAAATAAATAAATAAAATCTTTAAAAGAAAAAAAAATTTGGAAAATTTAGAATTCTGAAACCCCTATCGCCCTAGAGTTTTCAGAAAGATATTTTGGACTTACTGCTGTGTGAAGTAAAAGGGTACTATAAAATGTTTTTTTGATTCAGTAGACATTTCTCTGCTTTAGTTAAATTTATATAAATCCCTTAGAAAGACGACCTGTTACTATATAAAACCTTTAACAAAAAAATACAGATAATGAACCTTAATTATCTAAATGAACATTCCCTTGAGGAAATAGAACATGAGTTGCATGTACATTTATTTGATAAGTATTTTCATCTTGAAAATTTTCTGTAATGAAATTGTGGTAATGGGAATAACAACACTGTGTTTACTATATCTTGCCTAAAACCTAGTGTCCGTATTGACAGTCTAGCACTGGTTATGATTGTGCAGTATTTGAAGTGCTGTGCTATTGGAATTTTAAGTAGTATATTTTGAGAGACATGATAGGTTGTCTGAAAAGAAAGACAATGATATAATTTCATAATATACTGATTTTTTTTACTAAAAATAAGTGCTGCAAAAAGAACAAGATAATGTCCATTTTTTTTAAACTTTTTTTTTTAATATTTTATTTATTTATTTGACAGAGAGAGATCACAAGTAGGCAGAGAGGCAGGCAGAGAGAGAGAGAGGAGGAAACAGGTTCCTTGCTGAGCAGAGAGCCCGATGCGGGACTCGATCCCAGGACCCTGGGATCATGACCTGAGCCGAAGGCAGCGGCTTAACCCACTGAGCCACCCAGGCGCCCAATAATGTCCATTTTTGATTATGAAGTCAAATGAGCTAAAAATAGAAAGTGTTTGAAACTTTTGGAATGATAATAAAATTTAATACATGCATGTAAATTATAATTTGTTAATCCAGGCCTATCATATCATCATGACATAGGAAGAGATAGTTATCTAAGCCTCAGTGTGGAGGATCTCTGCCCTCCCTGAGGCTTACAAGTTAGTGAGGAAGGTAGATCCTACCTGTCTTAAAAGTCTAGCCTAATAGAGATGCAAAGTATTGGGATTTCAGTTTGAATAAAGGTGGTATTTGAACTGAATCTTGAATAGAAGAAAAATACCAACTGGAGGAGCATTTTGTCTGGAAGGGATAGTAGGTACAAGTGATGAGAAAGATTAATGTGTTTAATAACTCCGAAGAAATGTAATAATACTTTGGGGTCAGTCTTAGACTCATAGTTTGTGGCTTAATGGTTAAATTTGTGATGTGCCTCATGGTGTGATGAGCACTGGGTGTTATACATAACTGATGAATCATTGAACACTAAATCTGAAACTAATGAGGTACTGAATGTTGGCAGATTGAATTTACATTAAAAAATGAAAAAAAATTGTGATGTGCCTAAGTAGCACAATGACTGACATAGATTTGAAATGCTAACTTTAAAGCTCATCTTTCTGTCAAGCCATGCTGTCTATTTACTGTAGGGTCTTATGTTTGACATATAAGTTAAGTTTGCATATTAAAAATTAATCACAATGAGTATGTAAATCTGGTTGTATGTCATTTTTACCTTTCCTAAATTATATATCATGATTAACCCTCAAATGCAATTAATAAAATTTACAGACATTTTTCTAATTACCTTTTTGGATATACTTTCTCTTGCAGGGTTACATTTTGCCATCTGCCTTTCCAGAGTAAGTGGCTCTATGTGGGCACTGAGCGAGGTAATATACATATTGTCAATGTGGAGTCCTTCACACTCTCAGGCTACGTCATTATGTGGAATAAAGCCATTGAACTGTGAGTTTGAGCACATATTCCATGTCTGAAAGTGTCAGTACCATATATGATATCTTTGTATAATAGCTAGTTCGTAAATCCATATGGAATTAAATATGTCAGACATTCTTGATATTAAACACAGTTTATTAACCTTTTCTAATTGTTATTAGCAGTTTGTAAGTTTAAGTCTTTATAGATAGAAGAACATATGCATATATGACATGTGTATGTCTGTACAAGCTGTAGCACAAGTTCAATGAAATAATTCTTAGGTGAAAAACACTCCAGGTTTTGTTTTGTTTTCCCTGTGTTTTTATCTTCTGGTTATTTTTCTTTCAAATGCTGCTCATACCCCATTGGGTTGCCTCCAATGATTAGAAAACATTGATCTAAACTTGATATGATTTAATTGACAAATATAATGTAAATGTTTGCAGTGTAATAAATACAGAATTTGACAGTTAATTTCCCCTAATTGTGATATAATAATTGTTTTAACATCAAGAACATGGTTGAGCTGTAAGGCTGTAAGGATCCTTAGCACCAACTTTGCACTCAGTGTTAAAATCTCATCTTTATATCTTACCGCAAGTTATTTCTTATATTATTTAGACATAAAAATCAAAATTTAAGGATTTTGGCAAGGTTAATTTTCAATGTTTTTTTTTTTTTTTAAATAAATAGTTCTGTGTTGTTTCATTCCACAGGATTTGACATTAAAGATAAATTGGTAGCATCTCTCTTCAGTAATGTCTTGGTGCACCTGTGATAGTGTATTAAACTTGGTTTTCTTTCCTGTGACAAGGATGTTATCATATCTCACTCCCTTAGTATAAGGTGTGGGTTTTGCTCTCTGTTCTGTGAATTGATCATGATATCTAGTGGGTAGGCTTAGTGCAGATGTCTTTATGGTTTCACAAAGATCTCTCATCAACTGGACTGGTGTCTCAGCCCTCGGAATTTATGAATAGGGAGGTGCTTATTCCTACTGTGTGGGCATAAGTTCAGCTCCATTCTTAGCTGTATGACTTTTTTTTCTTTGACCAAGTACAGTAGCATTATTTTTGTTGACTTTTTAAAAAACACAATAGAATTTTTTCTATTTTTCATGTGAACTATGAAACTGGATGAGATGCCCCATTTGGAGGCTAGAGTTGAGTAAAATAAGATAGCAAAATTTTAGATGATTAATTAAAATATTAATTAATAATATTAATTTAAAAGTATTAATTCTGAGGATTATACCATGAGAATAGGGTTTTTTTTATGTGTGTGCTAAAATCCTTAATTGAAGATTCTCTCTTATATAGAAAGTATACTTATAAATTTTGCTGACTTGTATCAGTGTCACTGTTTTTCTTTCCATTCCCTTTTTTTTCTTTTTTTTTTCAGTTTTTATTTAAATTCCAATTAGGTAACATACAGTATAATATTAGTTTCAGGGGTACAAAACAATATGGTGTTTCAGCACTTCCATGCAATACCCAGTATTCATCACAAATGCACTCCCTGATCCTTATCACATATTTAACCCATGTATTTAACCCCTATCCATATTTTTCTTCTGAGTCCTATCTTAATCCATATTAAGAACTATACATCTCTTATACATCACTTACTGAATTGTTTTCCTCCTTAGTAAATATATATTTATTTTTCATTCATTGTTTTCATTGTGATGAATATATAGTTGTACTGAAATATTTAATTGAAAGTCAGGCGTAAGTCAGGCGGAGAAAGACAACTATCATATGATCTCCCTGATATGAGGAAGTGGTGTTGCAACATGGGGGCTTAAGTGGGTATGAGAAGAATAAATGAAAGAAGATGGGATTGGGAGGGAGACAAACCATAAGTGACTCTTAATCTCACAAAACAAACTGAGGGTTGCTGGGGGGAGGGGGTTTGGGAGAAGGGGGTGGTATTATGGACATTGGGGAGGGTATGTGCTTTGGTGAGTGCTGTGAAGTGTCTAAACCTGGTGATTCACAGACCTGTACCCCTGGAGATAAAAATATATGTTTATAAAAAATAAAAAATTATATTAAAAAAAAAAGAAATATTTAATTGAGAAAAAAACTTACTGTTCTGTTTTAGGTCATCTAAATCTCATCCAGGACCAGTTGTCCATATAAGCGATAACCCAATGGATGAAGGAAAGGTAGAATTTTTTTTCTAAAAATACATATTTATTAAATGCATGGATTTGGGTATTTTTTAAAAATAAAGTGTTCTAGTATCACATACATTTACTTGGCAAAATTGAGATTTCTAGCAAAAGTTGTATGTCAAAGACGTGTACTGGTTTATTTATATATTATGAAGAACAAGTGAAATATTTAGAATAATTTACAATTTAAAGAACAAAAGCCCCTAAGACAGATAAAATTTAATAATTACTTATAAAGTTATTAATTTATTTTTAGTTTATTAATATTTTCTGGTAATCCTGGCAAAAACTGTTTTCTTTTGGTTTTGAATTATTTTCAACCTTTATACAATTTTTGTAATATTTATCACATAATGCCTTATGTTAGAGTTGTCTATATCTCATCTCCCTTAAAATTTTCTTCTTAGATAGCCTAGATTAATTATATATTTTTTAAATAGTACTTCATTTTTTATATTCAAACCAGTTTCATATAGTCAGTATCTAATTGTTGTTTAGACTTGTTAATACACTTAAAAATAGAGATTATGCCGAGTGAAGTAAGTCAAGCAGAGAGAGTCAATTATCATATGGTTTCACTTATTTGTGGAGCATAACAAATAGCATGGAAGCCATGGGGAGTTAGAGAGGAGAAGTGAGTTGGGAGAAATTGGAAGGGGAGGTGAACCATGAGAGACTACGGGCTCTGAAAAACAATCTGAGGGGTTTGAAGTGGCGGGGGGTGGTGGGAAGTTGGGGTACCAGGTGGTGGGTATTATAGAGGGCACAGATTGCATGGAGCACTGGGTGTGGTGAAAAAATAATGAATACTGTTATGCTGAAAATAAATAAAAAATAAATTACAAAAAAGAAGTATGGATAAAATAAATCTGAACCATTAATGTAGAAAAAAAAATAATAATAAAATTGCCTTTTCCATGAATCTCTTTACTAATTCAATCTCTTAAGTAGTTCTATTTAATGATATTTCTCTACTTATATAATTTTATGATATTAGCCTACATAAACACCAGGATATTTATCACTATCAGAAGTCAGTGAAATGAAATTTCTAGATTTTGTAGAGGTTTTTTTCTTCCCTCAGTTGGTGGGAATGGTCTAGCCTGTATGTGAACACTATTCTGTTATTTGCCGGTAGGAAAATAAAAGGATAGCTATACTGTTTGGAGTTAGCTTGTAATCATACAAATGCATGTTTTGAGGGAAACTTCACACAGAGCAAGTTACAGTAGCCTGTACATACCTCCACTCCATTTTCCTTGCTACAAAGTTCTTGTATAGAAGCCAAGACTTCTGGTGGGAGGCATGGCAAGAGAATTGAAAACTTCTCTCCCTTCTACCCGGATTCAGTAGATAAGGCATTTCAGTCCTTTCTATGCAGTGTCTCTTTTCTATTCAGTCTTATGACTACTAACGTTCAAGGTGTTCCAACCCATTGATGAGCCATTTCCACATCAATCTTCTTATAATGCCATTTTAATATTATTGCTCTCCTGTTAAAAAAAGTTTTCAGTGGTTCTACAGTAGCTTACAAAATAAATTTCCTTAAAACATAGCCCTAGGTTTTATTGTCTTTCAGAATATCTTTATCAGAATGCTGTGCTGAAATAGTTATTTTCTATATTTGAGCTGCTCATTAATGCCTCTATGGCTCCTTTATGTGAGTCTCCCTCTGTTTGAAATGCTTTCCCACTATTCTCTCTTTGCTGAATACCTACCCACATTATGAAACTCAGATTAAATGTATTTCTTTCATGATATCTTTGCTGATAATCCTGACTAAAAATGCTTTCTTTCACTTCCAAATTCATTAACACCTTAGTTGTACAAGTTTTATAGTATTTGCCACATATTGCCATGTATTAGAAATATGTGCATATCTCACTTCCCCTGAACTTGAAAGACCCCCAAAAGCATAGAGAAAATATTTATGAAGGTTTATGTTTCCCATAGTACCCAACATATAAATAATAATGCCTTAGTGTATACTTAATTTATTGTATAAATAAATTTTGTATAATGCTTATTATTATCCTCATTTTTTTGAAACCTGGTATTATGTTATTCTCCTTAGTTTCCGGAGTTAACCTCACTCAAACATTTTTGAAATACTAAGGTACTAGAATAGATAATATTGTCTAACCTTTGATTTCTAATAGAAAAATCCACTTTATATCAGTGACTCTACTGTTTTCCAAAGATCTCTGTGACACTGTGTTGCTAAAGAAAGGTATAAAGTGACAGGGCAGCTTCCTCCAAAACTAACCTTATGGTAGACGCCACCACATTAAGCAAAGGTTTTAGTGAAGGAAGTTAGGTATTAGTGTAAAATTACTTATGATGATAACAGTAATAACTACCACTTACTGAATTCTCCTTTGTTTTGGGCACTGTGCTTTCTACTTTATATGCACTATTTTATTCTATCATCTTAACAATTTTTAAGTTAGTTATCTTCCCTAATTTACAGATGACAAGGCAAAGACTTCATGCGATTTTGTGTTCCAGAGGTACAAAGCTAGATATCAGTGAAGCTGGGATTTTGAATACTGATTCTTCTGATTTCATTCCCAGAGTTATTGATGTAGAGAGTTAATTCATATTCAGCATGCCCATTAATGCTTTTATGAAATAAAAAATAAAAGGAAACTAGCCAGCAGAATACCAATTAGTATCTCTGAGTTATGAAAGATTCTAGTGAGAATAAATACTATGTCTTTAAGTTAGCTTTTTGATTTTTTAATACTTAGAGGTTATGTGGATTAAAGCCTAACCTGTTAGCATAGATTTCTAACATTCTTAGGATGTTAGAGCTGGCTGAAGGGGGTTAAAACTTACTATAACCCTCTTGTTATTAAGATCTGGATGGGTAAAATTATTTCCTTAATGTTACATGGCTTCTAAGTAACAGATGTTTAAGACTAGAGCATAAGTGACCTGTGCCCTGAACCAATCCAGTGCTCAGTTAGTCACATGTCTAAGATATTTAGAAGGACTAGGAAAAGATAAAGGAAACAAATACCAGTTTTTCCTAGGAGTATATATGTCACATTGCCTAGGCAAGAACAATTTATGTAGCAAAATTAACTGTACTTCCTACAAAGGTGAGGAGAGTTTTGTTAGCTTCAGTTATTGCCCCTCCAAGTATCCCTGTAGTCTGAACTCCACTAAATTGCTATTTTATTAAAATTACTGGGTTTGGGGATACCTGGGTGGTTCAGTGGTTAAGGGTCTGTCTTTGGCTCAGGACAAGATGATTAAGCCCCACATCTGGCTCCCTATTTAGTGGGGAGTCTGCTTCTGCCTCTGTCCTTCCCCTCTGCTCATGTTCTCTCTCTGGCTCTCTCTCAAATAAATGGAAATCTTAAAAAAAAAACAACAAAACACCTAGGTCTGCCCTAACTATGTTCATATCCCCAGATTACATGAAGAAGTATTGGCTACCTACTAATCATATATGTATTCACGAAATAAACATTTATTGAGCATCTCCTGTGTACTAGGCAGGATATTAGAGACATATAGGTGAAAATGCATGTGCTAACATAGGAGAAGGAGGATCTTAATCTATCTAGAAGAATTGGGGGCTGGCTTACCCAAGGGAGCAATACTAAATTGGGACTTAAAAAATGAATAGATCACTCAGTGAATAAAAGAATAGGAGGTTTCAAGCAAAGGGGATATTGAGATTTGAAAAATGTCAAGGTGGAGATTTGTGGGCAGTAGAGGTTAGATATTCATTCACAAAAAAACATATTAAGTACCTACAACATATCAGTCAAGCTCTGTGCCTTATGGTAGTGGTGAACAATATAAGAAGAGTCCTTGCCTAAATAAACTAGTGTTATAGTCAATAAGAGAATTCTGCTAAGGAAAAGGCCATTATTGTGTAGTGACCCTTCAGATTAAAAAATGTACACAGTGCTGTTGGAACACATAGAAATGGGATTGATTTATATTTGGTAGGTCAGGGAAGGCTTTTTAAAGGAAATGATAGCTAAAACAACATTGGAAAAATTAGTAGGATTGGTCAAAGAGGATAACTTCACTGTCACCACTGGAAGTAAGAGTCTGAATCTTATGAGAAGGATCTAGGCTAGATATAATTTGGAGCTTTTCAATAGATGAGTCAATGACATTGCCTGATAATGTTTACCTTAGGAAAGTTTGTAAACTTTAAAGCACATACAAATGTTAATTTTTATTTTAATTTATTATGTTATATTAATGAAAATATACACTCAGGACTTCAAAATGTTACTATTTTCTTTCTCAATAATTAGCTATATAAGTTAAGTCCATAATCATCAAAGGCATATAAATATGCAGTGCACTATTCTCATTTGTCATTCATGTGATTGTCAGTGCAGATGTTTAATTAATTATAACTTTATCCTTGAAGATACAAATGATAATAGTTATCTTTATTGTCAGCATATAAATGTTTCACATAATGTCATTCCTAGGTCATGTGAAATTGTCTTTTATTACAGCTTTTGATTGGCTTTGAATCAGGAACAGTGGTGTTATGGGACCTCAAATCAAAGAAAGCCGACTACAGATACACGTATGATGAGGTAATACTATTTTTACTAATCAAATATTATTCTTGTCATTTTTCTAATTCAGAATAGATTCTTTAAGAACTTAATTGGTGATTTTAGTTGAGGCAACCTTTGTAATTGCAGTAACACACACACACACACACACACACACACATAAATAAAATAGATAATCCCGTATCTCAAATGATTTAAAAACAATCTCTTTTCCATTCCTGTTATTTGGCCATCTAATCCCCTTAATTCTGGTACCCATGTGACCAGATTCTCATGTATTCTTCTAGAGGTATTCTGTCATCTATAAGCAAATTAATAAATGTATCCTAAATAAATCCTATTTCTGTATTATAGACAACTGATAGTATACTGTAGACAGTTATAGTTTTGCTTGCTTTAAGATCCAAATAGAGATTAACTGTGATTGATTAATGTCTTCTGTGTTTCTTTTAAACTGTAGGCCACTCCTCTTACTCTTTGCTTTCCCTTTCTTATTTCATTTCTTCCTTTTGGCCATGTATTCACTGAAGATAGTTTCTCAAAGACTAGATTTTTCTGATTCCAGAAAAAATGTTCTCATGTTCTAGAAAAATCTAGGGCTTAACACTTGTGTTTAACATTTTATTTTTTTTTTACTCCCCCTTAGGTTTCCTATAAAATAGATAGGTTACTGAGTCTTGACCAAATTCAGGTTCATTTTTCATTTTTAGCCAGCTTTCTTCTTAAATGATGCTGATGCCCTTCTGTCAGTTGGAGTGTTAGTGTCTGTGAGGTTAGCACCCAGTGCTGTTCAAAGCCTAGATTTATTAATACATACAGGTTGCAAAATGAAGATGTTCTAATTCTGTAATTCCTTCTCTTTTCTTAGCTCAGGCACTTTAGTGTAAAGAGAAACTTCTCACCTACTATTTGGTTAAATAGTAGTATAGTTAATAAAGGAAAGCATAAATGATTCTTATCTTTTATTTCAGTATTTATTCTAAAGGGGTTCTGTAATGATCCCAGTGGTGACCAATCTGTTCTTCCTTTTAGTTTCACTATATACTTAAAGATTTAAACATATTTGATGCACTTCAATACACTGACGTTATTGTCCTTTTTGATTTTCAAATTCTCCCATTTTGGTCATGAACCACCTCCTTTTGGTTCCTGAGTTCTTTTTTGATAATAGTCTTAGATAGCTTCCCTGCTTTATGTTACAAAAAGGTATTAACTATTAATCTTGTATATTTTTGTTTCTAACCTAGAATAAGATTTTTTTCTTATGAAATGTGGCTTCTTTCAGTGTGAAATGATATCTAGTAACTATAATCTGAGGATTAGCAGGGTCACAATTTCTAATTCAATGAATAGAGCTAGGAAATGTATAAGTGGTTTTGCTTATTTTTAAGACAAAATATGTCATGTCTTCATATCGATGCGTTCAGTTACTTAAAACAGCAGATTATATTGAGTAACTATAATAATACTTGGAATACTTCATAAATGTTTGTATGTGGTCTTTGTAAGCATGGCTAAAAGAATTTCCTTTGTTTTCATAGCTGCATACTTTTTGTTTTGTGTTTTATCATGCTTTTTATTTTCAAAGTTTTTAGTTAGTAAGCACTGTGATTCACTAATCAAGATCCTAAAAATATAAAAAAGAACATTTTAAAAAAATTTTTTATTTTT
This sequence comes from Mustela nigripes, assembly GCF_022355385.1. Lineage (NCBI taxonomy): Eukaryota > Metazoa > Chordata > Mammalia > Carnivora > Mustelidae > Mustela > Mustela nigripes. Next base: position 94,676,132 of record NC_081561.1, read on the forward strand.
TATAAACATATATTTTTATCCCCAGGGGTACAGGTCTGTGAATCGCCAGGTTTACACACTTCACAGCACTCACCAAAGCACAAAGCCTCCCCAATATCCATAATCCCACCCCCCTTCTCCCAACCCCCCACCCCCAGCAACCCTCAGTTTGTTTTGTGAGATTAAGAGTCACTTATGGTTTGTCTCCCTCCCAATCCCATCTTGTTAAACAAAGAACATTTTTAATAAAGGTCTCTTTTAATCTCATTGGAAGTTTTGTCCTGTAAATCTATTTTTTAAACTAAAATCAGAGCAGATTTTAAAAATTCACCTTTTTTTTTTTGTTTTGCTTCTTATGAATTTAGATAGTGATCTTGGTTTTAGCCATTATAGAGTCACAGTGACTGGATTTACCCTCTTGCCTTAAACAAATACTTGGAAAAATACATGAAACAAAAAATAATTTCATGTATTTTTAGAAATTAGATAGCAAGTAGTAAGAACAGTGATTCCTTAGAGAGGAAACAAACAAGGGGAGCCATTTAGTTGCCTTAGCTTATGGCCCAGAGATTTTCCAGGTCTCAGTACATAAAGAGGAAACCTAGGTGGGAACTCCACAGTTGCTCTGAATTAAGGAAACAGAATTGGGAATTTGGGGGAAGCTGAAGTGTTTGTAGCTAAGACAAGCTACCAAAGGGTAGTGAACTACGTAGAGAAAGAGAAGTGTACAGGGAACACCCTACCCTGAGTTTTAAGGTAAATACTGATTAGTGTGTGACTGTGAGGCTTAGAAAAGATCCATCAAAAAGGAATAGGCAAAACAATTGTAGTAGCACACAGGGCCAAGAATAGATTACATTAGTAACAGAGTGGAGAAATCTTGTAACGCACAGAACATCAGGAAAAGTACTCAAAAGGTATTACCTCAGTAGTGGGGCTACACTAATCCCAAAGACACATCTGGAGGGCCTAACAAAGCTTAAAATCAAGACTTGAGAAGTCTAAACTGTTTTCAAATAACATAACTACTCAAAAAAGCTCAACAAATATTATAAGGGATATAATAATAACCCACCATAAATTTCACAGTAGTTAGCATCCAAATAAAAATCTGAGGCATAGAAAGAAGCCAGAAAGTATAATGCAAAATGAAGAGAATTCAGTCATTAGAATCAGACTCTGAAATGGCACAGGTGATAGATTTAGTAGGCAAGGATATTAAAACAAATGTTACTAAATAGGTTCTATGTGCTACAGGAGGTAAGTGAAAGTATAAACATGTTGAAAAGAATTTTTCAATTCTTCTTGTCCTAAGTGGAACTTCTAGAGATGAAAAAAAGAAAATGTCTGAGATAAAAAAAAATACTCTGGATTGGTTTACCAAAAGATTTGATCTTGCAGAAGAGAAGATAATGAACGTGAAGATACAGCAGTGAAACTGCTCAATATGAAAGATGGGAGATAAGGAGCAGAATATCAGTGAACTGTGCTTCAACTTCAAGCAGACTAATCTATGTGTAATAGTTCCAGAAGAAGGAGCATGGACAGAAAGTGTATTTGAAGAAATAATGATGCAGATATTTCCAAATTTGATGTCAACTACAAACCCTATAATAGATATAGATATCCCAGAAGTTCTGTGAACTGAAAGCAGAAGGAAAATGAAAGAAAGCTATGTAAAAGCACATATTTCAGTTGCTTAAAACTAGAATTAGTGGTACAGGACATCTTAAAGGCAACCAGAAGTTGTGGGAAGGGAACACATTTAATACCGAGGAACAATGGTTTCCTTACAAACAGTGCAAGCCAGAACACAGTAGAACAATACCTTTATAGTACTGAAAGAAAAAATTGTCAACCTAGCATTTTATATTCAGCAAAGCTATCTTTTCAAAACAAAAGGATAATGCTTTACACACATCAAAAACTCAAAGAATTCATCACTTACAGACCTTCACTGCAAGACATACTCAAAAGTTTTTCATGCAACAGCAAGTGATATTAATGGAAATATGGGTCTACTCAAAGGAATAAAGGATACCAGAAATGGTAGATATGTAGGTAGATATAGAAGTTTTTAAATTTTTTTATTCTCTTTAAGAGGTTATTATGCAAGTCAAAAATGATAAAAATGCTTTGTAGGATTTCTGACATGCAGAAATAAAATGCAGATGACAGTAGCACAAAGGTCAGGAGACAGAATCTTTTTGCAAGTTATTATATTCTACCTGCAGTGTTATGATATTACTTGAAGGTGAAGTTTGATAGGATAAAGATACATGCTATAAATACTAAAGGAAATACCAGTGCAACAACAGTAACCTAGATAGTTAAGCCAAAGAGGAATATAAAATGAAATTTAAAAAATTTTTAATCCAAAAGGAGACAGAAGAGAAAAGGAGGAACAAAGAACAGATGGGGGAAATAGAAAAAAAAATAACAGAGCGACAGATTTAGACCCAGCTATGTCAGTAATCATATTAAATGCAGTCCTTTGAATATCCCGAAATAAATGGCAAAGATTGTCAAATTAGATCACAAAGGAAGATCAAACTCTACACTATTAAAAACCCAATTTAAATGTAAAGACCCAGAAGTGTTAGCAAAAAGATGGAAAAGTAATGTTAGCACCAAATTACAAGAGTGCTGAAATGGCTGTATTAGTATCAACAAAGTAGATAGCCAGGTGTGCTCCTCAACACCAGAACACCATTCTTTTCAAGGACACATAAAATATTCACCAAAACAGAACATAGTTTGTGCCATAAAAACAATCATAATTTTAGAAATATTGAAATCATTAAAATCATATTCATTTACTCTAATAGAATTAAAAATAATAAGATAGATGAAAAAACTACAAATATTTGAAAGTGAAACAATATACTTTAAAATGACCCATGGATCAAAGAAGAAACTATTTTACACTGAAAAGAAAAAGGTGAAAATAGAAACATATTAAAGTCCATGAAATGCTGCTAGAGATTCAGTAAAACATTGTTAATGTTAGGAAACAAGAAGTGTCTCAAATCAATGGCCTCAGCTTCCATCATGAGAAACAAGAAGAGCAAATTAAATCCAGAGTAAGCTGTGGAATTGAAATAACCAATCAATGAAATAGATAGCATAAAAACAACAGAGAAAATTGGTACAATCCTCATTTTGTGGAGATTGATAAAATGGGTAAACAGCCACAGTGACAAAAAGAGAAAAGACACAAATTACCATAATAGGCATGTAAAAGGAGATTATTACTTCAATTCTACAGAAATGCAGAGATTGGTAAGGAAATATGTGCAATTTCATACCATTGATTTCATTGTAAATGAAGTGGCCAAATGCCTTGAAAGACACCAAATTCTTTGAAAGTTCTATTATCTCCTTCTAGGAGAAATAGTTAATCTGAGTAGCTTTATGTCTATTAAAGAATTTGAATTTTTAATGAAAATGTTTCTCATGAAGAAAACTCTAGGTTCGTAGGGCTTACTGGTAAATTTTACCAAATAGTACTCACTGTACCCAAACTCCTTCCAAAAATGGAGGAGGGTATACTACCCATTTCATCCTGTGAGGGCCTCATTATTTTCATACCAAAACCTGACAAATTATAAGAAAGCTTCAGATTAATAAACATATCCAGTAGAGATGCAAAGTCATAAAACATTAATAAATAGTAACATAGTGACTACATTTAAATAATAGTGCTGTGGATGTAAGATCTAACTTCTAAATTGACTTGTTCTAAGGTAAACTGAGTGAAAATTTCTGGCTATATTTCCATGAGTTCATGCTATTTTATGTGCTTATTTCATATAAAAATGCTTTATATTTGATTCTTAATGCAGATTGCCAAGTATATAATTTTAGACATTGAAGAAAAGATTATAATTCTCACCAGTGAAGGTTAAAACTTTAAGACCTTCACAAAATACCACCCCACACCTTCCTTCCCCCAATATTTACTTCCTATCAGTGGTGTATTACTTCAGTCATATTCATTTTTATCACACAGGGGCAAATAAATAGCATTGTGATATCAATTTTGAACATTTCTAATACAAAAACGTTCTTGCTGCAGTTTTAATTGTTCATTTGGTTTTTTGAAGGTGATTTAGATGGGTGGGAGTAATGGAAGCAGAAATTCATCTTTACTCTAAGCTTTTTGTTGCTTTGTGTAACCATAGTACTTTTCAAATTGACACACTCACCTGGTTTTATGTCTAAACGGTAGACTTTGAGTGTACTTGGGGTAGTATTCCTAATTTTCTACAGATGTTTTCTGCATGGAATATCTATATAGAATTATATTAATCTATATAGAATTCTATTTCTTCAACGACATTTCATTCCTTTTAGGCTATCAATAGTGTTAAGATACTAGTTTAGGATATCAGTAGTGTTAGTATAGTAACTAATGTGTTGGCAGAAATGAAATATACCATTATTGATGTTTTAAGAGTAATTTAGTACTTATCAAACTATTTTAAAGGTTATTCTTTGTCATGTCTGGAGTTGATCCGTGACTTTTGTATTCTGGTTTCATGTTGTTTTTTCCTGGTAGACTAAGAAGCTACAGATAGAAATATAGGTATACAAAAAAAAAATAGTTTATGCATTGCTAGCCCTGTGAGTACATTTATCCTAAGAATGTCAGTCTTCTAAAAAAGAATATTGAAATAGTATGTTTGTAACTCACAATACTGGAATCAGTAAGAGCTTTTTAAAAATTACATTTCACCCTATAGACACTCATTGAAACACTTACTCCTTTAAGGTTGTCTTTTCAATGCTTAGAAAGGTGCTGTTATTAAGACAGCTTATTTTCTGTTTATTTATCTCTCTTACACACACACACACACACACACACACATACACACACACACACATACACGCTCACATGCACACACTCCCCAAAGATAAAATAATGCTTAGAAGAATGAATAATTTGTTTGGATTCTTAAAATAGCTAAGATAGTTTCATTTTGGTTTATTTTTAATGGAAATGGCAGTGTTTTCAATTTATGTCTGTTAACATCTTTAGAGAAGCTATAAATCACTTACTATCCAACTCAGTCATCTTACAAAAATATATTATTCTATGATTATCTTACTCAATTAAACAATATTACGTTGCATCCCTTCTACAATGGAAATAATAATAAAATGTTAATAAGTTAAAATATTAGGACCAAAGTTGTACAATTTGATGTATTATACATATATATATATAAAATAATTCATCCAATACTATAAACATTCACTTTATTATTTGATAACATGAGAATAATAAAAGTAGTGTTTTCAGTATTTCCTTCCCATATGTTTGTAAGCATTGTAATTTAAAATCAAAATCTGTATTATAAAATTTTTTTCTTTTGTCATTTCAGTGACATCTTCTAAGGTTTTAGGAATAGTAATCATACTAGCAGTCAATGCTGCTTTACAATATAATATTAAGATCTTATTTTCTGGAGGAAAAGGGATTATTTTTGGTGTCAGTCTGCTAAGTATTTATCAGTTTATAATGTAGGAATAGCTGGACTAAGATTTACGTACAACTCTTACTGTGAAATGATTCTAATCATACTGATCAGTTTACACAACAAGTAAATAGGGAATTTATCTAATTTCCTCAGTATTTTGAGTTAGTGTGTGTAAAATTTGATAGGTAAATAGCTAGCCTGTTATCTTTCCAGGAAGTATTCTTAACGATGGTCTCTTAATTGGTAAGAATAGCACAAAACATCATATGTACTACTTTTGCCAAAGCCAAATAATTAGATATCACAGTTTTAAAAAATGTTTCAGAGTAGGCAATCCTCATGCTATTCTTTTAATTTTCACAGATGAGAATACTGTCACACTGATATTCCATTAACTGCCTCATGCACTGCTATATAGTGAAGATTTCTTGTCAGATACTGCATCTTATAAATAATTTTTTTAGATATGTATATACTGCTCCCGTGGCTTATGCCAGTAGCTATATCATCTTCCCTCCCTTTTCTCGACATTTTTTTCTCTACCCTGAATTCATCGTGTTTCTCTACAACTTTTGTATGTCACTGATTTATTATGTTAGTTTCCATCCATTTCATCCTTGATATCTCCTGTTTCCCTTCATCTCTATCTGTAGTCTCCCATTTTTAAAAAATCAAGTAACCTCTTAAGAATCTTCTGGAAATTGCATATCTTGGAAAAATAAGCCAATTTATGTACAAAATTCCTCAACCCCAGTTGATACTACTACCTACTTCTATCTCATATTGTCTCCCATGAATTATTCAGTTTTGCTCCTAACCCACCTTCTGATTGTAAAGGTGTTCAGGTTTGGTTAGTTAGATTTACTTTTCCCATTTTGTTTACATAAATTTCTACTTTGTTTTCTGAAAAGGACTAAAGAGAAAGTAAAACTGCATGTTTTATACATATATAGTTTGTATGTGGTGTATATTATACACATATACTTTATACATAGACGTAATGCTACATATGTACTACTTAAGTGTGTATCAGTATATATACTTACCAATATACTATACTTAGATAATATATACATATAATACAAACATAAATAGCATATGTGTAGTTATTACATGCAGTGGTATTAAAGAGGCTATTGGAAAAAAGTGGTATCTAGTATGAACTTGGATTTGTATTTAGAAAATTGCGGAAGTAATTGAAAAAATCATGTATATTTATTTCAGTGCAAAAGTTCGTATTTGGTTATTCTTTTGTGGAGTATTTTCTGGCATTTGTTTCTCTTTGTTATCCAAAATAATTGTGAACCACTGGTCCCTGTAATTAGTACTTATTTTTGGAAAAGTTAATAATTTAATACCATCTTTAAATAAAATGGTACTTTTTAAAAAGTATATTTTATTTATTTATTGGACAGAGAGAGAGAGAGATCACAAGTAGGCAGAGAGGCAGGCAGAGAGAGAGAGGAGGAAGCAGGCTCCCCGCTGAGCAGAGAGCCCGATGTGGGACTCGATCCCAGGACGCTGGGATCATGACCTGAGCCGAAGGCAGCTGCTTAACCAACTGAGCCACCCAGGCGTCCCTGGAATAAGCTTTTTACTGTTGTAAGCTTTTATTTAGGGGGCACTTGAGGGGCACAGCCAATTAAGCTTCTGACTCTTCATTACAGCTTAGGTCATGATCTCAGGGTTTTAAGATCAGGCCCCATGTTGGGCTCCAGACTCAGTACAGAGTCTGCTTGAGATTCTCTCTCCCTCTCCCCTTTTCCTGTGTGCTCGCTCACTCTCTCTCAAATAAATTGATAAATCTTTAAAATAAAAGATTAGGGATGCCTGGGTGGCTAAGTCGATTAAGCAACTGCCTTCGGCTCAGGTCATTATCTCAGGGTCCTGCGATGGAGCCCAGCATCAGGCTCCCCAGCTCAGTAGGGAGTGTGCTTTTCCTTCTACCCTTCACTCTGCCTTTTCTCAAATAAATAAAATCTTTAAAGAAAAGTGTTCTGTTTAATGCAGCCAGTTTTTCTGATGAGATATTGGTTGTTAATTACATGGTAATTTATGTTTAGGTATAGTTTATTCTAAGAATCCATAAGAATACATTGTTTTTCTGAGCTCATTAATAATTCACATATCACTGTTATATCATTCTTATGCTGGCTTAAGGAATAAAGTAAAAATAATTTAAAATAGTGCCAGTACCATATTAAATCTCATTTGCATTAAAGAGGGTTGTGGAATGTAAAGTTAATGTGTTGACTTCAGCTTAGGAAATATGAAAACGTTAGCTTTGCGCAGTGGCAGTATCGTAGCCAATGAGGAAATACGAAAAAGTTTGAAGTGAAAATTATAATACCGATTGTGTATAGCTTGGTTTTTAGATTGTTGTTTCTAAAAGTGGAATTCTTCACTCCTCTTATATAGGCTATTCACTCTGTTGCTTGGCATCATGAGGGAAAACAATTTATTTGCAGTCATTCAGATGGTACCTTGACTATATGGAATGTGAGGTCTCCAGCCAAGCCTATACAGACAATCACTCCACATGGTAAGAACATATCCCTTTTGAACACTACATAAATTGTGATGTACAACAAACTATTTTGAGTTTGCATTTGGATTTTTTTTTGAGAATGAGTTTTCTTTCATTTTGAGGAAATTAAAAATATGTATACATGTAGTAATGAAATGAATAACAACCAGGTAACAAAAATCTCTATATTTACAGTTGAAATTTCAAATTTGAACTTTGAGAAAATGAATGGTACATTATATTCTGACTATTACTTGTCCAGTAGTCCAGAAAGTAAGTAATTTTGTGAATGTTAACAGGACTTACTTTAAGCCTTTGTCATCTTAAAGTTATCAATTGCAGAGTTGCTAATACACACACACACAAACACACACATACAAAGTGTGTGGAAACACTTTGAACTCTACAGAAGGTAATTTTATGCATTGAAGTATTATGTCAAGGGTGCCCAAGATCACCACAGGTTTAACGATTTACTAAAAAGACTCACAGGACTCCGCAAAAGGACGAAGAGCAAAATCAGCAAAGGAAAACGGTACATAGGATGAAGTCTGGAGGAAGCCAGGCTCAAGCTTCCAATGGTCCTTTCCCAGTAGAGTGACACAAGACATGCTTACTTCCTCTAGCAATGACTTATTACCAGATGTGTGAACTGTTGTCTATCACAGAAGTTCATTTGAGCCCAGGAGCCCAGAGCTTTTATTGGAATCAGGCCATAGGCACTATCTGCTTATAGCATGCATCAGAATTTCAGATGTCCAGCGGAAACCAGGGATTCATCATGAATTATTTTGTTCATATGAACAACTTAGGCACACTATGCCACCCTCATCAGTCTAGGAATGGTGGAAACCATCTCGAAAGCCAGTTACCAGATGCCAACCAAGAGCAAACCTTGCAAGCCATCCTTTCCTGGGATAGCAGTCTCAAGCTTGCTTATTCTTTTCTGTGCAAGAGCTATTTATAAAATTTCTGAGGTTTAATTAGGGTGTTCATGAACAGATTATGAAGACCTTTCTTGAGTTTTGGATGAAGTTTAGGAATTTGCATTTCTTTATTAATCTACATTCTCCAACCACCCTAAGAGACTCTTAACCAGTGGATTTTGAGAGATTAAAGGAACTATTCTTTACATTTAGTCTATTGAAGATTATCCTTGTGGTATTGCTCATATTTCATTATTTGCTTTAAAATTATCAGGACCCACTTTAAAAAAGTATAGGTTCATTCTGAATTATTGCAATGTAAAAAATAAATAATAAAATTAAAATATTTATCTGTCTGTGGCAGGATGGGTTTTTAGAGTTGTTTGTTTTTTTAAGAAAACAGTAATTCATAAAGCCACACATTGTAGTATACTTTATCATTGCTGTGTGGTAGCAATCATCTGGAAAAGCCCTTATTTTAACTTTGCTATGGGTCTATTATGCATGCATCCAGAGGATAGATAGCCCTTATGACTGAGGTTCCAGTTCTTCTTTAATATATTTTCATTCTTTATTCATTCTTGGTGATACACCTGAAAATTACCACAAATTTTCGGATTTCCTAAGACCTCTCGAACCTAAGAATCCTGAAAACCAAAAAAGATGATTAGTCTTAAAACTTTGATTTCAAATTCAGAGAAAATGAACCAGTATCAAAGGCAGTAGAAATATACAACATTGGCTTTGTAGTTTTAAGTCTGTCAAAATTTTTATTTTTTTTTTAAATAAGAATGGCACTTTTTTCTTTTGAATCATTTGAGAGTAAGCTGTTGACATACTGCCCAGTCACCCCAAAATATTCTAGTATCTGTTTTTTTCATTTTATTTTATTTTTTTAAATTTTTTATTTCTTTTCAGTGTAACAGTATTCATTGTTTTTGTACCATACCCAGTGTTCCAGGCAATCCGTGCCCTCTATAATACCCACCAGCTGGTTCCTTCAACCTCCCACCCCTCGCCCCTTCAAAACCCTCAGATTGTTTTTTCAGAGCCCATAGTCTGTCATGGTTCACCTCCCCTTCCAATTTCCCTCAACTCCCTTCTCCTCTCCATCTCCCCTTGTCCTCCATGTTAGTCGTTATGCTCCACAAATAAGTGAAACCATATGATAATTGACTCTCTCTGCTTGACTTATTTCACTCAGCATAATCTCTTCCAGTCCCATTCATATTGCTTCAAAAGTTGGTTATTCATCCTTTCTAATGGTGGCATAATACTCTATAGTGTATATGGACCACATCTTCCTTATCCATTCATCCGTTGAAGGGCATCTTGATTCTTTCCACAGTTTGGCGACCGTTGCCATTGCTGCTATGAACATTGGGGTACAGATGGCCCTTCTTTTCACTTCGTCTGTATTTTTGGGGTAAATACCCAGTAGTGCAATTGCAGGGTCATAGGGAAGCTCTATTTTTAATTTCTTGAGGAATCTTTACACTGTTCTCCAAAGTGGCTGCACCAACTTGCATTCCCACCAACAGTGTAAGAGGGTTCCCCTTTCTCCACATCTCCTCCAACACATGTTGTTTCCTGTCTTGCTAATTTTGTCCATTCTAACTGGTGTAAGGTGGTATCTCAATGTAGTTTTAATTTGAATCTCCCTGATGGCTAGTAATGATGAACATTTTGTGTCTGATAGCCATTTGTATGTCTTCATTGGAGAAGAGTCTGTTCATATCTTCTGCCCATTTTTTGTATGATTGTATGTTTTGTGTGTGTTGAGTTTGAAGAGTTCTTTATAGATCTATAAGGAACTCCAGTATCTATTTTTTACAAATAAGAACATTGTCCTGTGTCACCCAAGTTTTACCTTTTATCAAAAGGGTCTATATGCAGATTACATTTAGTTGTCATGTTTCAGACTGAAGCAGTTCTTGAGCCTTTTCTTGATTTTCATAACTGACAATTTTTGAATATTCTAGGTCAATTATTTTATATAATGTGCCCACATTTGGTTTTGTCTGATAGTTTTTCATGCGTAGATTCAGGTTTGGAATATCCTAAAGCGTTTGATGGATTCTTTTTGCTGCCTCTCAAGTGGAACTTGTGTTTGATTTGTCCAAATTGATGGTGCCTTATACCTTGATCCTTTGATCCCTTGATTAAACTTCTGTCTGTTAGATCTCTCTATTATTATGTTCTTTTCCTTTGAAATTAATAACGTTTTCATTTGTATTTGTAATCAGTAAATATTAGGATTTGAAGGAAGTATTTTGAGACTCTATCAACACACTCTTCCTCCTCAAAGTTTTATTCTCTTTTTTAGTACCTGTTGTTTCTTGGGTGAGTTAATTTTATTGTGGTAGTTGCCATATGATAAATTTTCTATTTAATCTTGGTCCCTTTTTATATCAAAATCTTAGATCTTTGGGAGTAAACTTTGAGAAATGTAAGTTTCTACAAAGTTTATGGTGTCTCAGCAAAAGAGGGTCACTAGCTAAAATTATTTTCAAACAAACAAGACAAAGAATATTTGATTTAGTATTTTTTTTCAAAATTAGAATCCAAACAAAATGTAAATAAGTGTTTTTTCTGTGGCAGGTGTTAAGTAGGATGGCATTAATTGCATATTATAGCAGCCTAAAAATGTAGATGATCAGATGTACTGTTTATTTATAAAATATGAATTATTTTTGATAGTAGTAATGTTTACTGCTTATTTTTAGTGGTAGGTAACCTACCAAAGTTAAATTTATGTTGATAGCTGTTTTCAGTGACAAAACTAAATGGATTTTTACACCTTAAAGTGTAAAAATGTGTTTTTCATGCCATGGCAAGGTGTCCTTTAGTTCATATATAACCATACTTTATGGTATATAATTTTGGTATACTAAATGTCTGCTTTGATGGATTGAAATTTAGGGTTATTTTCTCATTACTGTCTTCTGTTGTGGTCTCTTGCTTTTACTTTGTGGCAGTTATGGTAAATTACTTTAAATATACTAGACTTAAAATTTTTTTATTTTGCTTTTTTTCTTATTTAAGTCCATTTAATGGTTGTTTTAAGTATCTTCTTAAAAAACATTTGTAAGTTAAAAAAGAAAAAAGCATTATGAGTATTAAACCTTGACAGCTAGGAACTGATTGTACTTTAAGACTCCTACCAGTACTTCATTATGTGATGTTTTGTGTTAAGAATAGTATAAGATGTCCTTGAATAATCTGTTTGGAAGACATAATATTACATCAGCCTAACACGGGGTTTTAAAGTCAGAAGACTTGTGGTCAAGCCCTGGGTCCGTAATCTCTAGGTCTGTGACCTTTGGGAAGTCAGTTAACTTTTCTGAACTTCAGCCTTCTCATCTATAAATGGAGATGATAATTAAATTTAGTCTTTTCGTGTGGTTTTTATGGAGATTATTTATTCAACAAATATTGGATCTACCATGTAACAGGCACTGTTGTACATCCTGGATGAAACAAGCAAAATGTAAGTGAAAGTGTCTGAAAATTATGATATGCTATATGTATATGATCATAATAAATATAAATCTGGGTATGTTATTTATTTGGTAGGATATGGCTGAAAGATTGTTAGAGTAGTATTACCACAAATATTTTCACATATGAATTTTTCTTATATTAATGAGTTTTTTGGTGAAAAGCCATGTTATAGTTAGAGATTTGGAAATGCTGAATTAAAGTTGAGCATTTTCTTCAGCATAAGATGTCTTCACTTTTAATGTGTACCATGAATTTCTAAGAGGGAGGATATAAATATATATCATATATATGTATGATATATATGCATACACACACATACATAAATATTATTTATACTGGTTTATATATGCACTTATTTTATGTGGCTTTTCACAAATTTATTTGACTTTAATGTCCTTTATTTAGAGAACATCTTGTGTTTCTCCAGTGCTCTATGAAATACACTTTGAGAAATGATGGCCTTGAACTGTAAATGAATCATAAGACAGTTCTCCAGATTGGTTAGCTATGTTCAGTTTATCCTTGGATGACATCTTTCATTGCTTAAGTTGTTTGATAGCAAACTCTTATTCTGAGGGGCAGAGCAGTTTTCTAGATAGTGATGATAAAATAGCCAGAAAAGAAAAATAATTTGATTCATTTAAGATAATTTTTGATATAATGTTGGATAATTTTACAATGCATAGAAAAATGGTTGATATACTTCTTCAGAAATTTTTCTTCTGTGTGTCTGAAGTCCTTAACAGATGATTTTTTTACTAACTAAAATAGTGATAGGTCCCTTTAATCTGGTTTTTAAGAATATCAGAGAACATTTTCTTTGCAATGAGACAACCTGGAATGTAACTCTAGCTTTGCTATGTGTGGATATACTTAATGGGGTTAATTACTGTTCTCTGGGACTTTAGTTTCATCATCTGTAAAATGGCAGGATTGAGCAAGGTGATTTTTAAGGTATAAACAGTTTTATGAATATGTGGAAATTAAGCAGGATTTATTTCCTCTATTGACTGTAAGGTCATTTCATCTTGGTGGGCTGAAATTTTGTATTTCTGTGTGGTAAGTGTAGGGGAGAGTTTTGCTTTTCTCTTTTGGACTTGTTTCTCTCCTCTGACAAACAAACTTTCATAATTTAGGAGGGAAGAACTTGATAGTCCTGGCATGGCTCTTAACTACCCTGAAGCAGTCATCATAGTTCAGTGATTGGCTGGCTCAGGGCACCACAGGATCTCAGGATCTTCCCTGTAACTCTGGGTATGTGTGTGTCAGAGTACAATTTATCTGATTGTCATCTTCACCAACATCAGCTGATTCTCAAAAGAAATGGAGGTGGTAGATGATAAAAATCAGTAGATGTCCATTTTAGGAAATGACAATTTAAAATTTAGTTTCTGGAGCTTATTCATCAGTATGATCGGTCTACTTACATATTAAGGAGTAAGTAGGATTGTGGAACTTTAACTCTATTAAGTGTCACTGAAGAAAATACTTTACTTAAGTTAAAAGTCAGTGTAATATTTTATGGATGTGACATTCAAAAATTTCTGTTAATCTACTTTTAATATTCACCTGAGCATAAAACATTCAATGAATAATAAAACCATATTGCAGTTCTTTTTATATAGCTCATTGCAAAGTTTTCCCTCTGTGAATTTGAAAAGACTTATTACTGGACTCTATAGAACATATGCAAATAAAACTTTTATTTAAAGGCAGAGGATATCCTGCAGCAGGAGAAACAATGCAGGTAAGCATTCTGAGAGGCATCCCACATGCAGGCTCCCACAGGCCCATATATACAAGGATTGTGCTGAGTCTTCAGCTCCAGCCACCAAGATCTAGCTTCCGAGGAACTCAGTTTACCCTTTCAGAGATCAAGCCAATCTTGTCACACTAGTTAGGTCAGTTGCCAACCACTGGTAAAACGGTTACACTGGAGGTCACTGGGGGAGTTTTGGGAGTTTGGGACCTTGAACAAGCATATCATAAATCCTACTGCCCTTGGCCAAGAGTCAAAAAACCAGGTATTCAGGTGTCTCTAGTCCAGCTCTACATCAACTCGGTCTTCATACTTACTAAAGAAGAACACCCTCCTCTCCTCATTTTGTTCTAGTATTATTAACAATGTCATTCTCCAGTTAGAATGATTTTATTTTCTAGAACATCACAGTTCAATAGAAATATAATGCAAACGCCATGTGTAATTGTAAATTTACTAATAACTATATGAATAGCAGTTTAAAAACATAAAATTAGTTTTAATAATAAATGTTTAACTCAAAATATCATTTAAACATATAATCACCTTATAAATTTGAGATATTTCACATCCTTTTTTTGTACTCTTTAAAATCTACTGTGTACTTTATACTTATGCCACATCTTGGACCAGCCACATTTTAAGTGCTCTGTAGCCATGTGTGAGTGGTGGCTACCATACTGGATAGATGCTCTAGGCTGAAAACCTAATTGCTGTGTAACAACTGTATCAGTTAGAAAATGTGTTCTACATTCTAAATATCAAAATTAAAACCAAAGGAAACACTTGTTTTTGTCAGTGATCCTCAGTCATTTTTAATGCATCTTCATTCATTCATTCATTCATTCAGTAGACATTTATTGAGCACCCCTTATTTACCAGAGATTAAATACTGGAAATATATTCCCCTTGAAGAACTCAGATTCCAGTGAATGAAAATTATCTATAACGGATTACTAAAATACATATTATAAGTGCTAATAAAGGCATACACAATATGCTATGGAAACAGAATTAATTGTTTTTTGGATGAAGGGTATAGGACAATTTCACAAATCCAAGTTATATGAGCTTGGTCTTAAAGGATGAATGGGGTGTGATAAGATGGGAAAGAGCAGAGCAAAGTTATTTTAGTCAGAAGATACAAAGATATAATCAAAAGCAGGATGTTCTTGGAAAACTGCTAATAGTTTAAAATGGCCAGAGTTAAAAATACCTTTAGGCAAGCTGCAGGAAACAAAGACAGAACTGCATATGGAGGCAAGAATATATATTGTAGTATGCTTAAGAGTTTGGATTTCATGATGGAGACCTAAATGATTTTACAAGGAGAAACATAAAATTTATATTTTGGAAATATTACTTTGATGGTTGTGCATTAGGTGAACTGGGGGCAGAAGTGGGAGACCAATTAGGAAGATTTTTAAACAATAAATGAAGATTTCAGTTGTGACAGCAAATGGGAAGAAATGGACATACATTAATACAGTTCTGCAATTTAATCAATAGTACTGAGGCCAATTATTTGTGGCTGGGTGGTTTACAGGAATGGGAAGCAGGGCATAGTAAAAGATAAATCAGATGTGACTTGGAGGTTTATATGATTTATTAAGTTGTTTTATAATTTACCAGCTCTTTTCAACAATTTATCAAAGTAGTTCACAGGTATTTGAACAAGAACCAGTTGAATAAGCACAGGTTCTTGCTGCTCAGATGACACAGCAAGTCAGAAGTAAAATGACAGCTGGTGGTGAAATCAGGTGATCTTCTAAACATCCTTTAATTTACTTACATGTCCTTTGTAAAAATTTTAGCAAGGTCCTTATTACTTAATTTGATTTAGAAAATGGTTAGTCTAGGATTACAGATGTATAAATTTGCCTTTCTGGAATGTAAACAATTATTGGTGACATAATTTAAGAAATTGGAGTTGGAAAAAAATCAGATTATGCCAATCAAAAGGACTCCTTATTTTCCAAGCAAGATTCATGAAGAAAGATTACTGTAAAAACTGCAAAATTTTTTTACTTACAGAGATAATAAACCTACTCAGTTAGCATCCTTGTAGGGGGTGGTGAAGAAAGTTTACTTATAAAGAAATAGAAATTAGACTGGCTTTAAACTTTATTCTTAATTTGAATACTGGTTGTAGGAGAGGAACATAGAAGAATATTGAGCAAGACAGAAGCTAAGATTTTTGCACCTAGCCAGGTTTTATGTACAATATGTAAGCTCAAAACTTATAAAAATTTGGTAGATATACCATGTAATGTTCTTCTTTAAAAATTGTTCGAGCCACTGGAAGATCGGTGGTGAATATTGAAATAAGTTAAATTGAGTTATAACTGAATAATTGTTTACTTCATGAAGCAAAATGCATACAAAGAATAACTTTTGGAAATAAATGTAAAAATTTGTGTCTGTAATTTAAGTTCTATCAGTCTGACACTCCCAATAGAGCTTTGGGTTGGTAGAATAATAAAGGCCTCATGCTGGCCTTCAGAGCAACCATTTAAATTCTTTATTGAAAGCTCATGTATTTCTGAGCAGATTAAAATAGTGGTTGAAATTCTGCATTCCTTCTACAATGCGAGGGACTCCTTTTCCGATTTAGGCCTCCTTTTTTCCTACCTTTCTTTTTTTCTCAGTTTCCACCCCTTTCCCCTCTCCCCCAACAAACC
This sequence comes from Mustela nigripes, assembly GCF_022355385.1. Lineage (NCBI taxonomy): Eukaryota > Metazoa > Chordata > Mammalia > Carnivora > Mustelidae > Mustela > Mustela nigripes. The sequence continues at coordinate 94,692,991 of NC_081561.1, forward strand.
AGCAATCCTCTTCAGTTCCTTGGTTTGGTGTTCGACTTACTCTGTCACTAGCCACTGGATTTCTGTAAATTAAGATGCTAATTTAATTAGAGGTTCAAGTTTCATTGCTTTGTCATTTCTTACACAATGGGAAAGAGATGATCCCCTAGTATCTTGAGGCAGGATTAGATGCTCTTGTAAGTTGACAGGGCTGATTTATAAAAATGTAATGTAATAAAGGTGATATACTGTATTAGTGGGGAAAGAAATAATGGTTCAACAAATAGTGCTGCCAGGTGCATACTTCTATCACAGCTCTTCATATTGTGCATTTTAAATATGTGCACTTTATTGTCCCAGCAATTGCAGCTCAATAGAACTATAAAAATAGCTTTGAAATTATTAGAGGAAAAATATCTTCCCTGTGCCAAAATATACTTCAGAAAATAATTAAATGTAATAAGTGAAACTACAGAGCAATTTTAAGAAATTAAAAAAAAATTTATATGATTTTGATGTGGGAAAGAACTTCTCAATTAGCTCGAAACCAAGGAGGGGAATGATAAAAAGGGCTGGTAGCTTTTTTCATACATATTATTCATAAATGGAATCATATCTTACCAGTTCCTTCTCCCTCAGCCTTCCCCCATGTTAGCAACCCAGTGACTAGGTACAGTATGTCAAAAAACTTACAGGTGTTCTTCAAAAATATATTTCTAAAATTATATATAGATATATGTATACACATATGTAAATATGAGGAGTTTTGCCATTATTTTGCATAAAATGGAATTATATTAATCTTTCTTATATGTTTTCTTAATCCACTCTACTTGAGAATAGTCCCTTCATGTCATCTGGCATAGCTCTAATTCCTTCATTTTAACGGTCATGTAATAGCCAGTTTTGTTCCCAGTTTTTCACAAAGTATTCCTCCCTTCCAACATAATCAGTATTCACTTTATTTTCAGTTCTTGATCACTATAAGTTAGGCTGTCATTACCATCTTGTATATATTTGATAGGCGTTGGTCCTTTTGTTTCTGTGAAATAAATGCTTACGAATGAATGGCTTTTCCTAAGAATTAGAGTTTTAAGTATGCCTGTTTTTAATTAATATTCTCAGACTACCTTCCGGAGCGACTGTATCCTATTTCTTTCTGTCATGTAGGTGTACCTCTTTGGCAGTGATCCTGCCAGCAGTAGGTATTATAGCCCATTTTACTTTCCGTATTTTACTTTTTTTTTTTTTAACTTCCTCTTTTCTTAAGGTTTCAGAATCAACCAGAGAGGAGTGACTGGGGCTTTCTTCTTTCTCAGGTATTTTCTGGGCATGCACATGACCTTGCACATGTGTGCAACCTTTTAGTCCCGGAGCGCGCTCAGTTTTTCAGGATTTACTTTTAATTCTTGATCAGGCTCTTATTTGACTCACCTAAAACCACAGCCTTAGGCAGTTGTGATATGCCAACAGATTGCTGTTATTTCTGTGATGCCCCGGAAGTGTGAGACCTTCTATCCCTCTGAGCTGATATCTGTGTCAAATGAAATTGCCACGACACCCTGGGAATAGAGGTTTCCAGGGAACTGCATTGGGACAAAATTTTGATTGTGATCTTAGGGAAACTGGTTTTAATGGAATTGCAAAAAAAAAAAAAAAAAAAAAAAATCAGCACTGATTAGTTCACTGATACTATTGGATTTTCATGTCTGCCTAGCCTCCTAGCTGGGGAATGAGGAAGGTGGGAATAACCCTTATCAGAATGTTCTAGCCCTCCCTGTCTTAACTAAAGTTTAGTCATTTCTATTGGGTAGACAATGTTCCACTTGTTTTGTGGCTTCAGTTTATTTCCAGGGTTCTGAAGTGATTAACTTTAGTTGTGCTAGTATTTCAGTTTTTGTGGGAGAGGTCCTTTTGGGTTCACAGAGGTCCTTACTTTGTCATTCTGGAAGTCCCATTTCTTTTCCTAATTTTTTTCACTATTCATAGGTAGTGAGTCCACTGTGTAAACTCAAGTCACTTTGTGCAAATCAAAGAAAAGCTGTTCGAACTCTAATTACATTGAATTTATGAATTAATTTTAGAAGAATTGACATTTTAGGATTTTAAGTTTTCTCAACTGGAAACACGATTTTGATGACTTAAAGGTATACTAGTGTGCAGTTTAACATTTTTCTAAGAATTCAGTCATAAATGACACTAGGAATGATGTTTATAACATGATGGATACAGTATTAATGAGCTTTGAATATAAAATTTATTTTTAAATGTAAAGAAGATAACATACAAGCATAGGTAAAGAACATAAATTATTTTTAAAAGAAGACGTACAGATGACCAGAACGTTGAAGAATATTCTAGAGATTAAAACAATACAAATTAAAAGTAGATACCCTTTCTGATTAAAAACAAACAAAATAGCATTGTTTGGGAAGAATGTGGCAAACTGTGGTCTTAAACAAGTAATGGAAGTATGAATTGGTACTGTGTGTTTGGAATACAGTTTGGCCTAGAAACCCCTTTCCCTAAGAATTACGCCTAAGGAAAAATCATTAATTTACTCACTTATTAGTTACTGAGCACCCACCGATATGTCAAACAATACTTGTCACCAGGGATATATCAATAGAAAGCACACATACACTTAAAAAACGTTTGCTTTCACGGAATTTACATTCTTCTTGGGAGTCAAACAGCAAACAATGAAATTTTAAACAAAAGTTTATTAGAATGAGCTATCTGTATTATGGGAGGTGGGGGGAAGCTGGGAATGAAGTATTGGGATAGGGGCATGTGTCTGGGATCTCCAAAAATAAGATATTAATACTGAGAATGATCTCTGAAAATGGAAGATATGTTTTATTTTCTTTATATTTTTCTGAGTTGTTTCTACAATGATCATGTCAGAAAGAGCAGGAATCAAAAATTTTTCTAAAATAATATATAGAGGTTGGTTTATTTTAGCGTTCTTTTTGGACATTACAATAGATGGATTTTACCTTAGGAGAATACATATAAATGAAGTTATTAGCATAGGTTTTAATTTTGCAACTGTCACACTTGGGTGAAAACATGTTTAGATTTGATTTTCTCAAATCTAGCTATTTTAAAACTTGAATTCATTTAGAAAATTAAAATTCTGCTTGCTTATCTGCAATTAGGAACATTGGAAAGGCTATCAATATATTTTGCAAGAATTTTGTCACATGAATATTATTACTAAATTACTCTTACTTTTAAGCACTGAATTTCAAACAGTAGATTTACTGGGTTATTTTAAATATTTTATATTAAAATACTTCTTTTCAAAATCATTTAAAAATTTTTATGATGTATTTCATTTTATATATAAATTATCAATATAAGAATTTAGAATAACTTAGAATTCTAGAATTTAATCCAGGAAAATATATTTTAGGAAAACAATTAAAGGATGGGAAGAAGCCAGAACCCTGCAAACCTATCCTCAAGGTGGAATTCAAAACGACTAGATCTGGGTAAGATTTTACTTCATTGCCAATATTCATTGTATATAATTACTCAATAGCACTAAAGGCTCTTTTATCATTATGCTGTAATACCTACTTTAGAATTGTCTAGCTCAGTCTTAAAATTTTATGCATTCTTTATTTAACAAAAAAACTAAAATTGGTAAGTTTAGGATAAAGTATTTCTTTGTATTCTCTTTGTCTTTACTAGTTTGTAACATATTTTGGAAACTTAGAATAATCTTTCTTGTCAAATGTTATACATTCTGTTAGTCTTAAATGGTGTTTATTCACTACTGAAAATTGTGGAATAAGCAGTGAAAAGTACTTAAAACTTAACCCATTTATGATATATATGTTAATTATGAAAGTTAGACGTATTCTTCAAAAATTAAATCTCATAAGAATATTTGACAATTACAAAAATACATACAGTTTAATATTAAAGGAAGTTTGTCAGTTTGTATTTTATATTTTTTATATGTACCAAATGGTTAAAAATATAATAAAGGAAAAAAATTATAAATGTTTCTTTGAAAATGCCACATTCCATTAACCCCTAAAAAATGCCTTTTATTTGTGTTCTAGTTCCTGGGGAAAGTGTGTGGTTTTATTTACTACAGCTGTGTAAGAGAGTGAATTTACTTAGTATATATAGTGCATTGGTTTCCAGACTGGGTCTTTGGCTAGCAGCATTAGCTGAGAACTTGTTAGAAATTCAAAATCTCAGACTCTACTCCAGACCTTCTGAATCAGATACTCTACCCTTGGCTGGAGCCAACTGATCTGTGTTTTAATTAGACCCACAGGAGATTCTGATACATGGAAGTTTAGAACCACTGATATATGTTTTTATATACCAGTTTATGACCACTGCTTGTTAAAACTGGCTTACTTCCCTTTGTAATTTGCCATTCTTCTAATCATAATCATTTCAGCCCTATTCTCATTTGAGAAAAGTCAGTAAGCTAAAGAATTGTTAAGATTGCTATTATTTGTCCTTGATCCTCATTAGCTGCCTTCTGGGATTCAAAAGATGTACTGTGTTCCAAAAAGGGGTTGAATGAACTCTGAAAGGAATGGCATCTGTTTAATTGACTGTGGCACCCTCACTGTGTGACCTTTGTCATAGAGTTATTTGATGTGACAAAACTGTGCTTCAGTTTTGTCAGTTATGACATGAATATGATAATATGTCAGAAGGTCATTGTGATGACTTAAGTAAGATAGTCATATATTGAAAATATTTTACAGAGTGTCTGGTACATAATAAACTTTCCATCAGTAGTTGCTCTTACTGTAAATTCCTACTGCCAATTGATTTTTTTTTTTTTTTTTGCCATAATGTTGTATGGCAAAGGAATGTAAGTAGGAAAAGCAATCACTGCCAAGGGGGGGGAAAAAGTATGTGGGGAGAACCAGAAAAAAATGTTTCTAGTTTATAATGAAGTATCAAATGAATTGTCTAAGCATTTAAATTAACAGTGCTTATTGTCTTCTGAATTATCTGTTCATTTTAACAAATACAGATTGGCAACAAAGATTAAAGTCCAGGGAAGTTCTTTATTTTTTATCCCCTCTCTGTGATTTACCTATTCCTGGTTTTGATTCTTATAAAGGATAACACTTACGTTTTCAGTTTCTTCAGGATGGCAGCAATATTTTTTCTTCCATAAGATCAGACATGAAAAAAAGAAGTCTAGCTCTTTTGCATGCATTTGAAGATACTTGTGTATATACTTGTGTACATACAAGTGTGTGTGTGTGTGTGTGTAGATACTTTTAAATAGATCAATAGGACCACTCTCTGAGAACATTCTTCACCAGCTTTCCAACTTCTTTTTCACCTGGGTTAGGACATGCAGTAAATTAAAAGGTTTTTCTTTCACCAGGGCCTTTTACCTTGTAACTGTTTCCTAGAATTCCAATGTGTAGCCAATGTTGAGAACTACTGCACCCCTCATTGCACCTATAGCAGAATCACCCTCTATTAAATAAGTTAGTCACCTCTCACCTTTTTCTATTCCTAGCAAGTGTCTTGAGCAGGTGCCAGCTAAAGGGATTCAGGTTGGCAGCAGGGAATGTTGGCAAATTGCCAGATTTGCCTTCCTTCCATTCTCAAGATCTTCTTTGTTTTCTTTTCTTTTCTTTTTTTCTTTCTTTTTTTTTTTTTTAAACCAAGAAATCATTCTAGGCAGAAAGATTCCCTTTTGTCCTTTATAGCTTAGCAATAATATCACTGCTTTGAGGATGTTTTGGCCATGTTACCTAGGTTGGGTCTCCAGTAATACAGTCTGAAAGTATGCTATGTGTTTCCTTTCTAGAATTTGTACTTGTCACTGATAATGAAATTATTTGTTAAATGTATGCCTTCCCCTTTAAATATTAGCTCAGTGAAAGCATGGGACATACCTGTCTCACTTCTATTTGTCCTTGCATAGTGTTACTGAATATAATAAGGAAGAGGAACATAAGCTGGTGTTTAGAAAAGTGTAACCATGAAGAATTAGCTGTTATAGGTAACGATAACATAATTTAACTCTGAGGGAAATGTACACTCTGTCAAAAAATGGAATCGAGATTTGTGTCTTTTATTTTCTAGTAAATAAAAGCATGTATTACATTGGGAGAGACCATATTTTTTCTTTACATAGTGAATAGTAACAATATAATTAATACAGCATTTTAAAAGCACTTTTATTAAAGATATGGCCAGTTCTTAATAAAAAGTCAAAAGTTAAATGTTAAGTCAGTTCTGTTGAAGTTGGTTTTTTGAAAAACTGGTGTGACCCAAGTGTGAAGTGCTGCAGCCAGTGGTGCTTGAGCAAAGTGAATAAGAGTGAACTCTGGAGCTGACCCACCTGGGACTGATCCTTCTTTAACTACCTGCTCATTGTGCCATCTTGGGCAAATCGACTGAACTTTCTCTGTGTGTTTCTTTATCTGTAAGATGGGAATAATGATAATAGTATCTACCTCGAAGAGTAGTTAAGAAGATTAAGCAAATACATGAAGCCCTTGGAACATACTCTTTCATCCAGTTGTCTCACATATCCCTAGTCTCAAAACAACATTTGATAACCCCTGACAAACGTGAGCTTTTCCCTGGTTTCCCTTTCACAGATTGATGTGCAAGTTGCAAGGTTGACAAGACTATAACTATAGAACCTCACTAATATCCTTCTGTAGATTGAGAATTCTCTTATTCTATGACTTAGTGCAGCATTTATTTATTTATTTGACACCCAATGTTACATTAGTTTTGGTAGTACAAATGCAACAATTCTGTGCTTTGTGCTATGCTCACCATAGTTGTTACTACCGTCTGTCACCACACAACACTATTATAGTACCATTGACTGTATTCCATATGCAGTATCTTTCATCTCTGTGACTTATTCATTCTGTCACTGGAAGTCTATAATGCCTGCTCCCCTTGACCCATTTTACCTATTCCCTCACCCCTGATACTTTGTTTGTTTTTAAATAGTAGATAGTGGTCATCTATAAGTGGGTTGTGAAAATATTTTTGTTGGTTGTCAGTATTTAACTTCTAGACTAGAATAAGAAATAGAGTATACTGCACATTTTAAGGTTAAATATTGGTTCATGAAACTTGTCCAATTGTATGTACTAATATGTCTGTATACTGTATCATGAAGTAAAGTATACTTCTTACGATGAGTCATAATTATCTTATTTGAGAACTCCTGATTTAGTGAAAATAACTAAGAGTTTGGGTTCTTAGACTTAGGTTCAAATCCCAGTTCTGCCACCACAACGACTCTGTTGTCTTTGGCAAGTTGCTTAACATCACTGAACTTCTGTCCTTACCTCAGTGAAATAGGGATGGTAATTTCCACTTAGTAAAATTGTTGTAAAGACTTGAAAGAAAAATATGTGTTTGGCATGTGGTAGATGTTTGGTAAATTGTAGTCCTTTATCCCTTTCCTTCTACCTTTTCACTTTACCATTAGACTACATAGGAAGTTACAGGCAGGGCCAAATTTTCAACAAGAATCAACTCAGGAAAGGTTCAAGTTTTCAAACAGGTATTCACTTGAACTCCTTAGAGTTTTACACAATGAGCATTAGAAGTTAATCTCTCTCTTTCTTTTTTTTTTTTCCCTCCAATTTAACTCATTTAAGAGAACACACGAGCAGAGAAGGGGCAGAGGTAGAGGGAGAAAAAAAAATTCTTTTTTAAGATTTTATCTATTTAATACAGAGAGAGAGATTACAAGTAGGCAGAGAGTCAGGCAGGGAGTAGGGGAAGCAGACTCTGTGCTGAGCAGAGATCCTGATGTGGGGCTCGATCCCAGGACCTTGAGATCATGACCTGAGCCGAAGGCAAAGGCTTAACCCACTGAGCCACCCAGGCGCCCCTAGAAGGAGAAAATCTTAAGTGGTCTCTGCACTGAGAAGAGAGCCCTAAATGGGGCTTGATCCCACAGCCCTGAGATCATGATCTGAGCCAAAACCAAGAGTCAGACACTCAACTGACTGAGCCACCCAGGCACCCTGGAAGTTAGTGTCTTTTAAGAAATGGGCTACCATTCAAAGAATTACCAGTTTTGGGGGGAACATCTATGTTTGGAAACCTAAAATTGAATGTTATCACAGTTAAAAATGGCAGTTTACTCACATTTGGAGAACCATGTCTATGAATTAATTTACTCCCTTTCCTTATAACACATACTATGGCAAACTATTTGTGTATAGGGCCAGAGAATAAATATTTCAGGCTTTTCAAGCTGTTCAGGTCTCAACTGGCAGCTATCAGTTCTGCTATTATAGCCCGGAAGCAACCATAGACAACTCAGAAATGAAAGAATACAACTGTGTTCTAATAAAACCTTCTTTATAGATACTGAAATCTGAATTTCCTTTAATTTTCATGTATTATAAAATATTCTTTTGTGTATTTTTTTCGACTATTTAAAAATGTAAAAATCATTTTTAGTTTGCAGGCCATACCATACAAAAACAGGCAATGGTCACTAGTTGCTGACTCCACCCACCCCGGCCTCATATGCACACATGTACATGCATGATATATCTGTTTATCTGTAAGCAAATTTGAGCCCCCTCAAATGTGGTGCCTGAATTTGTTTTCAACTAGTTTAGTAGATGATTTTTTTTAAAGATTTTATTTATTTATTTGACAGAGAGAAAGATCACAGGTAGACAGAGAGAGGGGGGGGGGAAGCAGGCTCCCTGCTCAGCAGAGAGCCCGTTGCAGGGCTCGATCCCAGGACCCTGAGATCATGACCTGAGCCGAAAGCAGAGGCTTAACCCACTGAGCCACCCAGGCACCCCAGTAGATGATTTTTTAAAATTTCATATGTACACTAAAAGCTGTAGGTGGATTGCCTATATAAGAATATGAAAAAAACACAGGGGCACCTGGATGGCTCAGTCAGCTAAGCATCTGACTCTTGATTTTGGCTCAGGTCATGATCCTTAGGGTTGTGAGGTTGAGCCCCACCCATGTTGGGCTTCGTGCAGGGTGATTCTCTCTTTTTCTGTACCCCCCCTAACCCGCTCCTCCCCTGCTGGCACACAAAACATGTGCGCACACTCTCACACTCTCTCTCTCAAAAAAAAAATTCTTTTTGAAAAAACCAGAACAGACTAATAAAAACTCAGGATACATTTATAATACTCTAGTTCTGAAAATATCTAAAAGTTTATTTCAATAACATCCACAAACTTGCTACCAGTGAGTTTCCCCAACTGCTACTAGAAGTGTATCCATTGAGAGAACCCTAACTTTCTGAAGCCCCAAAACAAACTCCCTCATGCAAAAAGATTTTTTCCCCCAGAATGCAAGTCTTGCTCTTAGTTTTTCTTTCTAAACTCTAGATTTTTCTTAAATAACTGTGTCTATGCAATAATCCATAGTAACACTTATGCTGTGCTTACTGTTTGCCAGACACTATTCTAGGTGCTTTATACATCTTAATTTATTTAATCTTAGGAAGCATTCTATGAGGCAGGTATTACTACCTTTGGCATATAGATGAGGAAACTGAAACGAAGACATTGAGTAACTTGCCCAAAGTCATACAGGCCATGAGTGGAAGACCCCAGATTTAATTAAGTCTGTACTCTTACTTTACTTCCTTTTTAATGAAACCTACTCTCTGTTCACATTAACCACCAAGCCCCAAGATCATATAATACCTGCAGATCTCCCAGCAACAATTGCTTTGCTAACCTGTCGGATAAAACGGTGATGAAGAAACTCACCAATTTAGTCACAGATATGTTGACCATTGAGAATAATATTTTAGAATCTAGTATCTACATCAATAAATGTGTTTATATTGTCATTTTCTATCATGCATGGAGCTTTCTCTTTTTATTTTCTTGGCACCAGTGTATTAGAGTCAACAAATGTTTCATATTCATTCTCTCTCCCTCTCTCCATCCCAGTTGATGGTAAGCCATAGCAACCAGAAGAGACTCATTCAGATAGCATGCCCACTTTCAGAAACAGAAGTAGTTCCCTTTTGTATTGTCTTAACAATTCTCATTGCCTTACTTGAGATGAAACTAGCTTCTTGTCTTTGGAGCTCAAGACTTACTTAGATGGCTTGGCTTCCAAGAACAAAGAAGAAAAAACTAGATGAACAACATTTGTTATTGGACTTTTATAAGCCAGCTATTCTGCTATGCAGTTTGAATGCATTACCTTCCATAATTCTAACAACACTTTGAAATAGGCACCTTTATCATCTGTATTTACAGATATAAATAATAAGTTTTGGCTTAAGTTAACTTGTCCTACAAAGTAGCAGAGCTGGAATTTGAGCTCAGGTTGACTCCAGAGATAGAGTTGAACACTTTCACAAGTTAAGATGGATTAGGATAGAATTGTCCTAATGATTCAGAGGTTGCTTGGTTTGCCAAGAACTGGTTTTATATTTTATTTTTTAAGTAATCTCTACTCCCAGTATAGGGCTTAAGCTCATAACCCTGAGATCAAGAGTTGCATGTTCTACCAACTGAGCCAGCCAGGTGCCTCCAAGATTTCTTTTTTAAATTTGCTAGTTTATCAGATCATCTTCCTTAATTTAACATTAAATCCTACTCAATATCAGTAATCATATTAATGTGAACTAAGAGGAGATCTGTTTGTGTCTGTCTAATAGGGTGGATAACTTAATGTAAGTAACCTTAGCTACTCAGAGAACTAGAGAGCTTCATAGATCACTTCTAGGCTACAAATTCTGATTTGACAAAGTCCAGGTTTGGGTTTTATGGTATCCCCTTGTGGTAATGGCATTTGATCTTAACACTGTTTAGGAAAAATCCCTAAGTCAATTTATAATTAATTGTATCTAATAAGAGAAGACATCTTTGAGCCCACAGATTTAAAATTTCATTTTAAATTTCTCAGCAGATAATGTTTCCTTTTCTCTTGTTACTTTTCCCAAGTTGGTGAGAGAGTTTCAATTTTAGGTTGGCTAATTCTCATTTTGTCACTGTCCTCAAAGGTATTCTTATGACCTACCCCAGATTTATCTGTATTATCTTCGGTCTCTCAAAACATGAACACTTTCTCCTAGCCTTAATCTCCAGACCTCTTATCTAACTTAAATAAATTACCATTCACTTTCTTAATTTTAAGATAACATTTGACTTACATTCCCTAACACTGTAATTGTATAATCCCACATAGCTAGACAACAAAGACTACTAGATTAATGGCTCTATCTTCTGATATTAGAATACCTTATTTAGCAGCTGTATGGAGATTGGGGTTTGTCTGTGGCTTCTATGAATTTAAAGCACTAAGATTCCTCTGTTTTTAAGTTTTTCACTAAATTAGTTTTTTTTAAAGATTTATTTATTAAAGCACAAGTGAGAGGTGGAGGGAGAGGGAGAAGCAGACTCCTTGATGAACAGAGAGCCCCACGTGGGGCTCGATCCCAGGACCCTGAGATCATGACCTGGGTGGAAGGCAGAGGTTTAACTGACTGAGCCAACCAGGTGCTCCCTTAAATTGGTTTTTAACTCATTGTTAAGTTAAAACTGATATAACTTACTAAGTCTGCTGATAAATGCATTTTGTGATACATCTGTATATCACTGGCAAGTTTTATTTGGTAACTATATTTGAAAATAAACCTGTATTAAGCCCTTGAGGTACATTTAACCAGTGGTGGTTGCTGAAATGAAGGTGAAGAAAAAGCTGTAAGAAAAAGGAGTGCATTCATAATGGTTCCAACAGCTCAGAACCCTTTATACAACTGACGCTCTCAGCACTGGTATTTTATTTTGAAAAACACAAAAGTGAAGATGTAGAAAAAGGAGGACTAGTAGATTTTGAACAGAAAAACAAAAGCAAAAACAAAAACTAAAATAAAACATTCCCAGAACACATCCTTGAAGTGTTTGTAGGAGAGAGTAAGTAAGTAAGTAAGTAAGCCTTGTTTGCTGCTATAGAAAGATAGGTTAGAATGATAACAGAAGGAAGATCGGAGGATACTCATTGTAAGAGGAATTAATTTGTAAGAATATTTTATTAGCCTTGATTCAAACATGAGCCAGGATGTAGGAACATCAAAAGAAAGAAAAAGAAATGGGTGGATTAACAAAAAATGCTGGTTTATTTATTTATTTATTTTTTAAGCACTGCTTTAGAACATGTGTTTAGTGTATTCAACAATAGATAAAAATAGCATTTACATTTCATCAGGAAGAGTAAGACACAATTTTGTTTTCATTGTAACTTGAGGAAGAACTCCATATAACAAATGGCAGAAAAGAAAGAACTGTTGGAATAGATGGTGCTGAAAATGAAAAGGAAATAATTTGGGCAGAAAGTTTTAGAGTGAATTTCTCAGGATTAATTCAAAGTACAGGTGAAGAAGATAATTTTCTTTCTGAATACTAAAAGCATTGTCATATGATTATATGATCTGGATTCTTCTGAAAAAATTTTTTTGGCTACAGAACTAAAAGTCTTAGGATTAAGGTAAGTTTTGGGTTCTGAAAAGGAACCCCGAAATCAGTAAAGTAGATGATGAGTAAAAAGTGCAGTGATAGAGGGGTGGGGTATGCTGGCCAAAGGATGGAGTGAAGCTGGAGGAATCAAATGATGGAAGATAAGACTTTTGGGCCCTTTCTGTGGGGACCAACACAGTTAAGCACTTGGTAACAATTGCCGAATGGATGATTTTATTTTTAAGTAACCTCTATGCCAAACTTGGGGCTTGAGCTCACCACCCTGAGATCAAGAGTCATGGAGGGCATGTATTGCGTGGAGCACTGGGTATCGTATATAAACAATGAATGTTGGAACACTGAAAAGAAATAAAATAAAATAAAATGAAAATAAATAGATAAAATGAAAATGCTCTTACATTGTTTGGGTAACAAAATTACAATTGCAAAAAAAAAAGAGAGAGAAAAGAAAAAGTCACGTGATCTTCCAACTGAGCAATCCAGGCACCCCTGTAAATTTCATTTTTAACCAGTATTATCTTCTTCTCTAGACTGTTTTTAGAAGTACCTAAGTTTGTTTGTTTTTTATTATAACATTAAATAAAATCTTCACAAAAGAAACATATTACCTGTAATTTCATTATTTGAAACAAATTTTTTTCTTCTGTTCATTTTCCCTCAATCTTTTTTTCAGTTACATACACATTTTGACTTAATTATATTCTTAGAGCATATTCGGTCTGGTGAATTTTTTTTCCTACTTAACATGTCTAAAATATTACTAGTTTTTATCTATTCCTTAAAATAATTTTAAAGCTTATGTGCTTTACGCAGACATTTTTCCCTTTGGCTGAACATTTAGTTTTTGATATTATAATCACGTTTTTCATATTACAGATAAAAATATAGTAGTGAACAGATTCTCTTTTTTGATGTTATAGTTAATTCAACAGATTTTTTTTTAAACAGTTGTACTGTTTCTTTACAGTAAACTTCCAATGGTGAAATTTTGAGGATAAAAGATTTTTATGAATCTTGACAAGTTCCCACATTGCTTCTTGAAAGTATCTGTGTGCACTTCAAAGACTTAGTATAAACTGTAACATTTTCATCAGTCTCATCAATGGGAGATGTTTTTGTTTTAGTAACTTCCTTACCTTAAAAGTAAGCATTTATGCTTTGGAATCGTATTATATTTTGTCACCACAGTGTGAACTCCTAAATGATTACTGTTATAATAGAAAAGGCAACCTGCTCTGATAATAGGGATCTGACGTTAAATTTGCTTCCATCTGCATATTAAGTGGTGTTTCATAAAAATTTTACAACTTAATTTTTGGCAAGCAGTCATCCAGCTCAGATATTATGTTTTGGCAGGGACCAATGTTATTTATATGTTTATCCATGCCCCTCTATCTAGAAATAGATGAATTTAACAAAGTTGCCATGTATAGTTCATGTAATCACAAATATTCTGCATGACAAAGACTTAATTGAAGGTTTTAGATTTCTTTTTTTGAAAAAAATGCCTGATTGTTAACAAAAATTCTTTCATTTGAATTGATACTGGAAAAAAAAAAAAGTAATGGACTAATACAGTTTGCTGTAGGGCCATATAAATTTCATGCATCCTAACCATACTGGATCATGAAACTATAATACATCAAAACCCCAAAGGATAATTTTTCTGGAATTTTTAATGGCTGATACTCATTTTGGTAACACATCTTCCATTTCTGAAATCCTAAAATAGAATTTTAAAACCTTATACTTATTTTTTTTTAAGCTAGTGGTTTTTGATGTGTATTATTTATAAGAAGGCACAGCTTCATTTCAGATCTAATTGTTTCCCAAATTATCTCTTACTTGTTAAGGATATTCAGATAGTCCTTTCTTACACTTTGTTTTTTTACACTTTCTTACACTTTTTTCTACTGCTGAAGTTCATTCTTAGCTTTTCTGTGGTTTCTTCTTTTAGAGCCAGCTCTTCTTCATCATCTAAATTGGTTCTCTGTTGCATCCATAAAGCCTTATGGCTTGTTCAAACTAATTTAAGGATAGGTTTCCATCATTATTCATCCTAATCTGCTTTTTTTTTTCATCTCTAAAATGCATCTACTTATGATCTGTGCATGGACTGAATATCTTCGTGATGGTTCACTAATTGTTCTAGTCCTGGGCTGCTTATAATATATATTGATATCAGCTTATATGCTTTAGGTTATGTTTTTCAAGGGGACAGGGATCAAATCCATGTAAGACCTTGTCTACAGTAAATGATTTTTTTAAAAAAGATTGTATTTATTTATTTGACAGGCAGAGATCACAAGTAGGCAAAGAGGCAGGGGGAGGCAGGCTCCCCGATGACCAGAGAGCCCGATGCAGGGCTTGATCCCAGGACCCTGACACCATGACCTGAGCCGAAGGCAGAGGCTTTAACCCACTGAGCCACCCAGGTGTCCCTGATTTTGAAAACTGTGCAATGTTCTTTCAGAGATAGGCTTTGAAATCATACTTGTAACACTCTGAACTTCATGTATAGTTCATGTAATCACAAATATTCTGCATGACAAAGACTTAATTGAAGGTTTTAGATTTCTTTTTTTGAAAAAAATGCCTGATTGTTAACAAAAATTCTTTCATTTGAATTGATACTAGAAAAAAAAAAAGTAATGGACTAATACAGTTTGCTGTAGGGCCATATAAATTTCATGCATCCTAACCATACTGGATCATGAAACTATAATACATCAAAACCCCAAAGGATAATTTTTCTGGAATTTTTA
>NC_081561.1:94708208-94740837 GCF_022355385.1 Mustela nigripes
TGGTTAGGTTATGTCTACCAAATTCTGAACTTTTATCTCATTGACTTACCATGTTGATAGCTTAAGTTTATTTTGCTTTCCAGTTTAATGTCAGCACCAGAATGGATGCTTTGCCCTGGAAAGCACAGGTAGAGAAGAGCTGTGTTGCCATAGACATGACAACTTCATTTTAATAGCTTTTGTTATTACTGTCAGCCTTTGATGGTTACAAGAGAATATTATAATTCTTCTAAATTTATTAAGATTCATGACATTTTCAGTTTATAGGGGCACTTAAGCTTCTGCCTTCAAGTTTAGGAAGATGTTCTAAGAATTTTTTTTTTCTTAAGTGAGGACTGTAGAATTCATGGAGTCTTTTTCTTTCTTATCTCCAAGTTGAGTCTTGCCAGCCACTCATTTACATGAATTTCACATGTTAGAGGACATGCTATTTAGCACGTTATTGCTATGTAACCCCTAAGTTCTTATAGTTTGACTGGTAATGAGAAATCATAAAGGCTTCAGTGAATCTTCATCATTGTATTAATGGTCAAAAGACCATAATTTAGAGAAGAATGCCATTTTATTTCTTTGTATGGTACTAATAGAGTCCCTGTTAATAAACTTAAGCTTACTTATTATTACCTTTATTATAATACCCTTTTATATTATTATATCATCTCTTAATAATTACAACCAATTGTTTTAACTTGTATTAAATGAAAGCCTGTCATGATTGTCAATTTTCTTTTGTGTGGGCTTAATTTTTATGTGTATACTATCAGTCCCTAAACTGGTCTCAGGACCCTTTACACTCAGTTATTGAGAACCCCAAACATCTTCTACTTTATATGGGTTTTAACTATTGATATTTACCCTACTAGAAATAAAGTTTAGAATTTAAAAAATACTTATTAATTCATTGAAAAATAATAACCCCTGGATGCCTGGGTGGCTCAGTGGGTTAAAGCCTCTGCCTTTGGCTCAGGTCAGGATCTCAGGGTCCTGGGATTGAGTCCCGCATCAGGCTCTCTGCACAGCAGGGAGCCTGTTTCCTCCTTTCTCTCTGCCTGCCTCTCTGCCTACTTGTGATCTCCCTCTGTCAAATAACTAAATAAAATCTTAAAAAAAAACCTAAAAACAAAATCTAACTAAAAACATCTTTATTAAAAAAAAAAAAAACCCTAGCATGTTAAGATAAGTAAAACATTTTAAAATAACTCCTTCTAAAAATGTACTAGAATTGTTTATTTTGGAAATTTCTTTCAAGTGTAGTGTAATAGATTACAGCTAAAATCTCAGATCTGCTTCTACAGTCGGTCTTTTGTAATGTTCTTCTAATTGAGGCATACAAAGAAAATTCAGGTTTACAGAGGTATGTAGTTTGACTTTTAAAAGCCATCAAAAGAAATGAAATCTTGCCATTTGCAACAACATGGTTGGAACTAGAGCGTTTCATGCTTAGCGAAATAAGTCAAGCAGAGAAAGACAACTATCATATGATCTCCCTGATATGAGGAAGTGGTGATGCAACATGGAGGCTTAAGTGGGTAGAAGAAGAATCAATGAAACAAGATGGGATTGGGAGGGAGACAAACCATAAGTGACTCTTAATCTCACAAAACAAACTGAGGATTGCTGGGGGGAGGGTTTTGGGAGAAGGGGGTTGGATTATGGACATTGGGGAGGGTATGTGATTTGGTGAGTGCTATGAAGTGTGTAAACCTGGTGATTCACAGACCTGTACCCCTGGGGATAAAAATATATGTTTATAAAAAATAAAAAATTAAAAAAAAATAAAATAATGGTAAATATTCTTTGCCACTACACCCAAACTTGACAAGTAGTAGATTCTTAAACATTGGTTGTAGTGGGAGATCTGAATTGCTTATTGGTAAATTTTTTTACTCTCTCCCATGAGAATTCTTTGGTCTTTCAGCACTTGAAGTGACTCTTTCACTCTTGCATGCTTTTGTAACATCATGGCACTGATAAATAGGAAAATACTGTTTGACTCTTTCATATCTTCTAGTATTGAGGCATTTCATTATATATCTTTAAATTGCTGAAATCACCACTGATCTCTTGAGGAAAATCTTGAAGTATTGGGAAACTGTGAAATTCATGGCAGATAGAAGTTCCCAAACTCTTGATTTTTACTTGAAAGCCCAGACTTTATCATCGTAAATAATGCCAGTTGCTTTTCCTAATATAAGATTAACTTCATTCATTTTTGGGAAGATGACTGTCAATTACCCAAACCTAAATTATAGTTTGTTAGTCATCCTGTAAGCAAAAATAATAGATAGTTTAGCTTACAACTCTGACAACTGTACAAGTGCTTTTCTGGAAATAACTGTCCAATTCAGTGTATAGAAGTGCTTTGTGTATATTTTTATTTCCCTAACACAACATTAGAAAGACATATTAAGGATCAGTATTTAAAATTAGTCATTTTACTACTTCACCAAAGACCTTTGGAAGTGGAAGGGGAAAAATCCTTTTAAGGTAAAGCAATGAGGAATAAAATGAGTAGACTAGGTTGGTGCCATTGCTTTGGTTCATGCTGAGATACCAGGAGTTGAATCCACCTACTATTACTTTTGTGCCATCAGTGCAAATATCACACAGTGAAAAGGCCAATAGTGTCTTAATACCATGATGAAGTAGTTTTACCCTCGACCTTTTGAAAAGGATCCTGGAAACCCTTAGGGATTCACAGACCACATTCTCAGTATCACTCTTGTATACTTCATGGCAATTTATAGAAGTGTTTGGAGATTCCACATTTTTGATAACTAAAAAGATATGTATTAAGTCTCATTACTATAACTTTTCATGAAAATTATATCAATAAAATAAACATAACAATATTAAAATCTTAATTTTATGTAAATACTGCAATATACAAATCTACTAAATCTATACCATTGTTAAATTGCTCATTTAGACAAAAACTTGTCTAAATCATGTTCCTTTATTTTTTCCCCCCAAACTTCTATCTTTTTATCTATATTAGCAAAGGAGAGTATTAGGGTTAGTCACTAGTGAAACATAGCTTCGAGGTGGCTACTCTGGTTCTCAGAGAGTCCTCTTAAAATTGGCAGAGGTACAGATATGAACTAGAAGGACACTGGAATATTATCATCATGGTGCCAGTAAAGTAATTGTCACTTCCTGAGAATGCATTTTGTACTGGGCATTGTAATAAGCCATGTATATGCAATGTGATTTTATAATAACTCTATGAGGTATATCAGAAGAGAAAACTGAGGCTCAGATAATTAAAATAAGTTGTTCAATCCTCATAGGTACAAAGTAATAGAGCTAGGATCTGAACATAGATGTCTTCTTCCAAAACTTGGGTTATGACCTATTGTGCTTCTCTGCATTCAGTTCCTTATCATAATGGTTTATTCTTATGCTACCTTGTTATTTTCACGTTTACTCAAAAAGGTCCCTGGTGAAAACTTGTTATAACTAAGCAGTAGTTCTCTTATCAAATAGTTGTTTTAAAGAATTCCATGGCTTCTGAATTAACTTCAGGGTGTGAGGGAGTTTGGCACCTTGCAGTGAGGTCTTCAGTGACATCCTCACATACCTCCCTGGTCATGATAGAGTAAGTCAAAGGAGTATCCTTAGAAGGCTTAACTTTTTCTTTTCTAGACTAGTGCTACTCCAGGTATGGTGCATGAATGGTTCCAGTCAGCTAACTCTCTGAGACAAAATACAGAAATCAAAAGTAAGAGTATGGAAACTTGAATACCATTTGATATTACCACAACATCTGTGGACACATTTAGTTGTTTTTCTTACAAAAAAAAAAAAAGAGATTTTCAATGAATTAGATTTTTTTAAATAGTTCTTAACCACAGACAGTTTAAAGAAGCATTGTTTGAAACTGTAGCACTCCCATGATTTAAAAAGTGCTTTTAATTCGTCTTCCTATATTTTAGGTTTTCTTTTTTGCTTCTCAGCCCTTAAAAATTCATTTTTTGAAACCCTCGTTTTTGATTATTTCATTTTGATTTGATACTTCAAAAAACTTAGCCTTTAGCTTTTATGTGAAATGTAAGCAATTTGACAACAAATATGAGATCATAGTTGTGTAGATTTTTCTTAAGACTATTCAAATTAGATAATCATAATTTGGAATTGGAATTTGAACTGAGAATCTTAGAAATTTGATGTACGGTCTCATAAAAGTCATATATTCATTCAATAAAAAGCTAAGCACTAGGGGGCACCTTGACAGCTCAGTTGGTCAAGCAGCTGATTCTTGATTTCAGCTCAGGTCATGATCTCAGGTGTTGTGAGATCAAGTCCCGTGTTGGTACTGGGCTTGGAGCCTACTTAAGATTTCCTCCCTTATGCTTCCTCTGCTCCTCACAAACCCCAAATAAAGTTGAGCACTGAGGTTTGAGTAGTAAAGAGAAGATATTTGTTAGCTTTCAAGAGCCAAGGTGTAATTCTGTTCGCCAAATTTATAGTTAAGTGTTTCCTTTGAAATAGAAGGGCACATCTGCATTTGATGAAAGTTGGAGAATTTAATAAAGTTAGTAATGTAAATTAAGGACATAAGAGAGAATTTGGAGCTTAAATTCCAATTTAAAAAATACATAGAAGTAGTGAATAATACAGGTGGCAGTACTATTTATGCAGAAAGAGTATCAGAACAGCACAACAGTTACATTTCAAACTACTTTAGGCAGTATTTATTACCAAATTTGGCCAAATATTACCAAATCCTACAGCATTTCTGATTGTAAGTCCTAGTATTAGTGACCATCTGAGTGATAGGTTTAGTGGTATTTAAATATGTATTTGTTAAACACTTTTTGGCATCCTTAGCTAGGGCCTGGGGATGCAGAGGTAATTTTACTCTCTGTTTCCTAAAGGATCTCACAATACAAAGGGAAACTAGATAAACATAATGATATTTGTTTTGGTAAATGCTGAGAAGAAGTAGGCACAGGATTCTAGGAATACAGAAAGGGAACCAAGCACAATCAGGGTGGATGGATCAGGGAAGGTTTTTCTGAGGAGATAGTAATTGGACTGAGTTTTAGAATGCTAAAGTCAAACAGAAAATGAGGGGAAGTGTATCTCAGGCAATAAACAATGTGTGCAAATGCTATTATAATAATTTCAGCTGCAGGTTATTAGGGCCAGAGCTAAAGTTACCTTGGGGCTGATATGGAGGAGACAGGTTCTTAAGATCCTAATACAGGGAACAGGATGCACTTTATAAGATTTGGAGTTGTGTCATCTCTTACCACATATTGCTTTATGCACTGTGAGTAGCCCCATTGGCCATTTAATTCCTCAGATGTACCAAACTCTTTCCTGACTTGGGGTCTTTGCCATTATTCCTGTTACCTAAAATGTGCAACCCTTTTCTCCCAACACCAAGCTCTTTGACTGGCTCCTCTTCATTCCGGCCAGCTCATCTGTCATTACTTCAGGGATCTTTTCTGATCACTCTTACAGTAACTGCTCTGTGTCCTCCCTCACAGTCAGCCTACCATTCCACATTGTTTTATTCTCTTTGTAACACTTGTCCTAATGTGCTTGTTCATGTACACTAGACATGAGTGCACTGTTTTATTCTCAGGAATATAGGTGCTCAAAATAAATTTGAATGAATGGGTAATGTTGTAGAACTGAGCTGAGCAAATTGGTTTTAAAAATGGCTTTTTGGGTAGAAGTACTTCCTTTAACTGAAGAGTGCTTCATATGAAACACAACTTGAGCCAAACCACATATTAAGGCCAGTCTGGGGAGGTTAGAAGACAAAGGAATTAACTAAAAGTGTCCAGCCTCTTAAAAATTTCAATCAGATTATGAAAGGTCCAGGGGCATCTGGGTGGCTCAGTCCCAGTTAAACTTCTGACTCTTCATTTCAACTCAGGTCATGATCCCAGGGTGATGAGATCTAACCCCATGTCAGGCTCCACGCCCCACATGGAACCTGCTTAAGATTCTCTTTTCCTCTCCCTCTGCCTACCCCTGCCTGAGCACATGCATGGCACTTGGTCTCATAAATGAATGAATGAATGAGTGAATGATTAAATGATTAAATAAATTATTAAAATGTCCAGACACCCTTCTAATGCAGATATCTTCACAAAATGACAGTCTTGAGGAACATCCAGTATCATTAAGAGAAATTCTACTGAAATTTGATGTTAAGTTACGGGATAAAAATTATCTTTTCTCCAGGTCTTACTGTAACATCAAAAAAACTAACATTGTGTTTAAAAACAGATTCTCCACCTCCATAATTCATATGCTACCTAGAAATAATCTAGATTTCTAGAGTTTTTTATATAATTCTAAATGCCAACAAAACAGTTTATGTAATTTTCAATATCTAGTATTAAAATACTTATCATTGCATTTATGACTACTTATTGTAAAGTATTCATCTCATTAATATTTACCCTTCAAAGTTTGGTTCTTTATAAAGAAAAAATATAATCTCTTGGGTGTTCATAAGTCAGGTGATTCCTGCCTGGCAAACTTAGATTATTTTTTTAAAAAAACAACACATAAGATATAAGGGAAAAAAATGTATTTAAATGTATACATATATGTATGCATATATATATATACACACACACACATGCATTTATTGCTAGATTTGGGGAACTTTTATTATGAAAAAGAATATTAACTTGGTATCTCTTTGAAACTGCTTCTTACTCATATTTTTTTATTCTTATATTTTTATCCCTATTTTTTTCATCATATTTTTTTTCTTTCCTAAGTTTAGAAAAGAAGAGTAGGCAACTTACAAGCCCACTGAATACACACTTAGTTGCCTTTTGAGGATAAACCTACCTAAATGCCATGATGTTATTAAATACCATTATTAACAATTTATCTAATAAACTGGTGACTTACCTGGCAAACCTACCTGATATTTCCATGGGAATTTTATTCTATTATGTAGCTCAGCATCTCCCTGTTTCTGGTTTTTATATTAACAATGCTGCTTTTTTTTTTTTTTAAGTTGGCTATATGTAAAAGCGTTTATCAGACTATTTTTGAAATATTACTTATAAAATACATGACCCGGGCCTCCAATCTGTAAAAGATGAAGTCAGAGTCTTCATCCTTATTTCTAGTATTTTATATTCAAATTTCAAAGTATGCAAGAGAGGAAGTGTATCCTATTTATTCATTATATGTGGAGCAAAAGGAAAGAAAATTAAATATGCTTTCCTAACTATAGTCATAATAATAACACTATGCAAAGTGATTGAAACAATGTATTGGTATAGTTCTATTTGGGAATTTAACCTTGATTACTGTCACTTAGGTGGAAAATAATATTAACAAAATCATTTTAGTGGTGAAAAATCTAAATGATAGTGTAAACTAAAGAGTGGTTAGTGTAACATACATATCTGTTAATTCCATTCATATTCATTTATGTATTCATTGTACTAATTGACCAAGTTTTGGATACAGCAAGGAACAAAATGAACAAATCTCCTTGCCCTCATGGAGCTTACAATTTAATGAGAAAAACAATGAACAAAATAAGTTTTAATGATAAATTCTATGAAAAAAACTAAAACAAGGATATATGAAAGTATAGTTTTAAATAAAATACTATACACACATACACATATCCCATTATATATATTAAAATAGGTAAAATGTTTCAGTATTAAAAAACAATTGAGTTATTTGACCTAATATTTGTATTTCCTTATAAATAACACATTTGTACTACTACTCTAAGTAAATTTTAGTGGAGTTTATTTATTCTAGAGTTTATTTTAGGTAAAAATAAACAATTTAGAAATGTTAATGTTTCCACATACCAAAAGAAGGGGAACTTTCATAATGGATAATAATGGTAATTTGACGATAGTAGTAATAATAAATAAATCTTACCAAAAATATGCTATGTGCTGCACATTGATGCCAGTGCTTTGTGTATATTAATTCAGTAATTGTCAAGGGTATATAGATACCACTCGGTCTCTATAGAGAGGTTAAGCAGCTTTGCAGTATCACGCAGAAAGGAAAACCAGAGCTGAGATTTAATTTAACTTTAGACAGCTTAGTTCCAGAACAAGCACTTTTTTTTTTAAGTAACAAAATATTGCTTTCATCTAATTTTCTTATTATTCACAGCGATATAACAATGGACAAACAAGCTTCAAGTTAAATATAAGAGCTAGCATTTTTTAAAAAATAATAAGTAATTAAGAACTAGCATTTTTAACAATTCCGTATTATTACATACTGCTTATACCAGATGTGAAGAGGGGGTAGGTGAATCTACTGAACTTAGAATAAATATTCAGAAAGTACCTAAAATATCATGAGGAGATTTAAGAAAATCTTATATCAAACTTTTAAAATCATCTGTTTGATGTACCATAAACAGCTTCCCACCCAACAAATGATGAGACACAGCAGATCAAAGCTAATTCCTTAGAATCAATGAACTCTTACCAAACATTTAGAAAAGGATTACTAATCTAATGAAAATATAGACAAAAAGCATGAATAATCAAGACAAAGATAAATACAGGCCAAAACATATGAAAAGATATTTTTCCTTTTGTATACTTAAGGATACACTTTTAAAAAGTGAATCTAGATAAATCATTAAGTAATGGCTAATAGGGAGACAGTTGTAGAGTAATCAGTAGTGGCAGGCTGGCAGCTAGTGGATGTACATGGGAGCTGTGGTTGGATAGCATACCAGCCAAAATTCCAGAAGTCCTCTAGAAAATGATTTTGAATAACTGTTTTCTCAAGGGTGATTTATAGCTAGTACATTCCTGCTACATCAATGAGAAGTTAATTTGTTACATACAGTGGATGCCTCAGGCCATAAATGCTCTCTTAGATCTGTTGAGAAAGCCTGGTTATTAGGTTTGGAAATAAAGGCTGTATATTCAGGAGTCTTGACTAGTAGAAACACAGAGATAATTTTTTGACAGTTGTATAAAGAGGATTAAAGAAAAAAATTTTAGGGACCAAGGTGAGGTATGAGAGTCAAATGTGGTCAATGTTCATTCTTACTGTAGGTTAATTTTCATGAATTCATGGGAAAAAAAAAATATATATATATGGGTCTTACCTAATGCCATTTAAAAAATCCACGAGTATTCAATTAAATCATGCATTAAGATGTTAGAATTTATTATTTTACTAATTAAAACGTTTACAATACAGCAAGAAAATATAGTGTCCACTATGTTATTTATAATCCTGCCTATGTATTTTATTTTCAGGGAACCTTTTATTATTTTATCAGGAGGTTTGTCCTATGATACTGTAGGAAGAAGACCCTGCTTAACAGTTATGCATGGGAAGAGTACTGCTGTGCTGGAAATGGACTATTCAATTGTTGATTTTCTAACGCTGTGTGAAACACCATACCCAAATGGTAATAAGCTTTGCATCTTTAAAACTCATTCTCTATAGATATCTGCTATTCAGAACAAAGACCTGTAGTTTCCTTGTCTTAGTATGCTGTAATTCTTCTGGGAGAGAGATGCTGTCTTCCTAACTTTGCAAGTTTTATCTCAAAAGTTAATTTTGCTTAATAAGCTTTATCTGGTTAGTATGAGATAGTAGCCTTTAGTGCCACTTAAGGGCAAACAAAACTGTGGACATTAAGAAACATTTTAGAATTCTATAGAACACTAGTATATTAATCAGGGTTCTCCAGAGAAACAAAACCAATAGGGAAGAGAGACAGAGAAAGAGAATGAATTTATTTTAAGGAACTGGTTCATGCAATTGTGGAGGCTAATAAGTCAAATTCATTGAGCAAGATGGCAGGCTGAACATTCAGAGAAGAGCTGTCTTGAGGCAGAATTGCTTCTTTTTTAGAACCTGTCTTTGCTCTTCAGGCCTTTAGCTGATTGAAGCCCACCCACATTATATCTGATAATCTGCTTTACTCAGAGTCTACTGTTTTAAATGTTAATCACATCTAAAGAAAACCTTCACAGCAACATTTGGATTTGTGTTTCACTGAACAGCTGGACACCAAAGCAAAGACAAGCTGACATAAAATTAGCTATCACAACTAACATATATTCTTTCAAGAGGAATTTAAATCTGGATCCGTTTTACTTCATTTGAAGCCAATTGAAATGTAAAGCTGTAATGTATTTTATAGTTAAACAGGTACATATAAAATATCTAAGAAATTATAGTAGTATAGTAGTACTTGAGTTCCTATGAGATCCAATAGTAAGAATTGTTCTTACAGTTGTTGTGATTTAGATTTTGGGTTTGTTGCCCATGGCCCACCTTGGATTTTGCAATACCATAGAAGTTACTGTGAACTTTTTGCCTTATTCATCTTTACAAAACTGAGATAATTTTGTCTGAGTTATTGTATAGATCTGTCTCATTTAAAACAAATTGTCTTAAATTACATGTAGTACAAGATCAGAATGTTACATACTTGAGAGAATGGAACAAAATAATAATAAAAAAAAGCAATGTTTATGATCTAATTCCCTATCTTCTTGCATATTTAAAACTATTTAAAACATTGTTTTTCTGTTTTAGATTTTCAGGAACCATATGCTGTAGTAGTTCTTCTGGAAAAGGATTTAGTACTTATAGACCTGGCACAAAATGGGTAAGAAATAAAATTTGGTGAGAGTTTATTTTAGTATGTGGCGAAAGAGAATCTTTTTAGCATAGGGTTGGCTATTTCTTTTGTTTGAAAATACTTTATTTATATCCATAATCTTGACCTCTTTTTACAGATCCAGACACACATTTCTAATTACCTGCCAGACTTACCAGATCCAGTATGTTGCTTATACAGAGTTTCCATTTTTTTAAGCCAAAATTTGTTGAATTTCTGAAATTTAATATGATTCAACTTAATACCTGGACACCGTGCAGACAGACAAAATAAGTCCAGAATTGATGCCATTACAGTTTACCTCCAGAAAAGCTCTGGGCTCTCCCCACCCCAGTGCACTCTCTGGCACTGTCACGAATCTCGTTGTCAGAGTAATTTTACACATAGCACCAAGCTTGTCACTGTCCTCCTCTTTTAAGAGTCTCATAATTGGCTAATGGAGCCAACTGGCACCCTGTTATTCTCCTCTTTAAACCACTGTGGTTGGTTGTTACTGTTTTTGATCTGAGAGCACCACCTTGGCTTGCTACTCTACAGAGTAGAAACTTAGGATACCTTTCCAGCCTGATTTCTCACTGTCTTCCTACTTATTCCCTAGAAAAACTGAACTATGATCAAACTTCAGTGCTTTTTCTTATATGGCTCCCAAGAGCTGCAGACTTCACTTGCTTCACTGATGTCAAAACCCCATAAATCTTTCAAAGTCATCTCTCATCTCCTCTTTAAATGTTTCCCCCTCTCTCTTAAAAAAAAAAAATTTTATATATATATATATATATATATAACTGATCTGTAAATCACCACCATAGCTCCTTGGCAACTTTTTGTGGTATTTGCCATATGCTGCTTTTTCTAAAATAGATGATAGTATGTTTACTTACAACATCTTTGAATTAAAGTACATTGCAAATAAATAATATTTGTATCTCCTGGAGATAATCATTAAATATTTAATTGACTTTACCCATTCATATTCAGTGTTTCTCAGTTAGGGACAATTTTACTATTTTTCCCCTCTCCCCCCAGATACTTAACGGCTGTGTGAACATCTTTTATAGAAGCTGCTGGCATCTAGTGGTAGAGGACAGGGATGCTGCTAAACATCCACAGTGCACAGGAGAGTCCCTCATAATAAAGAATTTTCTGATCCAAAATGTGAATAGCACCAGGTTTAGGAAACCCTGAAGTATAAGTGAACAGTATTATTTATCTTATTTTAAGGCATTCCTAGATTTACATCAACTTATGTGCTACCTGTAATTATCGGTTGGATATTTTTATCCTTTTTAAGAATTAGATAGATAATATATATAGATTATATATATATACATACACATCTATTTATATATAGATGTGTGTGTGTGTGTGTGTGTGTGTGTGTGTGTGTATCTATATCTCCACCATAATGGAGGAATTTAAAAATATCATTTCTAAATCGTAATCCTAAGGACACCCAGGTGGCTCAGTCTGTTAAGTATCTGCCTTTAGCTAAGGTCATGATCTTGGGGTCCTGGGATCAAGCCCCACATCGGACTCCCTGCTTAGCAGGGAATCTGCTTTTCCCCCTCTCTCAAGTAGCATCTAAAAATTACATTGATAATAAAAAAATTGATAGCCCTAGAATGACTTATTCTTTTTTAAAAAAAGATTTACTTACTTATTTTAGAGAGAGACAGTGCAAAGGTAGAGGGCGGGGAGTGTGCTGAGAGAGAGGGAGAGACAGCCCTAAGCCCACTGCATGCTGAGGGTAGAGCCCAATGCAAGACTGGATCCCATGACCCTGAGCTCATGACCTGAACCAAAACCAGGAGTTGGATGTTTAACTGACTGTGCCACCTAGGTGCCCCTAGAATAACTTCCTCTTAATAGATTTTATTTTTTTCCCTTAGCTAAGTTTTAAAATCGTATGTGAAACTTTTATGTGTCATCTGTACCAAAAAATATTTAAATTAAAATACTGGGCAAATAACCTGTGGCTAGGCATTTTGAATAAAAATAGCAAATGGATCAGTTAAACATATAATAATAGTAAGATTATTGAGCTTAAGTGTTATAAAATGTGTTTTGTTTTTGTTTTTGTTTTTTTTTTAAGATTTTATTTATTTATTTGACAGACAGAGATCACAAGTAGACAGAGAGGCAGGCAGAGAGAGAGGAGGAAGCAGGCTCCCCGCTGAGCAGAGAGCCTTATGCGGGGCTCGATCCCAGAACCCTGGGATCATGACCTGAGACAAAGGCAGAGGCTTTAACCCACTGAGCCACCCAGGCGCCCCATAAAATGTGTTTTTAAAGAGAAAAGAGTTACCTGCCATTTTTTAATTCATGTTTTTGTTTGAGGTTTTTTTCTGTGTTTTTATGTGTGGTTGAGGAATGAGTAATGACAGTTCGGTTCATTTTGAAATCTAGAAAGGAATTTTCTGAAATTATTCTTTAATTTTTAAATTATTACCAGTAGTAGACTGATAATACATCTAATTTTTGCAGATGAGCCACTCTGAATTTTTTAGACTTTATAGCCATATTCTGGTTTTCGTGATATTTTTAAGTAGCCATTCTCAAGGAATTCAAACCAGAAGAGAAATATCATTGTGGATTTAGTTAGGATTTTACTTTAATTTTGAAATTTGGAAAGCATTTTTTTGCTTTATTTAATGGAATAACCTCATATCTAGAAAACCTTTAAGGTAGAATTTTATTTAGATTATCATTGAAATAAGAGTATCTCTAGATTAAATATTATTGTATTCTATTGATTGGAAAAAAAAGAACTGAAAATTTGTATTAGCTCTGTTAATATAAAGGTGAGGCATTTGTTGATTGAAAGCCTTACACCTTAATGGTTAGGAGCACTGTTTAAATTCTGCTTCTCCTTGCTAGATGGCATGCCTTTGGGACATTACTCTTAAGTGTTTGTTCTTCAGTAAAATGTCCACATCATAAGTTTGGTGCAGGAAGTAAATAAGGTATATGTATGTATGAAGCACTCAGTCCAGTGTGTGCCACATGGTACATTATTCTAACTGAGCAACGTGCATTATAAAAGATGCCTTTTTTTTTTAACATGTATGCATGAAGTAAATCTATTAATCTCTATGGTAAAATGTATGTAATTTCTAAAAATACAGAAAAGAACATTGTATCCCAAAACTTATAAGTTCATAAAATCTGTTATATAGACCTTCAGAGGATGTTATCTTTAAATCAAAGTTAAAAAATGGTTTTCATTCCAAAGCTGTAAATATTTTTAAAAGTTTTTGTTGTTATAGTAATTTCATTAAATTAATAAATATTTTTCTTTCCTGTTGTTAAAGATACCCTATATTTGAAAATCCCTACCCTTTGACTATACATGAATCCCCTGTTACATGTTGCGAATACTTTGCTGATTGTCCTGTGGACCTTATTCCTGCACTTTATTCTGTTGGAGCTAGACAGAAGCGGCAAGGTTACAGCAAAAAGGTATTGAACATGAGTTTTAGTATTTAATCTTACATTTCTGCATTTTATATTTATCACCTTGGAGTATTTGATAACATTGATTCCTTTTTTAGAGAAAATAAATAGAAAGTCCTTTTTGGAAGCAAAATACGTTGTTTACTGTTGTCATAGAAATATATATGGGGATGTATGGTATGCTTGGAAGTTGCTTTATACAATAATCTTTTTTTATAGGAATGGCCCATTAATGGAGGTAATTGGGGCTTGGGTGTTCAAAGTTACCCAGAAATAATTATTACAGGGTAAGTAAGTTCCTGTTTTGCCACTAAATCACTAATAGCTAAATATAATTAAGACTATATAGACTTTAATTAATTGGGCAAGTATTGCTTTCCTTTATGCTGTAATGTATTAAGAAATGTTATTGTTTAGAACCTGCCAACTTACCCTGAATTTTACCTTTCTTCATTTGGTTGCTATCTTTTCAAATAACAGTATACTTCAAAGAAAAAAAAGAAATCTGATTTTTTTCCTTTCTTTTTTTCTTCACAATTTTAACTCATTTGCTTTTCATAGGCATGCTGATGGGTCAGTTAAGTTCTGGGATGCTTCTGCAAGTAAGTATTTAGAATATTACTTGTTACATGTTATGCAATCACTGCTTCTATACAATCTGTTTTATAATAATTTTGTGACCAACATTTAATTTAAAATTTAGAAGCTATAAAGTTAATATGTAATTTATCAAGTATATGAGTTTAGAATTTCTGATAGAAGTAAATATTTTTATGGATATTCACTAGTAAATTAAGAAGGATTCTCAACAGAAGTAACAAATCCTTTGTTCAAAATTTCATCAGACTTTCTCTTTTTAACTCAAAAATAAGAGAAGGAATATACGGGCACGTGGGTGGCTCAGTGGTTAAGCATCTGTCTTGTGCTCAGGTCATAATCCTAGGGTCCTGGGCTCGAGCCCTGCATCTGGCTCCCTGCTTGGCAGGAAGTCTGCTACTCCCTTTCCCATTCACCCTGCTTGTGTTCCCTCTCTTGCTGTGTGTCTTTCTGTCAAATAAATAAATAAAATCTTAAAAAAAAAAAAAACGGAATATATTTCAAATCAGTAGAAATTTTATAGAGTAATTTTAATGCCTGATTCCAAGCTAACAGTGATTTGTGCTGTCTTTGCGAAATATATATATGGTGGTTACACAAAATGCTTTGAATTATCACTGTTTGCAAAACATACATAGTAAGCAATGAGAATCCAGTTAACTCAGGATATTTTCTGTTTTATCATGTAGAAATGTGAGATAGTACCTTTAATAGAGAAAATAAGTAGGAAATCATTTTAGAAAGCAAATATGTTCTTTATTTTCATTATATTTATATATTTTGTTTTAAACAAAATCTTTTCATCAGTCATTTTATTCAGGTTACCTAAATTCATCATCATGATGCATTTTTTTCTTAATGAATACAATTTTTTGGTCAATAGGTACTGTAATTGCTTCATCTAAATGTCTAATGGAAATGTAGACCTGGAAAGAAAAATATGGTTCAAATAAATAAAGGCTATTTTCCTTAGTTAGTATGTCTGATTACATATTATTTTATATTTGTCCTATTTGTATTAAAGTATCTAACATATATTATGTTTTCTTTTAGTAACTCTACAAGTATTATATAAACTAAAGACATCTAAAGTATTTGAAAAGTCAAGAAATAAAGATGAGAGGCCAAACACAGACATTGTAGATGAAGATCCGTATGCCATTCAGATCATCTCCTGGTGTCCAGAAAGTAGAATGCTGTGCATAGCTGGAGTTTCCGCTCATGTTATTATTTATAGATTCAGCAAACAAGAAGTGATTACAGAAGTCATTCCAGTAATAATCTCTTAATTATTTTCAGTGTCAGATGTCTGACATTTAAAATTTTTTTTGAATTATTTAGATTATTTGGGATGAGTTTTATCTAGAATTTTAAAGAACACCTAAGTGTTTACACTGCCATCTATCTTTTGTGGAAAATAGTATAGTTTACCCATATCTTTTTAGTGAGCATTTAAATTTAAATCTTTATATTTAGTATATGTTTCATTTAAGGAAAGTTAATATGAATATAAGCATACTCTAATTTGGTATTAACAGGAATGCAGTAAATTCTAAAATCATTTTTAAAAAGCTGAGTCAGAAACATGTTTTTTCTTTGCTAAATCTTTACCTTTAGAAATCTTGTTACATTTTTACCTTTAAAAATGTTGTTCCCACTGAAGCATATATGGGTATGTGTATAAACTGTATGAAATATTCTAATAATTATTCAAAGTAGGCAAACTGTCTTTTTTTTTAACTTTTTTTTTTTTTTTTTTTTTTTTTTAACAACAGATGCTTGAAGTTCGATTGTTATATGAGATAAATGATGTGGAATCCCCAGAGGGAGAACAGGCACCGCCTTTGCCAACACCAGTTGGGGGTTCCACTCCTCAGCCCATTCCTCCTCAGTCTCATCCTTCTACCAGTAGCAGTTCATCTGATGGGCTTCGTGATAATGTCCCTTGTTTAAAGTAAGTTATTAAAAAATACAGATTTTTTGGAAATTATTTTTTAATTTAGATAAATTATAAGCTTCTTACAGTACTAATTTCCTGTGATAGAAACAAAGGACATAAGATCCTTTCTTTCGGTGTTTTGCTATGGTTAATCCAGTTCATTTTTTTGTGGCATCAAGAGAAATATGATTGAATTCCGAGACTTTTATCTTTAAAGTGCTAAGATTTGATCTTTAAACATACTGGTAGAATAGCATGGATCTTTTCTGTATATATAGGTCAATCTTCCAAAATCCATGGATATTTTCTAGTCTGGATTCGTATGGATCAAATGTACATGTAGACTGCTTTCTACCTTCTGAAAATTCTGGTTTTTTGGACTCTAGAGATTCAGTCATTTTGTAATCATTTTCTCTTCCTTCTGAATCTGCTCTACCACAGCAGTGTCATTATTTAAATGCCTTTACTGTAGCATTCCAAATTTGAATACAGTTTGCTTTTTATATAAAAATAAATCGGATATAACTTTCTTTTCCTTTTTTTCTAATTTATGTTATTGAGTTGTTAGATTCTCTAAAGGGTATGAGCCTTAATATGGCAGAGAAATAAAACAGTGAGGAAAGAGTTAAGATCACTGAAAAATTTTATGAAGACTATGATTAACTACATTTACAGGGAAGCCAATTAGGGTAGTGACTAAAAAGTCGATATGGAAAGTGTCAAAGCAATTCAGTACAAAAATTGAAGAACAAAAGCCAGTTTAGTAAATTCAAGCTAGGGAGGCCTGGTGAGAGAGAATTTGCATTTGTTAAAAGAACCAGGCTTTGCCCTGGTTTTGTTTTAGATCTGCTAGAGTCACTTTTCTTGGTGAATAGTCATAAAGGATTGCTATGGAGAAAGTCTGTGTTACTAAAATTGCATTGCACTCACCCCAAAGACATGGCAGATTTTTAAATATCAAAATTGTTTAAAAGTATAGCCTTTTTTTTCTTGAAGATTTTTATTTATTTATTAGAGTGTAGGGGGAGCACAAGTCCCGGGAGGGGAGAGACCATGAAGAGGGAGAAACAGGTCCCTCCTGAGTGGGGAGCCTGATGCAGGGCTTGATCCCAGATCCCAGGACCCCAGGATCAGGAACTTAGCTGAAAGCAGCAGCTTAAAGACTGAACCACCTAAGCACCACAAAAAGTATAGACTTTTAAAAAAATAAGCCTTTATATGTTTATATAAATTCGAGATTTTGTGTTCTGTGTTAGTGTTTCTCAAGCAGGGATGATTTTGCTTCTCTGAATTTATTTACCAGTATCTGGAGACATTATTAGTTGTCCCAACAGTAGGAATAGGGTGCTACTGGTATCTAATACAGAGGGGCCAGAGATGATGCTCAAGTACACACAGCACTGCCCTACAACAAAGAACTTCCTAGGTCAGAATGCCACTGGGGCCAACAATGAGAAACTCTGATCTGATCTAAAAAATGTAAGCACTGAGGTTAAGTAACTACATCCCTCAGAAAGGTCTCAAAGTTTCATTTTGTCCCTCTTATGTACATACATGCACACCCCTCTGTAACAGTTCTGGCACATGTTTAGCTAGAATGAAACTTGGAAATACAGAATTCCACTTTCTCCCCTTTTGTTACTTATTTAGTACTACTTTGCTTTAAACTTAAATTTGTAGAATTTCCATTAATGCTCTTCTGATTTTAATGTTTATTTTTCTCCAACCTTTTGTTAAATTTACATCTCATAAGCCTATGAAGTACTGTTTGTCTTTGACGTTTATTTTGGTGACATATTTTTGGTAGCAAGGTTTTGAGATTTTTGTCTAAAATGGACATATTCACCATTGACTTTTTAATCACAGGCAATTTGAGTTATACCTCATTGTTTTCCTTCTTACTAGTTTTTTGGTAAATGCAGTTATTTATTAACTTCACATTGTTTTAGTCCACAGTCTGAAAAGCCAATTTTTAAATGTCAGAAATATAACCAAATTAATATTAAAGTGACTAGTACTGAGTTTGTTTTCTATACAGAATGCTTTTTCTTTTCTTTTCTTTTTTTTTTTTTTTAAAGATTTTATTTATTTACTTGACAGAGAGAGATCACAAGTAGGCAGAGAGGCAGACAGAGAGAGAGAGGAGGAAGCAGGCTCCCTGCAGAGCAGAGAGCCCGATGCGGGACTCGATCCCAGGACCCTGAGATCATGACCCAAGCCGAAGGCAGCGGCTTAACCCATTGAGCCACCCAGGCGCCCCTTCTTTTCTTTTTTCTTAAGATTTTATTTATTTATTTGACAGACAGAGATCACAAGTAGGCAGAGAGGCAGGCAGAGAGGCAGGCAGAGAGAGGAGGAAGCAGGCTCCCTGCCAAGCAGAGAGCCTGATGTCGGGCTCGATCCCAGGACCCTGAGATCATGACCTGAGCGGAAGGCAGAGGCTTAACCCACTGAGCCACCCAGGCGCCCCTATACAGAATGCTTTTATATGTAGTTATTCCTTTGAAGAAACATTTTAAAAGCAGCTATTTGATTTATTCCTTTTACCAATGAAGTTTTAGATTTTTAAGTATTTTAATTGAGCTTTTGCAGTTTATTTGTCTAAACAGAAACATTTTGAAACTGCTAAGCCTCCAAACGTACATATAAAATGCATTTGTACAGATTATGGAGTTTTTTGTTTGTTTGTTTTAAATTATGGAGCTTTTTATTAATATTCCGCTCCTTGTCTTTAAAAAATAAAACCTTAATTTACATTTACTAAAACATTAAAATAATACATATGTAAACATTGTACACGTAAAACATTATACCAACCCATCCCCCATTTTGCATTTTTAACCTATCCTGTCATTTCTTGATCCAATTTTTAATTTTTTACCAATTGGGAATTTTGTAGCAGGCTTGACTGACTTGTTTTTGCTTAAGAACTGTTTGCTTTAAAACGTAAAAAAACTTGCTTTTAAGAACTCCACGAGTTCTTTCTTAATTAATTTTATTTATTTATTTATTATAAAAAGAAGGAGAGAGCACAAGCAGGGTGGTAGAGGGAAAGTGAGAAGCAGACTCCCCACTAAACAGGGAGCTGGATGCTGGACTTGATCCCAGGACCCTGATCATGACCTGAGCTAAAGGCAGACACTTAAGTGACTGAGCTACCCAGGCATCCCCCATGAGTTCTGTATATCTTTATCACTGAAGTTTTAAATGTGTCCATATTACACACTTCAAATTTTCTTTAATGCTTGTTCCTGCTCTAATCTAATGTGCATGTTTAATATGCCGAAAGAAGGGGCGCCTGGGTGGCTCAGTGGGTTAAAGCCTCTGCCTTTGGCTCAGGTCATGATCCTAGGGTCCTGGGATCGAGCCCCACGTTGGGCTCTGCTCTGGGGAACCTGCTTCCTCCTCTCTCTCTCTCTCTCTCTGCCTGCCTCTCTGCCTACTTGTGATCTCTGTCTGTCAAATAAATAAATAAAATCTTTAAAAAAAAATATGCTGAAAAAAGATAGACACTTCTCTGAACCTTACCCTAATTCATCCAAGAAGAAAATAACACACACAGACTCTTCTATTCTGAAGAACTCTCAGTCTACCTCTTGAGATGGACAGCTGCCACTGATAAGTATATGTCCCTGAGAAAAACCGGAACTTCTTGGCCAACATACAGTTCTGAGTGTACTGCCTTACTGACTTTGCATGAAGTGACTAACTCAGTTCATATTTGGAATACCGTTAGTGATTCATGTTTACCCTAAAATTTATACAACCACATATTTGGTCAGGTGTCTTGGTCTTCTTCACCAGAAGTACCAACTAAATGACTCAAAAGCATCCTTACCTCTGAATTTGGTGTCAGGAGATTTAACATTGAGTAGTTTTCCTGCTGTCCTTCTGTCATTTCACTGTCACTCCAGGGCAGAGCCTCAAGAATTATGAAGTAAGCCTCAAGAATTACTAAATTACTTGTGTAAGTTTTACAAGAGCAGTTATTAGGGAAAGAGTCTAAGTAATCAAAAATGTTCTCACCTTAAAGTCAAAGTAGATTTTTTTTTAATAGTGAAAGTAGTCAAACTCAGAAATATACTACTCATTTTAATTTTAATTGATTTAATTAATAAATTAAAAAAAGGAAAATTTTATCTTCCAAATCCACTTGAAGTTTCCTGATGCAAGTATTATAGGTGTTGTATCTAACTGGCTCTATTTTGGGGTGCTTGCACAGTTGGTTAAGCGCGTGCCTTTGGCTTGGGTCAGACTCAGTGCTCAGTAGGGAGCCTGCTTCTCTCTCTCCCTCTGCTTCTCCCTCTGCTTGTGCGCTCTCTCATGCACACACGCTCTTTCTCTCTGTGTGTCAAATAAATAAGTAAATAAATAAATAGCTCATTTTTGAAAAGATAGGTGGCTGTATTCCTTAGAAAGTCTTGTATTCAAGATAGGAATCCCTCAAAATCCTAGGAGAGAACATAGGCGCTAACCTCTTCGACATCAACCATAGCAACTTGTTTCAAGACATGTCTCCAAAGGCAAAGGAAACAAAAGTGAAAATTAACTTGGGTGACTTCATCAAGATAAAAAACTTCTCCACAGCAAAAGAAACAGTCAACAAAACTAAGAGGCAATCCATGGAATGGGAGAAGATACTTGCAAATGACACTACAGATAAAGGCTGGTATCCAAATCTATAAAAAACTTCTCAAACTCAATACCCAAGAAACAAATAATCAAGTCAAAAAATGGGCAGAATACATGAACAGATAATTCTGCAAAGGAGACATACAAGTGGCTAACAGACACATGAAAAAATGTTTAGTATCTTTAGCCATCAGGGAAATTCAAACCAAAACCACATTGAGATACCACCTTACACCAGTTAGAATGGCAAAAATTAACGAGGCAGGAAACAACAAATGTTGGTGAGGATGTGGAGAAAGGGGAACCCTCTTACACTGTTGGTGGGAAAGCAGATTAGTGCAGCCACTTTGGAAAACAGTATGGGGGTTCCTCAAAATGAGCTTTCAGCTCATTCATTCTTTCAAATATCAAGAATCTCTTTTGCACTAGAGTGTTAAAAGTAACTGCAAGATTTCTGCCTTCATGAACTTTTGAAGCATTTGTGATTCTTCATAATGTGTTTCAGTTCTACCTTTTTCTTATTGTTTTACATTAATTACAGGCAGTTTTTAATTGTTTTCTTATTCTACTTCACGTTGCAAACCTCCACCAAATTAATCTTTCTAAAGTATTTCTTATAAACCTTCATTGGCTTCTAATTCCTTAGAATAATGAAAATATATTTCATATAAACTGACCATTGACAGCTCTTCCGTAGGCACTTTTACTGTGATTAGATAGTAATATTCCCACTTTTTTAGACAAGAAGACAACTGGAAAATGGCAGAGCCAAGACTTAAACTCTTGCCTTTCAAAAGCCCTCAGTTCTTTGTAGCCAGCCCCTGAAGACCCTTTAAAGTCTGACCTCAGCCTATTTTGTTATATTGGTTTCTCACTATTAATACACACCTACACTGTGAGCAAACTTATACATTTGTTATTCTTTGACTGTTGGTTTCCTGCTTCTTGTTTGCATGTTTGCAAAAGCATTTATTCAGCAGTTACTGGAGAAAGAGTCTACAATCAAAATTACTATCAACTCAGAGTACATTTTTTTAATAGTGCAAGTGTCATGCACCCAAAAATAAATTTCTCACATTTTTTTAACTCCTTATGTTTTTGGCCACTTTTTATTTTCTTAGACCATATATTTAAGTCTACTTTTCTAACTTGCTTTTTTTTTTCTAATTTGGTATTTTTCTTTCTCTTCTTAATCCATGGACGACTTCTCATTCTTCTCTCCATACCTCCTTCCCATTCATACCCATTCTCTTTTTCTCCCTCTTCACTTCCAACCCCCTAGTTTATAATGGGAACTTATTTATGCTTTCTTATTTTTGTTATTTATGTACATGTTTTGTCTCCATCTAGATTAAATGCCAATAGAGAACAGGATTCAGTTTTTTTCATTTTTGTATATTTAATTCCATATACTTTGAGCATTGTTATTTATGCATGACTTTATAATTAACAAGCTAATAAGATACATGAAGGTAGGTTAAAAGGTAATGTTTTCCTTTATTACAGAGTTAAAAATTCACCACTTAAGCAGTCTCCAGGTTATCAGACAGAACTAGTTATTCAGTTGGTATGGGTCGGTGGAGAACCACCACAACAAATAACCAGCCTGGCAGTCAATTCTTCGTATGGATTGTAAGTATAATTTATGTGTTTCTCAGTCTCTTCATAGTATTCCATGCATTTTTAAAAATTTTTAAAAATAGTATGATCTTTATTACAACATCAATTAAAAAGTTGTATGTCTTTAACTTCAAATCAGACTTAGGTGTTTATTTGGAAAATAAATGTTCTGAATAATCTACTCTGGGTATGCTAGTTTATAGTGCTTTCCAAAGCATGGAGATTAAAGTTTAAAGTCAATCTGTACTTTCATGGATATACTCTCAGAAATGATTTCCTTATTAATATTCGGTATAATGGAGGTCTAACAGCCATCAACTCAGAAGACTTTGTTCTAAGCTAATTAAATGTTGAACCAGAGCTATATAATTTCTTCTTTCTATTTCCAAATTTCACTTGTATAAATTATAAAAGCATAGTAATAGTTTGGTAAAGTATTATACTACAGTTGTATCATCAATTCATACTTTTAAGTATGAATTATAATACTTTTTATTATAATTTGGTAGACTTACCAAGTATTTTTGTTTGTTTTAAAAATCAACATTATGGTAGTAGAGAAGCCATACATTGTTTATTCCCAGAGCCATTTATTGGGTCACTTGGTCGTCTTCTTTTATGCTAGCCCTAGGGAGGGACTCATCTTTTTCTTCTTCCTAAAGCTATTACCACTCACTCTATCTCTTACAGTTGTATACCCAGCTAAGACTGGCTATAGTCTGAGATTCTCATCTCTCAATGTCTTTGATTTGCTGCCCCACAGTGTAAGAACATGAACCTTCTTTCTTTTACTATTTCACTGCCCACAACCTTAAAGAAAGAGGGAATAAGAAAAAGAACTAATAAGAAATTTCAAAGGAAGTTGCAAATCAGTTGATCATAGGCTGATGGACTCACAGTTAACATTTTTTAAAAATTTATTTATTTTTTATTTTTAATAAACATATAATATATTTTTATCCCCAGGGGTACAGGTCTGTGAATCTCCAGGTTTACACACTTCAGAGCACTCACCATAGCACATACCTTCCCCAATGTCCATAACCCCACCCCCCTTCTCCCAACCCCCCTACCCCCAGCAACCCTCAGTTTGTTTTGTGAGATTAAGAGTCACTTATGGTTTGTCTCCCTCCCAATCCCATCAGTTAACATTTTTTTAGCCCTTGTTGCATGTTTTTAATATTTGAGCTGGCTGCCAAAATTGTTTAATGTGAAATCCATATTTAGAGCTTTAACTGAAAAATCTAATTACCTGGCCCATTGTCTCTAATCTGCTTGGCAGTGGTCAGCATGAACAGCATAAAACCTTTCCTCTTTAGATGGGTCATCTAATGTCCTTCTGTGTCTTGTTTGTCTTACTTACAGAGTCCTTACGTACATTTCAATTTTCAGCTTCTGACTTGAGATATCTTAAAAGAGTCAAATTCCTTTATTCATAGTTGCTCGTTTGTAGTACCTGACTCATAACTGGGAATGTATTTGGAGTACTCCAAAGGGAGACCTCCAGCATTTATGTTTTCCACTTTTTATTCTTGACTGAATGGATTACCAAAACTTTCTCAGAGAGATAATCTGCCACTTCCCTAGTGGAAGAGAATGTCTTTCTCTGAGCTGCTCGAAATGGCTCTAAGTCAGAAAAATAAATGTCACATTTCCTAGCATGGAGATTTATGTCTGTGATCAAGTTTCACTTCCTATGCCAACATTTTTTTTTAATGATATAGACTTTTAATCATTTATGTCTGCAGAAGATCTACATAGTTCCATGAGAAGTCATATGTAACCTGTATTTCCATGTCTCTGATAGTCTTTAGTTGCAAAGAAGAATTTTCTGGAAAACCCATTCTCCTCCTTTTCAACCTTATAAGCCACGGGTACATTTCCTTATAATTACTTATTTGTGCTAAAATATTTACTCTTTTTCTATTCCCAGGGTAGTTTTTGGCAATTGTAATGGCATCGCAATGGTAGACTACCTCCAGAAAGCAGTACTCCTCAACCTGGGCACTATTGAATTATATGGCTCCAATGATCCTTATCGGAGAGAACCCCGGTCTCCTCGTAAATCTCGACAACCTTCAGGAGGTATAAAGAAAAAAGTCCTGAGTTTTAGGATTTCTATAAATACTGAGTTACTTCTTTGTATATAAATACTTCAGTTAGATACATAGCTTGTCTGACTTAGTCTGTATATGTAAAGTGTCAAAACTAGTATAAGATTTGAGCCTTCTTTGTTTTGTGTTATTAGATTTCACTTTTGTTTTTAATATCCTAGGATTTTAATTAACGCTGGGAAAGAACCACAGTGGCAGGCTTCTTCAGCTAAATTATGAGATGAAAATTTGTGGAATAAAAGTTAACTTCAAAGTTAACTTCAAAGTTTTGCCCCTTTTATCGTTTGGTATTTTAAGACCCAAAATTTGTCGTTCCACCTATGTTATTTAAAGGGATCATTTCCTGTGGGAAAAAAAATGTAAATGCAAAAGTGAATTTGAATTCTATGAAAATGTAGTATTCTTAGATAGCCTTGATTCAGTGCAATCCCAAATCCATTAAGAGTTTTCTTTATAACATTCTTTTATATTTGCTAGGTGATTAGTCTTAATTTTATAATATTTTTAAAAATTTTTAAAAGATTTTATTTGAGAGAATGCATGGTGGGGAGGAGCAGGAAAGAGGGGGAGAAGTAGACTCCTACTGAGTAGGGAGCCCAGATATTGGGCTCCATTGCAGGACCTCCTGGATCATGACCAGACTGAAGGCAGACAC
Organism: Mustela nigripes; assembly: GCF_022355385.1. Lineage (NCBI taxonomy): Eukaryota > Metazoa > Chordata > Mammalia > Carnivora > Mustelidae > Mustela > Mustela nigripes. The sequence continues at coordinate 94,733,840 of NC_081561.1, forward strand.
TTAACTGACTGAGCTGCCTGGATGCCCAATTAGTCTTAATTTTAAATGTTTTAATATGTCTAGTTGGTGGTCTTTACCAGTACTTGTCACATTTTTTTTTTTTTTTAAACCTCCTGGCATTGGATCTCTGGCACATAGGGGTATATTAGTGAAGACTGCAGCAGTTACTGGCCTGAAGGCTCCAGTCTCCTCAGGACCTGTTCAAGCTGAACTAGGGATCGAAGGATTGGGGGAACCTTTTCTAGAGCAGACTTAGCCCATCTGCAGAACGGCAGTGTGCAGTAAAACACTGGGAATCTCTGGTCTGTACTTATAACTCGGTCTCTCTGATTTTAAATTCTGAGATTCATTTCTCATTTGCTCTTATGGCATAATTATCTAATATTACCTATATCACAGTTCATAAAAGAAGAAAAAGAAAGGTGGGGGGATATAGACCTTATTCTCACTTTGGTTTGATGCTTGAATTTTCTTTTCCATTTTTGTTTTTGTGTGTGATCATTTTGTCATGTGTTATCTTCAGCAGAAATTGTCCCAACCATACCATTCTAGTACCTTTGTCTCCTTTTTTTCCTTCGCTTTTCATTGCTTCACTAAGGCATGCTGATTGTGACTTCTTGCATGTGCGGCCTTTCTAGCTTATATTCTGAATCTGTGAAAAAACTCCGTTCTTCCTTAAGTAAGTTACTTATTCCATGTCAGTAAAGTCATAGCATTTTTTTTGTTGTCTATAAAATCATTTTTCTCATTTATTTTTAAAAGAGTGTGTTAAAACATTATATATCTAAAATGGCATACTCATTCCTTAAGTTCATCGTGTATATGAAAACAGCTATTGAAATGTTTGTGTCCCAACCAGGTTTCTTTATAAAGCAAACTAATATTTAGTATTAGAAAATTAAAACATTGTCATGATAGAGGAGACAAGTACTTTTAGTAATTTTACCACAAACCTGTGTAAAAAGTTTTTTGCTTCTAAAATGAATTAATTTCTCTTCTCCTTGATACCTCATAATAGTTTCATAAAATTGCTAAAAATTAAATACATAAGCTTATCCATACAAGTACAAGCTTATGTACATAAGCTTGGATAAACTTATGTATTTAATTTATGTATTTTGCTATGTGATTTCAAAAATGTTTTTTTCTTAAATTTCATTGCATCCTCTATCCTGTAGTAAATCTCATAATATTATTTATATTATTATTTGTTTTATTTTATATTGAAGAGTTAGGTGTTTAAGTACAGGAGAACTATTTGAGTTTTTCTGTATCAGTTTAAGATATTATTATGCTCAGTTATAACAGTATTTAGGATTGCATCTTAAATAAAAAATAAAGAAAAGTTAAATTAAAATTAAAAGAAAATTATTTTAAAATGTACTTTAACATTTTAAGAATATTTGTGCTTTATTTCTAAAATATAATTGTTTTAAATACAATTAAATATAAAATAATTGATAACAGAATTCTTTAGCTGTCTTGATAAAAAGGCTATTCTTATAAAAGTGCATATTTTATAATAGGTTATAGAAGTGTTGCCCAAATACCTCCAAATTACCTCCAAATTCTTTTTTAAAGATTAGCTTGGAAAAATGTTTTTACTACTAGTGGATTCTAATATGATTTCATAAAGAGTGAGGTGTTTTCTATTCATGAAATTATCTTGTAAACATTATAGTTTGTGTTTTACATTTGTATTAAAATGCAGTTGAACCCATAACTAAAATGTGTACAGTGATTTCATAATAAAAATTATGAGATTTTTACAGGGACAACTAGTGATAAAGTATTTCAACTACCTGTATATCTGCTTGCTGAAAGTCTTAATTATAACAAAAGTGAAACATGATTAATAGGTGTCTTGTTTTGCTGACCACTTTTTCACTCAGTGAAGGACACAAAAGGGAAATTTTTATTCTGAATATAATTGTAAACCCCAAATAAGATCTTTTTTTGGTGATGTGAAAGTGATAAATCCATGAAAAGAAAATTAACTTAGTCTTGGAAATTGATAATAATGAAGAAAGAAATTAGGGACAAAGTTGTGCATGACTTTAGGAAAGATATTTTCGAAAGTTACAAAGAAGTAGCTATAAAAATGAAGATTTGGGCTATACAATTACAATTAATTTCAATTCTTCAATATATTCAATAGAATAGAAAAGGAAATAGCTACCAAGCCCCATAAACTAGTTGATATTTCTGTGTGTGTGTTTGTGTATGTGTGTATTATAAGAAATAAAACGAACTATATAAGAAATGAGGGATATAATCAAGGATGCATAGTAAGTTTCGTATAAATCATTAAATACTTTGTTGAGTATAGACTGGTCTTAAAAAAATGGGATAGCAAAATGTTTGGTTTCAATGAAAATATAATTAAAGAAGGATTAGGACTCTAGGGATCATTTGAAATGATAGTTGAAAAACAGAATATAGAGCTTAATAACTTTGTTTGTCAACCCTTCATTAGGAGGAATGATTTAACTTTCTGAAAATTATGAAAAATAAGATAAATGAAAATCTAAGCTATATTTTGTATGTAAGGCATAACTTAGTAATAAAAAGTGATAAAGTAATAAAAAAAAATGTATCAAGAGAATTTGTGAAAAGAATTTGTACATAGTACTCAAGTTGATAAAGGACAAATAAATCAGTAAATTTGATGTACAGATCATTCAGAATTCTGGAACGATTTGTGTGCGTATTGAAATGCCTGTGTGCATACTGAAAATAGAGCCATCAACTGAAGTCAGCGGGAATCTACTAAAAGTAAAATGTACCAAAATTGGTGTTACTTTTTTAATCTCATAACTACATTGATGGCTCATGGCACCCTGTTGACATAATGTTTCCTAAAGTTAATCAGATACTTAATAAAGAATTCCATGTATATTTTTTATGAACCGTGCAGATGGAAGTGACCTAGTCATTTTGGCAGTTGTAAGATTGATTAAACCAGGAGTCAGTAAACTACTGTCCCTGAGCTAAAGCAGGCCTACTGCTGGGTTTTGCCAGTACAGTTTAATTAGAACAGCTTCTTGCTTATTTTCTTAGCTGGTCTCAAAACCAATCTAGACCTTCACAGACCAGGTTTGCCAACCCCTGGATTAAACCAGGGTCTGTTTGTAGCCTAACATTAACTTGTATGTAATGAACCTCAGTAGATATATTATGATAAATAACATATGATTATGGTTTGTTGAACATTTGAATAGTAAATTAAGCTTCCTACTTAAACATGTGAAAAAGAAGGTATGCTTTTGTCAATAAAGGGTAACTACTACATTTGATGGCAAAGACCCAAAAGATAGTTGTAAGTAAAAATCATAAATTGTACACTGTAACCATGTTGTATAAGCCATAGGATCATATATATCAATCAGTCATGTAGGGTTGGACTTGACTTTTACCCTGAGCCCAATGGAAGCCTTAAAATTTCAAAATTGATTATCTAGGCTCACTAAAGTAGTAGATATACTATCGCAACTATTTATTATTGAGGTATAATTGGCTATATAATCATTATATTAGTTTCAAATACTGATTTGATATTTGTATACATTGCAAAATGATCACCACAGTAGGTCTAAGAGTCGTCCTCTTACATAGTTAAATTTTTTTTTTCCTTGCAGTGGGAACTTTTAAGATATCTACACTATTATTAACTATAGTTTTGCTGTATATTACATCTCTTATTTATTCTATAACTGGAAGTTTGTACCTTTGACCCCTTTTATCTTTTTTTCCCCCACCCTCCACACCCTGCTATGGCAATCACCAGTTTGTTCTCTGTATCCATGAACTTGTTTCTTGTTTTTTTGTTGTTGTTGTTGTTTTTTGTGTGTGGGGGGTAGTTTCAGTTCCATTGTATCATACAAGTGAGATCATACAGTAATTGTCTTTCACTGTCTGACTTACTCTATTTAATGTAGTGTCCTTGAGGGCCATCCATGTTGTCACAAATAGCAAAATTTAAATCTGTTATGGCTGAATATATCCTATTCATGTGTTTGAGTATATCCCATACATGTATTTGAATGTATGTATGTGCGTATATATATATATATATATATATATATACACACACACACACATATGTGTGTGTGTGTGTGTGTGTGTATACCACCTACATTTTTATATATGCCACATTTTCTTTAGCCATGCATCCACTGATGGACTCTTAGGTTGTTTCTGTATATCACTACTGTTTAAAGACCTGCTTTTTTAGTATTCTATCAAGAAGGAGTCCATTTATATAAACAAGTATTTTGTCAAAGATTAAATGCATACCTAAAATTCCATCCATCATCTTTGAACCATAAGAACTAGTTTTTTGTTTTTTCCAGAATCATAGTTTAATAAGTGTTAAAAAGAGAAAAAAATTACTACTTGTTATTCAAAACTTTCTAGTGAAGAAAAATAATATATAAATCAAAATAGAAAACCCTTCTTATAAACTTATTTTGGTACTCCATATTCTCTGAAAATGTTATCGTGAAAGCTTCTTAGTGATTGGACTGTGACATCATTTCTGTGTTTACCAAAGGACTGGAAAAGTTGATACTGATCATATATGCACATATGTCAGCATAATAGCTAACTTCTTCTGAGACCTACATATGTAGCCTCCCCAATCCCATCTGCTGTCCAACTATCCCAAAGTCCTGATGTATGTTTATTTGTAATTTTTAAAGAATTTGCAGGAATTCTTTTCATTCCAGTTACCAAGGAACTTAATATCGTGCAAATTGTTTACTCTGCATATTGCCATTTTTTTAATTCTACATTTTATTTAACTGTCTATAGCATAAAATACCTTGCTATGGTTTCTCCCAAGAATCTAGGCCATCCTATAAGATAGATGAATTATATAATTCATATAAATCTGTGAAAAGGAAGTATTTTTTAGAGCTCTTTAAAAATGTGTGGTATGGTTTTTAAGATATATAGTCCCATAAGATAAGTAATGTACAATATTTTAAATATTGGAAATGTGGAGGCATAAAATTATTTTATATTCACAGAAGATGTTTGAAACATACTTAGCAAAAACCACTTTGACATTTGAGTTGAGAAGTTTCTATGATGTAAAAATCACCAAATTTACTACCAAGTATTTATTTTCCTTCAAGAGAAATCCAATAAGTGTATCATATACTCTCAAATTACTGATTTTAAGCGAAGTCCTACTTTGTATCTAATGTCCTTGAAGAATAGTAAATTATCTCTTAGAACTTTTCTTTTTTCTTAACTAATGACTACTATACTATTTTTAGGTATTTTTAATATCAAATGCTCCTATTTCCTATCTCAAGATTAATGGGCATAGTATCAATGCCAGTACAGTCTGTTCAACTGCTGGGTTTCTACCAATGGACAATCATTAAATGTGTACTGTAAATAGGGCATAAAACTGCACATATGTAAATTTGTGTTGTGATTTGGTTTCTGGTTTTCTTTTTTAGCAGGTCTGTGTGATATTAGTGAAGGGACTGTTGTCCCAGAGGATCGCTGCAAATCTCCAACTTCTGGTAATTTTTTATTTCATTAATAGTTAAAATTCCAAAAAAAAAAAAATACAGTGTGAAAATTCCTTTTTACGGCTAAGCTTATAAAATAACACCTACAAGGAACTTTTGTGTCACATATTTTTCTCAAAATGACTATTTTTTGCATTCTCATTAAGTGAAAAAAAATGCACTAGATAAAATCCCACAGCTGTTACCCGTTAAGAGTCATAGAACTATTTACTTAGCTTTCTTATGTTTATACTTTTTTAGGGAAAATATATTTTACTTGTCACCATTAATCAAATGGTTTGGTTAATCTACAATGTTGTCTTTGCTCTAGGCTTGCCTGGTGTCATCTGTTAGAATAGTGCTCTAATTCTTGAGTAGTATCCATTTAAATATTACCAAAGATTTTAAACATTTATAATCTAATGGTAACTGTAGACAGAATAATTGTAGACTATTTGTATATGTTTCTGTTTTTGGTCAAAGTGATATTTGATATAATTTTATAGCTATATTAAAGCAGTTGTCTTTTTTTGTCCATGTGATATAGGTCTTTATGTAACCTATGTGTATATTAATATTTTAGTGGAACATAAATTTTAGTATCTTTTCAGTCTCCTTAAGATTAAGAGGATCATAATTTTATTATTATTTTAAATGGATAGAAACTTTGTGAGTCTTTACTACAAGTGAATTCACAGTTCTTACTACCTTATTAAATCATTCTGGCTGGGAATATTTATCAGTTTTGCCTGCAAAGATTGTTCTTAGGATAAAGTGACATAGTTCTCCACTAGATTTTGACCCTTCCATAGCTGATTCTACTACATCAGAAGTCATTATAAACATGGGAACTTTTGGGAAGTGCGTTTTACCTCTCTCATATTTCCGTTTAGCATTTTGTTAGAACTGTAACATTTTTGTGATGTTTTCTTTTTGAAATTGCATTTTCCTGATGTTGCACAAGTTATACCTTAAGATATATCTATCTTCTAGTTTTCTTAATCTTTAAATTTTGTATTTAAGTTGACTCATTAATAGATTATGGAACTTTAGGAATTATTTAATTAGCACCTAATGTTAAGTCTGAACATGGGTACAGACATTTGAATGAATAATATGGAGCAAGTAACTGTATATCTGATCTCACAGAACTAGAGTTATTTCTGAATTTGGAATTCAGAACTGGAGTATATTTATTGCTGTTCTTTGTTCATCTGCCTACAATACAGTTCTGATCTTCTTACCTGTTTACTCTAAAGGCCATATGAACGCAGTTGTCAATATGTTAAGGCTAAAAGCCAGACTGGATAATTTGTACATGTAATTATCTTTTAATATATTACATGGCCATCAAAATTGTTTTGACAAGACTCAGTCCAAATAAATTAAAACTCATTATTATCCTAAGCCAAACTATAAATAGTATATATATATATATATATATATATATATATATATATATATATATATATA
>NC_081561.1:94740847-95006586 GCF_022355385.1 Mustela nigripes
AATTTAGAATAGCCAATAAGAGGTATAGATAAGTATTTAATTAAGTATATTAAAATTTGAGTATATAAATATAAAAAGTATGTAAAAGTAGAAACCCTCCAAATCTTTCTCTGAGAAACTCAAACATTGCTGAACATTTTCAGATATATTTTTTGATCCACATGAAAGGACAGTATAGCTTTAACATACAGAAATTTATCTGACACTAGGTATTTTATCGTTTCAATGAGTTGGAACTACAAAGTAAGAATTGTGACTGCAAAAATCATTGATAAATCAGAAATTCTGATCTTAGATAGAAAACTCTTAACTTGTTTAGTCTTTGATTATGCCCCAAAAGACATAAGAATTTTCTGAATAATTGCATGCATTCCTACATATCAGGAAAGATACCTTTTACAAAAAAACAAATCAAACTTGAGTAGACAATAGTTGTGCCTGAAACGTGTTTCATAGAGCAGGAGATAGATGTCACTCATGCATATGAACTAAAACATGTACTAGAAACTAGAATAAAATTCTGGAAAGCTAACCCTTTGACAGTATATTCTTATAGTTATGTCTTTCACTATTGGTCCATCTTAAAATAGTAGTATTTCTTGCTACCCATCTTGAGCCAGTTTTCTAAACTTTGCACATTTGTAACTTTTTTGCCTTCATTCTTCATTCTAATAAGGAAATAAAGGAATAATTTAGTATCATTTCTCTCATCAAACATGCAAATTCTACTAATTTAGGATAGTCAAAAAAGAAAAATGGATGGGGCTAAGTTTGAGGTAAACCAGAAGAACCACAAGGTGATCATGTTATTAAAATGGAAAGTAGTAATTAAATTGCCAGCTTCAAGTACTTTCTTGCAGTGTGGTAGGATATATATAAGTAGTTAAATGATACAATATAGATTATTAAACCAATATAGCTAATAGAAAACAGTGTATCATGAGAGAAGAAGAAATGTATAAAAGTGGATTGGGAGTTCAACTGAGTCACTCATAAATACTAAGAGGAGGACTACTATTATAAAAATGAAAAGTAGCCATATACCCTTTATCAAAATCAATGTGTTTATTCAAAATAATAATGCAAATGAAGAGCAAATTTTTATGAAAAGCATTTAAGTCCCATAATCAAAATTGGTTGTCTCAACACTTTAGCTGATTCAAAAAGCTCAATTCAAAGAGCATCCTGAGAAAGTACAAGTAATTTATATAGTTTGGCTTTTCTATTGTTTTTAAATAAACCAGCAGTCTCTCTGAAATAGCATATTAATTCTGTCATCCTGAATTAGCATAAGAACTTCTGCTATCTCCATTTGATCTTTGTATTTCAAAGAACTCAGATTGCTTTACTGAGCACTTTAATTATTTTGAGATTCTGTTTTAGTACTGCATCGGAAATGTGTGTGTGTGCATGTGCATATGTGAAAATGATAAAAACATTTATTAGGTTATTTCAGTTTAAAGAAAACCCAGGTTACATAGACCATAATATAAATCCTGCCTTCAGGAGTTGCCATATACCCCAGAAAAACCAAAAAGCTGTAAATATTTTCTGTTTATTTAATTGTAATTATTTGGTAAATATATTCAGATGGGATATGCTGAAAGCATTTTTGGACCTTTGACAAAAATTCTGAAGACCAATAGTAGGCAATTTCAGTTAGGGGAAACATAAATCTTTTCTTTACATTTATGGCTTATGTTGGAAATTTTTTTTGGAAATACTAAAATATATTTTTTATTGTATTATGTTAGTCACCATACCATACATCATTAGTTTTTGATGTAGTGTTCTAATATTCATTGTTTATGTAAATACCCAGTGCTCCTAAAAAAACATTTTATAATTTTATATTCATATTTAGATTGTAGCTATTGCTCTAATATGAAATCTATTAAATAAAACAAGTATTAATATTTTTTACATTCCTATGGCTATTTAATATCAGAGGTGACTGATATTTTAAAATATTTATAACATCTTATAACTGTTATCTTCTTTGAAGAGCAAGTATACGCATTTCTAATCCTGAAAATAACATTGACTCCGGTGTTATGTTATATTTTTTGATAAAGGATTTATGAGGATCCATAAATTCTACCTAGCAAAATTAACTTGGTTTTTTATTTTTTATTTTTTTAAAGATTTTATTTATTTATTTGTCAGAGAGAGAGAGCAAGAGCGAGCACAGGCAGAGAGGCAGGCAGAGTCAGAGGGAGAAGCAGGCTCCCTGCGGAGCAAGGAGCCCGATGTGGGACTCGATCCCAGGACGCTGGGATCATGACCTGAGCCGAAGGCAGCTGCTTAACCAACTGAGCCACCCAGGCGTCCCTTAACTTGGTTTTTTAAAGGGTAATCTTTTAAGACTATTACAGAAGTAATTGGATGCTGCCAATGTTACAGGTTTTACTTGGTCTATGGAGAGATTTCAAGGGTATTTTCCACTTGGCCAAAGAAAGTATGATTTTTCCAGGGGAATAGAAGATCAAACTTTGACCTTATTTATTAAGGTTCAGTACTTTCACTGGAATAAAAAAGAAAAAAGTACAGAAGGACTTTATTTACTTCCAGTTATGTTTTAGGTATTTGCTTCTATCAGAAAAGCTTTTTATTCATTCAACAAATGTTTACTTAGAGATTTCTGCATACAAAGCACTCTCCTGAGTGCAAAGAGAATGCAAAGGTGAATCAAATGGAGGCCCCGTTTTTAGAAGTGCAGTGCAGTAGGAAAAGGGTACATGTATGTAAACTTTTTAAAAAATGAGGTATTAAGTGATGAACATCATTAGAGAAATGTACAGATAAGGGATTACTGGAACTTAAAAGAAGGGGAATGATGTGTAGCGAGATTGTGAAAATTTATGGGTGAGATGTTATTTGAAATGTGCTATTAAAAAGGATAGATCATTTAATAAAAGTTTCCAACTAGAATACTACTTAAGATTTTTTTAAGATTATGTTTATAAATAAAACACTTATGTTAGAAATTAAAGAGTTGTGATGAAAAATTAGAAACACCTTTTTTTAAGGAAAAGGAACAAATAAAATCTTAATTATAAAAATATTAGATAAACTTACGGGAAGTCACAGCCAGATTAAAATTCTTACCTCATTAAAAGTAAGTAAATATTTGAACATACCTAATATTATAAGTAATATGCTTAATATTTTAAAGATCCCTATGGCAAAATAGAATTTATATGTGATTTTAAACTTTGTATCTAGGAAGTTAACCATAGAATATATTTTGCCAGTATACTTCTTGTACAGGATTCTTAGTTCTAGGTGAACCCTAATTCACTTAACTAATGTCAAAGAATTTTTGCATTTTCTTTCAAAAACAGTTAATTGCTGCTTATATTTTTCTTTATCTGTTCTCTAACATCTATACCAAGAATTTTCTAAATGGTTTTAACTTAAGGAAAAATAATTATAGATTAAAGTTAATATTTATATATACTAGGGCTCCCTCTACTGTGGGAAATAATGCACTATTGTTTGCTATACTTACTGTAGTATTATAAGCGTTGTTATTAATTATATTCATGACATTTTCTTATGGCCAATAATATGGAAACTAATCTTAGAAGTTACCAGATTATTTTGTCTGTACTTTTCCCTATGAAGACTCAGTGTTTGTGACTGACGATGTGCCTGTTCCTTCCATTGTCTTCGTTTGTGTAGGTTCTTCATCACCACACAATTCAGATGATGAACAAAAAATGAATAATTTTATAGAAAAGGGTATAGTATCTTTATTTTAAAGTATTTTCTTTTAATTATGTTTAATTCATTTAGTTTACTTTGACTAGATTTTGACATTTTTATATCAAAATATTATTTTCAGTGAAGACCAAAAGCAGAAAGTTTTCCAAGATGGTAGCCAGTGATATAGGTAGGAAATAGAAATTTCTCTTTTGTTTCTAATCCTTGCTATATGCAGTATTACTCAACACCAGAAAATGATCTAATGCATTGCATTTTGTATATATTAATTTGTTATTTCTATGCTAAACAATAATCTCTTGGGCTGTTTCTTCTAAACTTATTGGGGCAGTAATTATTAAAAATCAGTTAAATTGGGATTGTAGTTCTTCTGACTTACAATGTGAATTATTCTTTTTTTATTTTTGCTTTATTTAAAATAAAGCAGGGTTCAATTTATGCCATAAATAGTACAATTTTATACTTCCAGATTTTGAGATCTTTTTCCTTTGTAGTTTTATTTGTATTTTCTCCTACCTTTATTCCATCTTTCTCAAATTTTCAAAGCCCCCAATTTCAAGGAAATGGTTCTCTACAATACTGACTCTTTTGTTCTATAATCTGCACTACCCTTAAGTTAAAGGGGAATTTTCTTAAGACTCACCCCTCCCCCTCCATGCACACAAGTAAAAATGATTGATGGAGAGTATTTTATATTAATCATTTTGAATGTTATTATGAATGTACTTTGAAATGAATTATCTAGTTCAAGGTTTTCAGTTTAAAATAGGTAGACAAAATACAATCAAACTTTCAGAATATAATCAAACTCTTAAGATTAATTTTTTAATTGGTCATAAAAATTTAAATATTCTCTTAGGATTTTTAAAGGCTTCAGAAGCGCTGTTTTACAAAAAAATAAATTAATTAATTCTTTGATTTAATCCAAACTTTTATTATACAATTATTATGTTATTCCTCCAAAATGCCTACCATATATTCCTTGAATTATATTAAATGATGTGCATTTCTAGGCAGCTGAAATAGATTTACCTTTTCTCATGATAAAGCTTAATATATAGTAAAATTAAATTTCTAAAATTTAACAGAAGTACCATCCATATTGTCTGCATGTTGTAAATTGAACCCTGTTTAGTCATATTAACGTTGGCTATTAGCACCTCTGGTCATTTTTTAAATAAGGTGGTTTATTCTTGGGCAAAGGGCTTTTCATAATATGGGGAGTTGATTATCTCTTTGTGGTTTTATAGTGAATCAGTTGGTAATAGTTAAATCACTTTAATTATATAAGCACTATAGCATAAATACTTTTTCAACCAAATTTTTTTTAATAGTCTGTCTTAACTAGTACTTATTGTCATATAATGTAAAAAGTTAGAAAGGACTTTCCTACATACACTTAATCAAAGAACTTTTTGAATTTAATTATCTCGGGATTTTACCTTGCATGAAAGGAACCCAGTATATAATTATATTTTTTAAAAATAATTTCTTTGTCCTATTTTTGATCCTGGGGTTATATTTGCTTTGTTTAATGTGGTGACTTGCTCCTTTCTTTTTTTCTGTGTTTTGAATAGAATATGTAACATGAAATATCTGAGCTTGAATATTTGAAAGTCTTCAGTTAACAAATTTCTTAGACGAGGAACATTATTAGAAGTTCTTTGGTAATGTTCTTGCTTACTTTTTATATTATTGGCAAGTTTTCCTTTTTGTCATTTATAGTTTTGGGGAAACACGTTTACTATTAAATTTTTCAAACTTAGTTTAGTTACATTGTTATATGTGATTATTTTACATCTTCAGAAACTACTACTCTGTCTCCTATTTTATATATAATTTTGTTTGGTTTTGGTGGTAGTCTTTCAGTGTGGTTTTTAATCCCAACATAGATACAAGGAACACTCACTTCTCAAATTTTTCTTCATTCAAATGGAGACAGCTCCATTTTAGACTATAAAGTTTTTACAGTTAAAAAAATGAGTTTCTCTCTGCACTAGTGTCTGGTTTTATAATAAGAGTTATAAAATATACTATTGAAAAACACATAAAGTATCAGTGAAATATCAGGGAAAAAATGCATAGACTCTCCTGAAGACCTCTCTGTCAAGATGTGTTTTCTGTGTAAAGTTTATGGTATCAGAAGTGCTAGGTTTCTTTGAGGGGTGCCTGGGTGGCTCAACTAGTTAAATGCCCAACTCTTGGCTTCAGCTCAGGTCATGATCTCAGGATCATGAGATGGAGCCCCACATCGGGGCCCCAGCTCAGTGGGGAGTTGGCTTGGGATTTTCTCTTCCTCTCCTTCTGCCCTCCGCCCATGTGCTCTGTCTCTAAAATAAATAGTGTGTTGTTTTTGTTGTTGTTGATGCTGCTGCTGCTGTTGTTGTTGTTGTTAAGTGCTAGGATTCCTTGAGCATTCTCAGCTCAGTGTTCCCTATCATCCAGTCCTGTACTTGCTCTGAAGTATCGTGAGCCTCATAAAATTATCACCTCTCTCTTCCTCAGTATACAGACATTTATATCTTCAACTGTAATTGTAGTGATGCACTGGCCTAATAAGGGAGGACATAAGAATTAGGCCTAGACCCTCAAGATTTACACTAGTAAGAAAGCCACCTTGATTAGAAGGCTGACTGAAGTGTCTTGGCTCCAAAACTTTGTTTCTACAGCTTTACCTTTTCTTTGAAAGTAATTGCTGTCGCTGTTGGAGGGGGGAGGTGCAAAAATGTCATTCCTTAACATTCTAACCCAAGTTTGGAAAATCAGTCTGTTTTTTACTGCCCGGCAATATAGCTGAGGTAGCGGAGATGGTGTGTGTGTGTGTGTGTGTGTATGTGTGTGTGTGTGTATAGCAATTACAGTTTTTCTGACATCATGCCAACCCTTTGTAAGTAATATTTCTTATTTAATCCATTCAATGTAACTACAGTGAGCTACATACTGTTAACTTCCCTGTTTTACAGATGAGGAAACAGAGAGACAGAGTGTAAATAATATGCCTGTTGGTTATACAGCTAATGAATGACAGAGCCAGGATTTCCACCCAAGTAGTCTGACTTCACTGTTTTGTCCTTTCAACACTGTACTACTATATTAGTTCTTAGACAATTTACTAAAGTCTTTAAGGATTCAAAAACAAATCCATTGTGTGATTTGTAACTAGATATTCTGGTTAGGACTCTGTTCTATCTTTATAGTAACCTAGAAAGAAAGATGGTTCCTGTTAAGTTCTACCCTAGCACCAGATCATGGTTGTTGTGTTGGTGACTGTCACCCAAACATAATATACAGTGCCTAAAAGTCTACCTTTCTCCAAGACCAGACTCCAGGAAAGTAACTACAGCAAACAGTAGAGCCCCTAACCTCTCTACCAAAAAGCCTACCCAAAGCCTAGCTTCCTTGTTTCCTGGCTGACAGCTTACTCAGATCAATGATGCTGACAGTGACTTCCTTGTTCAGGCGGCAGCAGCCTAAAAAGGCATAACTCTGTCCTGTGAGTGTAACAGCAAAAATATAGAAGAATATAATGCAATTGCAGCATTCCTAAAGAAAGGTGCATGTGTGTAATACACATGTAGTGATTTGTTTTGCCTGTTCATACTTGCTTAATTCTTGTTAATAAAATCGAATGACCAGCATTTCCAAAATCAGTCTTTCCTGTAGTGTTAACCATTTCTGTAAGTCATTTAGAAAATAAGAGTAGTTACCAATTTTTAATTTGCTTATTATTTATATTTTATAAAACTTTGGAAATACAAAATTCTGTAAAGCTTTTTGTTAAGTTTGTAAAAAAAATAGTTCTAAAATGCATGTCTTTGTTAAAGTGTTAATCAAATTGTTCATGATACCTTATGAATAAAATATGGTCCAGATGCTAGCATTATTTGGTAGATCTTGAAACTACAGAATCTACTTTTAAAGAATGTTAATTCTATTTCATTGATTCTATTTCATTGTGCAAGTAGATTTCTAGCTGGATTCTATGGTCTATAAACCCATGGTCCCACATTATTACTAATTTTCATATAGAAGAAATGATTACATGATACTGTGAGGGGGAAATAATAGCTAGAGATTAAAATATAAACATTCAGAAATTCAGTGACTTCATGAGCACTGGGGCAAAACAAATATAAATCTTGGCTCCGTTTAATGAGTACCTCCCAAGTTCCAGTCACTATAGCTAGTCTTCAGGTGGTATTTATAAACCTAGGAAAGATTATACCTCCATGGTCCTTTTAATCTCTCAGATTCTGGGCTAGCAGTTACTTGGATAATGACTATTTTTTTTTTTTTTTTAAGAAAAACTGAAGGAATTTTTAAAGTCAGTTTAAATGAAGGTAATGATCATTAGTACTGTTTTCATTAGTTCTCTTTTACCTAAGTCCTGGTGATTCCTTTTTTAAATTAGAGTTCTAACAAAACTTAAATAGGTTCTTAGTCATTATATTCTAAATCATTACCTCATTAAATTCTACAATTTGAAATCTGCTCAGGCCCCCTTATTCTTCAAGAAAAGAGACGGAGTCTCAAAGAAGTTAAGTTGCACATCCAAAGTAGTGTCCCACAGTAATGAACTAGTCAGGATCAGAGTCCAGGTCTCTTGACTCTTATTTTATTATGTTATAGCATGCCTCCACTCTCATGCTGTAAAGTCTCTTTTTCTTGTGCTGTCTTCCCAATTGTTTTATATTTACAAGTTGAAAAAGAAATTCTCAGAGGTCCATTTGGAGTTTGCCATATGAATAAAAAGGTATGTCTCAAATTAAGTAGAATTTTAAGTAATAAAATTATTCTAATCCATTATAAAACTCAAATTAGTACTGATATTTCTACTTTATATTCTCCAATATTCAATCTCAAATGTGTGGCTATTACTTTAATAGAAGTTCATCTTTATATTTAATCCACAATATGGCTATTGAAGAATAGAAGCTCATCTTGAAGGAGAAGATGAGTCAAGTGTGCAGTAATACCGTTTTTACAGGTAAAATTACTCTTAATTTGTAAAGAACTAAATTTCACAGTCAAGTACTTTAAAACCATTTTACAAGTCTGAGGTTTTCTAATCATTCTTTTTCTTTTTTCAGGATGACTAACATCTGAAGAGTATGTCATAGTGTGTATTGGATTTTAATTTTATTTCAGAGTGTATTTTCTGTCAATTTCATAATAAATCTCAGCAAAGTCTGTTTGTTTTTTATATCACAGTACTTCCTGTGTGTGCATTTCTTTCTCCGTTCTTAGATTGGAAGAATGTAAATAGTCTTTCTGGAAATAACTTATTTGATTCCTACATAAATTAGTCCAAATTAAAGTTAAATTACTGAAATAATTTTTGTCAAGTATTGTCTGAATAGAACTATTAACGAGGTGATCCTGTTCATGAAGATGGTGCTGAAGGTGAAGAAGGAAGCTTCTGACTTTCCCAAAGCTAAAGTCAAAGCAAAGGCTTTGAAGGTCAAGAAAGTGGTATTGGAAAGTGTTCACAGTCAAAAAAAAAAAAAAATCTCACATCACCTGCATTCCAGTGGCACAAGACACTGCATGTCCAAAGGTAGCCCAAACACCCCTGAAAGAGCACCCCCAGGAGAAACAAGTTGGACCACTATGCCACCAACTTCCTTCTGACTACTGAGTCAGCCATGAAGAAAATAGATGACGACAACATACTTGTGTTCATTGAGGATGCCAGAACCAACAAACACCAGATCCAACAGCCTTTGAAAGCTCTGTGACATTCATGTGGCCAAGGTCAACACTCTGATTAGACCCAATGGAGAGAAGAAGGCATATGTTCAGCTGGCTCCTGACTGATGCTTTGAATGTTGCCAACAAAGTTAGGATCACCTGAGTCCAGCTGGCTAAAACTAAATAGAAATTTTACACGCACACAAACACAGAATGGAAATTTATGTTCTACCATTACTTGCTGTATTAGTTTGCCAGTAGCTGCCATAACAAAATACCACAGACAGAGTGAATGAAAAAACAGAAATTTATTTCCTCTAGAATAGCTCTAAAGGCTAGAAGTCCAAGATCAAGACGTTAAAAGGTTTGGTTTTTTTCTTGGCTTGCAGAGACCTTTTCATTGAGTCTCATATAATCTTTCTTCTATGCAGGTGGAACTGTGATGTTTGTGTGTTTAAATTTCCTCTTCCAGTCAGATGAGATGAGGGTCTATCCCTAATGGCCTTATTTCAGCTTAATCACCTCTTCAAAGCCCTGTCTCTAAATATCTCACATTCTGAAGAATTAAAAGTTAATGCTTCAACATACAAATTTTGGAGGAATAATTCAGCATATAACACTTAGGGTTTTATTCTGTAGAAAATGCTGCAGAGTTTATTATGATATCCTAGACGTTAAATTTTATGAATTTATGGAAAGCAAATAGAAATGGGAAAATACAGAACACTAACACTATAGAAGTTCAATAATTAGAAGAACTTGCTATAGCTGAATCTTTAAAAGACACTTTAAAGATTACCCTTCATTTCAGGTAATAGATATGTGTTCCATATTTCAAAAGTGATCATTTGATGAATAGGGCTGTGTTTAATTTGCCCTTTTTTCCTTTATTTCACTTGTGAGAAAATTCAGTTTCTTTCTATAGAAGTAAAATGCCAGTGACAGTTTGTGCTTATTCATTTACTCATTCATCACCATGCTCATGGACCATACATTAATTATTACACACATACATAGATGCAGTATTTTACAAGGTAAATTTTATCTCCAAACTCATGGAATTTATATTCTAACATGGGAGATGGACATGGATAAACATTGATATTATTAGTTCTAATGACTAATAAAATAATGTGTGATAAGTGACAAGAATTTTTACTACTTCATCTCACTTTGTCCTTGGATTCCTTGCCATATCCTTTGAGCTGATTTTTAGTCTTGTTACTATTCTGATTTTTAAAATTTAATCTACATACACTTCAACATTTTGCTTGAAAAGAGTGGTATTGGATCTCTGAAGATGGTAAAACTGATACTGTCACCTTCTTTTAATTACTGAACCTCTTTGTTTAAACAAAGATTTGGTTTTTTGTCATCTACTGCCATAATAAGAAGTCCTTTTACCTGTTATTGCTGGCATACTATTTCCTATAAAAGTCACATTCCAAAAAGCAAAAGTTACTCTTCTGTTTTCCTTTCTTTTAAGAAACCTTCCTTGGAAAAATAAGATGTGGAACACAGTAGATAGAAAAAGTAAAGGTAAATTATAGAGCAGCTGCTTAATTTCAAAGAAGCAATATGAATCTACATACTTTAGAAACTTTACAAAGATTTGTAGAGTTGCAAAGAACTAAAAAAGTATCAGCCCTGACAAAATTGTCATTTGTGGTACAGAGATCCAAGCACAGCTCTCAAGATTTGTTTCTGTCCTTGCTGTTGAAACTACCATTGCAGACGTGATTGTTGTGATCATGTATCACTTCATTATTTCTACCAAACAAATGAAGCTCCTTCAATCATCTTGACTCCTTCATCCCAGTTTGTGAGAAGAGAATAGAGACTCAGGTTTACAACCTGCCAAGACATTATCTTTGATACCAGTTTTTTCAGATTGAAGAAACTTTGTGATTCCCCTCATTTCTGCTGTGGACAAAGGCCTAGGAAAAGAGAACTGGTTTATAATCTCTAGTGACAAAAGATTTCAAGTCAAGGGAGACATTGAGTACAAGAACCAAGAGTTGAATACACAGTCAAAGAAGAGAAAAATAGACAACCTATCTTCCAAGAACTCATTCAAATTGTATGTCTTCAGTTTGAAAGCCTCAATGGGAGTTGAGTAACTCCAAAGCATGAGCAGAAGGTTATTTATACATGCCGTGAAATCAGCTGACAAGGTAACTGGGTTGGCAAGTGCTTCTGAGACTCCTAAGAAGTAAAAATTTGTTCACCAAAAATTGGTGGATAAAGTCTATGATTGCTTCATTCACAGAATTACACTAGGGAACAGAGTATATGCTAGGAAGATTAACTAGAGGTTTTCCAGAGTTGGATCTGCCTCTTTCAGACCTACCATTGAGGAGGTTGACTAAACAGACCTGAAAATAAGTATATTCCCTAGAAGTCACAAAGTTAAAAGATAAAAATACATAAATTTCAACTTTAGACCTTAGGTTTGGGACTTAGCCTTCCACAGAAAACAGCCATAAAACTAGTCAAAATATATAGGGTCTTCTTTCTAGGTGTTGAGCAGCAGGCATTTAAGGCTGCCATCCTTGAGAGAAAGGAAAAATACCAAGTGAGCCACATGTCCTCCCCAGTTTCTGCCATGGGACACTTTCCTGTTGCAGTGTGGGGTGGGTAGAACTCAGGAGCAGCTGCAATTGCATCAAGCTAAGCAAGCAGAGAGTAGAGTTCTGGGCTGCTGAAGTGACTAGAATTTGTGAGATAGTGTACTTGAGAGGAAAGAAGTGCATACAGCGGGGACTTCCTAGGAGTCTGGGGTTGGGGGACGGTGGTGGTTAGCTCAGGTTTAGCTCCATTCTAAAGCTATACCTGAACTGGGCAAGACTCTGAGGCTTAGCAGCAATCTGCTAAGAGTCTCAGAGCTGGCAAGGATACCAGCAGTCATTTAATGCCAGAAATTGTTGCCATTAGACCTTACTCAACACCTTGGTCATTCTTGATATCCCAGAAAGGCCACTGTGCAAGAGTAGGGATCACTACTTAGCATAAAAGCTATATCCTGGAACTAAATTTAAACTGAAATAGACCTATACTAATAAAGAATAAAAACAAACCAAGAATCCACCAGTAATTTAACGGCAAGGTGCAGAGCAAAGCTCAACACCTACTAACACCTACACAGACTCCCTTCAACACAATATCCACTCTGTCCAGTATCCAATCAAAAGTTCCTAGGCATGTGAAGTATTCAAAATCAAAGGTAGAAAAATATAACCCATAATTGAGAATAAAAAAATTAGCAGAAACTGACTTAAAGATGGCCTAGATGCTGTAATTAGCTAAAGATTTTTAAAACAGCTGCTGTAATATGTTTTAATACTGAAAAGAAAAAAATGGTCATAATGAGTGAACAGACAATTAGAGAATAGCAGCAGCAGAGAAAATAGCAACTTTATAATGAATAGAATGAAAATCCTAGTATAGAACAATAAAATTCATTTATTCTATAATGAATAAAATGAAAATTCTCTATCACTGGATAGAGACTACAGAAGAAAGGGCTGTGGAACTTGATAGCAGATAAATACAAGTACAGTGTGGAATGCTGAGGATGTAAATCCTTCCCCACCTCCTCCTTCTATTCTTCCCCTCGACATAAGTATCCATAAAAAATAGACAAGTTACATTCAAAAGTAGGCAATAATCAGTCTGGCTTTACATTTCTCAGCTACAAACAATGCTATAAGAAAATGGAACAACTTGAGTTTAAAAAACGGGAATATAGTTGTGAGTTGGGACTTACACGTATTACCAATTTCTCTCATCCATGTTTGTCTTTGTTTATGTTTTCAGCTAAACAGAAGTTTGTGAAATATGTTCATATGCCTTTTAAACTTAAAAGCTACTTCTTGAAGACATACTTTAGAAGACCTTGGGGTTTGAGGAAAGTTGTACTAGAAATGATTGTTTCCTATGGAACTCCCTCCTAAGGAAATAATCAAAATATATGAAAATATTCGTATACATTTTTATTGCCTTATTTATTGGGGAAAACCTTATTGTTTAATAAGTGTTCATAAAAATAATATGAAGCCATTGAAATATACTAACAACTGAGGAAAGAAAATGCTTTTAGTAGTAGAAAAAAAGCACGATACAGATTTATATTTTAAATAAAAATGGATATTAAAAAGTAGCAGGAAATATGTAGACATTTTGCCTCTTGACTATGGGCATTTGTAGTGGCCATATTTTCTGTTTCTATGTTTTCCAAATTTTCTATAAAGAACACAATCCAAAAAGCTTAAGGATAAATTGCATATATGAGGGGACAGAAGATGTTAATCTATTAATGCCTGTGAAACTATTGTTGTAGACTGTGATTTTCATCTAAAAATTCTGATTTTAGAAAGAATGTAAGCTTTGAAGTATTTTGGGAAGAAGATAAAGAATATTGTCCCAGTGAAGGATGCCTTACACAGGAGTTTATACCATGTCATTTCATGCATATGAAGTTCTAGAATAGGCAAAACTGATAGATGGTAAAAAACAAAAAAACAAAACCCAGAACATGGCTATTTCTAGGGCTGAGGACAGGAATTGCTTGGGAAGAATATACATGACCTTTCTTGGATGTTGATGATATCAATTTCTATATCATGTTCTTGGATGTTGATTATATCGGTATCTATATCATGTTCAGTAATTACATAGGTATGTACATTGTCAAAACTCAATATGTATTTAAGATTTCATTTGTATGTAAATTTTACATCAAGAGAAAAATACTGTCAACAAACAAGTGGGGAACATGTAGTTTTCTGAAAATGTACAAATTCTGAGTTATCCTTTGTTGACTTTATCTTCATGTCCCATGGTCTTAGATGGGTATTCCAGGGTAAGAAGGTTATAAGTTCAGTATACTCTAACTAGCACCTTGTGTATGCATCTGTTACTACCTGGTACATTGCACTGGAGTTATTTCATTCCTCCATTAGGCTATGAACTCTTGAGGGCAGGAAGTCTGTCTTCTGGCACATGGCTGGCATGTGCCCAATAAATATTTAATAGGTTAATAAATATCCCTCTGCCCTTGTCCCCACCACTGGCATAATAAAAATGTTTCTTTATTCATTAAAATTATTCTGTATCTTTTTTATAATGTTAATTGGTAAGTGGGATTAACAAAATAAGAAAGGTTAATCTTTTAACATTTATCAGTTCAAGTTCTGTGTTCAAGAAGATTGCTCAAAATTATATCCAAGTGTTATAGCAGTGTGGCTTAAATATTTTGAATACTGTGATCAGATTTGTGGTCAGGTTGTGGGTCTCCAGTTGCACAGTGTTCAGGAAAAAAGTTAGACCCCATAATTAAATCATTTTGTGACATTTATAGTAAAGTCAGAAAATCTGCTTAGTCTTTTCTGTGTGTGATTTTAACCACAACAAAATGTCAAAGTTAGACCAACTGTAGAATTATTTAAATTTGGTTATATTCGTTTTTTTTTAACATGGTTAAGAAATTATGTAATGCTAGACCCAAAAAAAACAAAAAAAAAAAGTTTTGTGGGAAAGATTAACATAAATTTTTAAAAATATTTGAAAATTTATATAAAAGAATTTCTAGTAGAAAATCCTGAAGGAGATTGAAAGCATACACTTAAGAATTCAAAGGAAATTTCATGCTAGTGAAATTTTTTGGCAGAAATATGTATATGGTTATTGAGTGAAAGATTCAACAGATACAGTTCTGACAGAATTTTTACCTAATTTATTCTTTTTAATGAGGAATGAATTTGATGTAACTTCTAAGTTATTCAAGTTATTCTCTTCTTTGTTATATTTAGCTGTATATTGAATTTAGCTTTTGAGACAAACAAGGTTAAACTTAGAGTGGTGCATACTATTCTATACCTAGTGTTCTAAGGTTTTCTTTTTCTTTTTCTTCATTTTCCTGTTTTCGTTCCTTGGAATATTATCATAGAATTAGAATAAAGGAATGCTGGGTTGTTCACAAGTATATTAATAGGTCATTTGTATAGCATTATACAGTTTGTTTAGAAATCATATTTCATTTATTATTAGTAACTAACATTTATCAAATCCACATTACGTGTCAGGTATTATGCTCAGTGCTTTGGCTCACATCATCTTGTATAATCTTCACAACTATGAAATTGGCATTATCTATCCTCCTTTAACAAATGAAGAAATATCAGGTTTAGAGAAGCACAGTGATTGGCCAAAGGTCATACATCTGGTAGTCAAGTGAAGTGGATTCCATTTAAGATTTGATCTGATGCCAAATCCAATCCTACCCACTATACTTTACCCTTCCACATTTTACAAACCTAGATATTGAAACTTGTCAGGGAATGTTTCTTACAGACTAACTGCAAATGTATACTGGGTTTGCTCAATTAGTTTTGGTTCCTATGCTGAAGTTTCTTATAGTCTAGGGACCCAGCTGCCCAAAGTGTGATTCATAGACCAGCAGAATTGGCATCTTCTGGGAGCTTGTTGGAAGTGTAAGATCTCAGGCCCTCGTCCACTATAGAATCAGAATCTGATTTAGCAGGATCGCGGGGTGACTGGTGTGTACTTTCAAGTTTTTGATAAGCATTGGTTTGAAAGAATAATTGGATCAAAGCTGAGTAGTGGAGTCTAGAAAAGCATCCACATTATCTGACTTATGTCTTTAGATTCTGCCAGACTGATTTTTCTGCTTCAGATAACATATGATATTGTCTAGATATTATTTATCAGTCTGTGTACATTGTACCCATGGTATTTGGTGAAAGCATCTTTGAATTCTTTTAAAAGTGTTAATGTTGCATTTTGGGAGATGGTTTTGTGAGTATATCTTCTAATTTTAGGGAATTTTATATTAAATATGATGGCAACCATTAAATCAACTAACTACAGATTTCATTGGCTAGGGGTTTTTTTGGTAGTATATTTTATCTTTTAACTGATACTGATTATGTCTGGGTGAAAATGGGTTAGGACTGATTGTATATTTTAATCACTTGATTTTTAAAGGATGATGATTAGATTGATGAAGCTTAGAAATGAAAACTTGAATCCCCCACCCCTTCCCGGTTTGCCTCATGTCTATTTCCTAATACTGGATTTGTCATTTTTTTAGATGTGGAAGTTATATACTATGACTGGATTTCTCTTTGTTTACATGGCGCCCTTATGGACTAGCAGGGTCTGTGCTTTAAATATCTCTTAACAGCCCAGAATTTAACCTATATGCATTCATGTATTAACAACAAGTGCTTGTTCAAAATTGTGCATAGGAAGCACTATTCTGTTACGCATGCATTGCCACTAACATAATAGATATAGTTAAAACAACTCCTAACTCTAAATCCTAGATTAAGGCAATAACTGACTTTGAGAATGGAAAGTGAATTCCAGTAAGTTTATACAGAGGCTTTTTTAATTCTGGTGCAAAATAGAAATTGACATATAGTTTACATTTTTTTAAATACCATAATTTCAAATTAGTATCACTTTGTTTCATTTGTTTTTCACTGATATGTAAGTAAAAGTGTTAACTTGTATCAAGAATAGGTGAATCCAGATAGTTGTATGATGTAATCAAATACCTAAATTTAATCTTAGATAGTTGTTTTATATTCTAGAGATTAATTTAAAAATAATGAACCCAGTAGCTATGAAGATGAAAAACTGGAAAGATTTTATTATATCAACTATCCAAACTCCGTCTTCTGCCTCTATAGTCCTTACCTGCAACACCTTCCGTGAAATGACTCTGCTTTTTTTAGAAAAGCCTAACCCTTCCCTATGAGCCTAAAAAATAATTAACAGTTAGAATTAAAAAGCTTTCTTGAAGTAACAGCTTCAAGCACACAAAGATAACACATCAAGTAAGTACAAACTTACGAAAAGTTGAAAACAAGATTTACTTTCCACTTATAATATTATTCATCATATTTTAATTATCTTAGCATCTATTAGTAACAAAAGTATTTACTTCTATCTGGAAGGGCAGTTGGTATTAATAAATATGAATCAAATATTCTTCAGAACTTTAAAAATGTGTTTTGTTTTTCAGCAAAGATGTCAAGGAAGTTAAGCTTGCCTACTGACCTAAAGCCTGACTTAGGTAAGTAAAATAAATAAATAAGTAAAATCCATAGTAGTTAAACTCCATTCAAAGGGAAGGCAAGGAAATCAGAAGATTCAAAATTATCATAGGTGAGATTTTTAACAGAAATCAAGTTTAAAATGACTAAGATATTTAAGGATTAGTAGCCTCTCTAATGCCATCTATAAATTATAAAAGATTATAAATTCAAGCAATCCAAAATAATACATTTTCTCAGCTCTCATACTTTATATCTAAACAAGATTTAGTATAAGACTAAAATTTGTGCAATTTCAGATTTTCTTAAAAGTTGAAATATCCCATTTAACTATGTGAAAACCTATTGAACTTTATAATTTATAAACTTTAAAAGTTTTAACTTTTTCACAATAAATTAGTTTTCTGTATTACAATGAATTTCTCATGTCAAGAATCATTTTTACTCTTTGGTGATAATAAATTGAGAAGTAAATCTTTTTCTATAGCACCTTCTAGGCAACTAATCCACTAGGAAAGCAGAGTGACTATATTCCCACATTCCTTTTGCTTTATATTGAGCTCAGAAACAGCTCCCTGATATCACAGAATAGGGACAAGACATTTCAGTAAAGATAAAAATAAACTTGCAGTGTTTCTTTTTAAACTCACTTTTTTTAAAATTTTAGAAATTTTAATGGTCTTTAATGAAATAAAAACTAGACTGAAGATGGTTTCACCTATCTTTTTCTTTGAAATACCTAGATTTCCCCCCTTTTCCTCATCTTCTTACTGTTTATTCTCTAGATTCCTTAACTCCCTTTTTTTTGCATAATGCAAACTTAGGTATTGTCCATTTCACCATACTATTTTAGCATTTCCAAATCATAATCCTATCTCAGTTATACTGATAGAAGATATATGATTATCAGTGAGTGGGCATAATAACTTCCATTGTCAGCAGTACAAGGATCCATTCCTGAACATAGGAGAAACAATTTCTTAGAATCCTGTAGTAGGACTGGTCTTACGGGAACAAGGATTAATCTAGAATATAAGGTAACGTGTTTTGAGAAGGGAATAGCTCCCTTTACTATATAAATGAAAGATGTAATTTGACACTAAGTGTATTTGAGGGGCAGAGTTTTCATCACTCTCAGAGGTGTGTGATTTTAATAACACTAAATACTGCTAGTTAAAATGGCTTTATGCCTTCCAGTATCTTAAAAATCTGAAAAACACATGGAAAAGTACTTTTAAATTAATAAAAATGCCACAATTATTTTTAAAAAGAGTATCATACGTTTATAAGTAATTTAATCTGGGTATATTCCATGCTTGTATAGATCATCTTTATTCAGTTCATGTTTAACCTTACATGCCCATGTATTTCAGTGCCTTAAGCCAATTACAACTGCTTGTACAACTGGAACAGTCTCCATGTTTCCTAAGTAATTTCCCTTCAAGTCCTTGTACTGCTGAACTATTGTTTTTGGTAGAGATTCTTAGCTGCTGATTGTTTTACATTGGCTGGGGAGTCAATAGGGAAAAACAATTTTATTGATAGGCTCAAACTACTAGGTGTTCCTAAAGCAGCTGAGGCTGTTGGACTGCCCTGCAACTCTGGAAGCTTCTGTGACTAGAATTCACTTTGGCCTATGAGGAAATCATGCAACGCTACACTTTGACTATGGCTTCACCATACCAGATTCCATGGCCCACCCTCAGGAACTGTGGGTAATATTGTTAGGGTTCTGTTGTTACATTTCAAGTGGCAACAGAGGGGGAAAAATCAGACTTTTATACCTTAATGTGAGTTAATTTTCTTTCCTAAAGTTTACCCTGACCAAATTCAACTATTGGCATAATGTTTTGACTGGGGGAATAAAATGTTGTTGTATAAGGCTCAATGTGGGAAGAAAGGGTAATATAGAGGTAGAATGCTCTAGGCATCAGAGAGTAACATGAAAGCAATGATTTGTGGCATGCATTAATAGAAAGCATTAATGGATAGAAGCATTAGTGATAAATTTTATCCAAGCTTAGAGCTCTCAGAAACATCACATGTTCAAATATATTTTTTAATTTAAAGACTGAACTTTAACTCTCAATAATAACCAAAACTCTCTTCTTATATTTTGGTGGTTTGACTAATCCCATGTCCATCTGGAGTTGCCTGAGAAAGCTTTAGACTTGGACATGACACATGTCCTGCCTTTTCCACTAATTAGCTTTGTCATCCTGGATGAGTTATTGAACCTAAGTATCTATTTTATTATTCATTAAACTGTGATAATAATGCTTTTCACTTACTATGTGGATTCAATAGAATGATAAATTTAAAGTGTTATGAGAGGGTGTATCACATGGTATGGCTTGCTTAGTGGTAGCCATTTTTCATTTCTGCTCTTATTACTAGAATTAAAATAGAAATTTCTAGTCCATTTGTTTAGGCTGCCTAATTTCTAAAATTTAAGCCACAAAGATCCACAAGATCTGACTTAACAATAGTACAATTCATGAACTAACTAAAAATTCTAAAATGCTAAAAATTCTAACTTACTTTCCAACAAGTTCTAGGCTGATAGAATTGGGTAAGTTTGGGATTGTTTCTTGATTCAGTTCATTTTCACATATTGATCTATACTTAGGAGTTCTTTGGTAAGCCAAATTTTAATAGAGAAGTCATAATAAAATGCAGTTGTAGTTTATGAATTTTTTATTTTTATGAATTTTATAATTTCTATAATTTTTTATAATTTTATAATTATAAATTGTATAATTTATAATTATAAAATTATAATTTTTATACAAGGCCTTAAATTAGTCCATTAAATTAAAACACTTTATTTGGCCTATGAATTAAAGTACAGATTGAATTTGAAGTACAGATTGTTGTGAATCACCTATTGTAATTCTAATAGAAAAGAGTAAGAATTTTACAGATTAATTTATAATGAAATTTATATTATCAAATTTTCTTATGATCAAGTTTATATTACCATATTTTCTTTTTATAAATTTTTTAAGATTTATTTATTTGAGAGCAAGAGCAAGGGGGAGGGGCTGAGACGGAGAGAGAGTCTTAAGCAGCAGACTCTGTGCGGAGCACAGACCCAGATGTGGGGCTCAATCTCATGACTCTTGAGACCACCTGAGCCAAAACCAAGAGGTGGATGCTTACCCAACTATGCCACCTAGGCGCCCCTCAAATTTTCTTAACAAATTTTCATTGATTTCTATCATTGTCATTGGGTCACAACTGAATATATATGTCTAATCACCTTGTATGTGTATGATTTATTAAAGTAATGAATATTTTTATCATTGGAAGGTATATTTAAAACTTCTATTATTTGGGCTGCCTTGCTGGTTCAGTCAGCACAAGACTGAGCACAAGACTCTTGGTCTTGGGATTATAAGTTTGGACCCCATGCTAAATGTAGAGATTACTTAAAATCTTAAAAGATGGGGCTCCTGGGTGGCTCAGTGGGTTAAGCTGCTGCCTTCGGCTCAGGTCATGATCTCAGGGTCCTGGGATCGAGTCCCGCATCGGGCTCTCTGCTCAACAGGGAGCCTGCTTCCCTCTCTCTCTCTGCCTGCCTCTCCGACTACTTGTGATTTCTCTCTGTCAAATAAATAAATAAAATCTTAAAAAAAAAAAAATCTTAAAAGATTACTTAAAATCTTAAAAAAGTAAAAAAATTACTATTATTTTGCTAAAATAACTGAATACTTTAGAGTTAACATTTGGAATCAGTTTATATATTTAATATTACACACTCATCCAGTAATGAGCCATTGCTTGTGGAAAGTTGTTTCATTTATAGGAAATAGTTCTGTTTTGCCATGTCAAAATCTTTAAGAGGAATTACAGGCAAAAGAGAGACATCTTTAGGCACTATAGTTAGAAATTACCCGTTATTGCCATAACTAGTAGCTTTATTATTTTCAGAGGCTAGCTATAATCAAAATTCTGATGTATATAGTTATCATTTGGGGAAATATTTGTCAATCTATTAATTCAAATTTTTTAAAGATTTATTTATTTAAGGAAGAGAGAGAGCATGCATGTGCAATCAGGAGGAGCAGAAGGAGAGGGAGACAAGCAGACTCCCCTCTGAACATGGAGCCAGACATAGGGCTCTATCCCAGGAACTCAGATCATGACCTGAGCCTAAATAAATTCTGATCCTTACCTGACTGAGCCACCTAGGTGCCCCTGAATTTAAATTTGATTACAAAAGCTTTTAGGGAGTATAGTTAGGATTCAATTATACCTTTTTTATTTAATAAAGTACAATTTAGAAGACTGTTTTCTTCTTTTTGATGACATGAAGTCATTTCTTTTATGATAACATTGAAAGCATGTGATTTGAGGACCTATTTGTTAGATAAGAATAGTAAAAACTCCTAGAAATTTTAATATATCCCAAAGGTGTGGCAGAAAGACATCGGTTCAGATACTTTGAACTATAGATCTGTCTTCAGCAAGTAATTAATAGATACTTTTATAAGCTAGGCACTATGCTCAAACGGACACAGCTATTGTATTCAAGAAACTTAGAGTCACTTTAGAGTGAGGCCTATGGCAAGTCTGGAAGAACTACAGAACAGAAGTACTATTAGTGCCATGGGAGAGAAAAAAACTATCGAGATTCAAAAAAGAGAAAAACCATATATGCTTTTAACAATCAAGATAAAACTTCATGACAATGATGGTACCTGAGATGGCCAATAAGCACAATCTTGGTAGAGAAAAAGGTGAGGCACAGGAACCAATCAGATAGAAAATCACAAACAGAAGTCTAAAGTAGGTGAGTGCAAGGTATGTCTGGAGAACAATGAATGACTCAGTTTGTTCCCACCAGTTCCTGAAAAGCAGGGTACCATTGAAGATAAGGCCAGAAAGGAGAGCTGAAATAGTTTGTGGAGATTCTTAAAAGTCTGAGTAAGATATGAAACATGATCAAATAAAGAGGAACCACTGAAGACTTTTTTAAGTAGAGGTAACAGAATTATGACTGTAACTTATAAAATTCAATTGAATTGTGTTAGAACAGTGACAGAATGAAGGTGGGAAGACCACTTGTGAATTATCAGCAGTCTCAATGAATGGCAAACAAGGCCTGAATGAAGGGTAATGGAAGTTGATTGATCATGAAAAGAAGGAAACAACACTGGAGTAAAATAACATAGGACTTGGCATCCCATCAGATGTATAGATAAAGTGAAAGGAAAGAGCCAAAACTGAAACTCATTTTAAGTGTTGTTCCCTAGAACTGGGTTGTTATGAATATAGAGAGTGCCATTAGAAGAATTAGAACTTTGGGGGAAATAACTTATTTTGATTTTACATAGTGAGACATAATGGAGAAAATTCCCATAAATTTGGAAATGCAGTTGCAAGTGAAAAGAGACCAAGGCTCAAGGCAAACTTGCATTTGGCCCCAGTGAAGAAGGCAGCTGCAGACAAGGGAGGGATTATTACTATAATTTTGAAGTATCCCTGTCATTACAGAAAGAGGTGAAAGGAATACACTGGTATGCAATTAAGTATGAGCCAGATACCAGTCATACATTTTGATGTAAAATGCCTTGAATGAATGTTGATTATAGTTAAAATGGCTTTGAAGGAAAACGAAGGCTAAATTTTTACGGATTAAAGACTTTCATATGGACAGAGTTGAAAAAAAATCTTCAACAAATTGAAGGTAGTATCAGAGTACTTCTAAGTGGAATTTTTAAACATAAATCACTGAAAATGCAACAAAAACTTATGGTGTACTATATATTGGCTAAATGAACATAATAGAAAAGAAAATGCCCACAGTTTTCTAGTTACCCAACTGTGGAATTGGCATTACCAAAGGAAGAAACAGCATCATTAGAAAAGAAGGTGGTGAGGTCTAAGATGAGAAAAGCAACCAGGATACGAACAAATAGCCACACCAAAAACCATATAGATCACACAGGCAGAAATTCTCTGGAATTGCACCCAGCTCTCTTCTGAGAATTTATGAATTTATGAATTTATCTGTTTGTATTTTATATCTAAACAAAGGAAAATTATTACCATAAAAGTAAATTGTTGGGCGCCTGGGTGGCTTAATGGGTTAAGCCGCTGCCTTCGGCTCAGGTCATGATCTCAGGGTCCTGGGATCGAGTCCCATATTGGGCTGTCTGCTCAACAGGGAGCCTGCTTCCCTCTCTCTCTCTCTCTGCCTGCCTCTCTACCTACTTGTGATCTCTGTCAAATAAATAAATAAAATCTTAAAAAAAAAAAAGTAAATTGTTTTTGATTAAAAACTAAAATATGCTATAGGTTTTGTCTTTTTGCAAATTAACCATTTTGTCAGATTTTTATGATATTTTATAACAGGCAATCTCACCCATTTTAATTTATTTCAGATATAAAAGATAATTCCTTCAGCCGATCACGGAGTTCCAGCGTAACCAGCATTGATAAAGAATCTCGAGAAGCAATTTCTGCTCTTCATTTCTGTGAAACTTTTACTCGAAAGGCAGATTCATCTCCCTCCCCATGTTTATGGGTTGGTACTACATTGGGAACAGTGCTAGTTATTGCACTGAACCTTCCCCCAGGAGGAGAACAAAGACTTCTTCAGCCAGTCATTGTCTCTCCAAGTGGTATGTATGCTTTCATGCTGTGCTTGCACTGAAGGTCTGACTTGCTGTATTTGGTAGAAGCCTTTGCTTTTCATTTTTGAAATGATCTATGAATTCTAAAATGTAAACTAAATGTTTACATTTAGATGTAGTCTTGTGTTTTTAATGAAAGAATACATGAATAAGATTCCAGTGTATCTTTTATTTATACAGCCATCCAGGTTTTGCATTATTTTTAACTCTACCATCATGTCTAAAATGATTTTCATTAGAAAATAAAAAAAAATAAAAAAGCAACTGCTCTTCTAATGCATTCAAAGATACCTTAAAATGCTATGTTCTGTAAGCAAAAGGGTAGTACCATGTTCAGGAGAAAAAGCAAAAAATATTTTTTGAACAGCATAGTGTTGGCTGTTTTTAATATCTAAATGTGAAGTCTTAAATTATGTTGTTTTTCTCCTTTGAAGTATTAGGAAAAGGTGACTTAATAGCAGATCTTAAGAAAAAAATTATGACTTGTATATTGAAAATGAGATTCAATTTCATCAAATGTATGTGGAGTCTGATCTGGAAATAACTGAGAAATCTGGTTTTCATTACTAATTTATGCTGATTTAGAAAAAAAAACATGATTGTGCTCATTAGTGTATCCCTTGTTTATACAGTGGACTTTAACATTACTTGGAATTTAAAATTAAAATGTAATTATGATTTTAATGGTAATTTGTGAACTATCTTTACATCTTTACATCAAAGACACAGTTTGATTTATTCATCCAGCTCAATAAATATTTGAGAATGTTCTGTACGACTAGTTGTTAGAAAAGGTTACATAATGATAATATTACTAATCTCTTTCTTTATAGTAAGAATGGGTATAGAAAAAAAAGCCAGGAAAGATAAGCCACATAAAGAATGTTCTGATAGCCATATTTAAAAAGTTTTTAGGGACGCCTGGGTAGCTCAGTAGGTTAAAGCCTCTGCCTTCGACTCAGGTCATGGTCTCAGGGTCCTGGGATCGAGCCCCACATCGGGCTCTCTGCTCCACAGGGAGCTTGCTTCCCTTCCTTTCTCTCTGCCTGCCTCTCTGCCTACTTGTGATCTGTCTGACAAATAAATAAATAAAATCTTTAAAAAATAAATAAATAAAAAGTTTTTAAAAAGTGAAATTAATTTTAATGACACTTTATTTAGCCTAGCATATCTAAAATCCTATCGTTTCATCATATAACCAGTGTTTTTAAATTCTTAAGATATTTTACTTTTTTTTTTATAATGTCTTTAGATCTGGCATGTATTTTACTCTCACAGCATGCCACAAGTTGGACAAGGCCATATTTTCAAGGGCTCTGTAGCTATATGTGACTAGTGGCTGCCATATTGGACCGTGCAGCTCTAGACATCATCCACTTGCTCTCACACTTGTTGGTAGTACACTTGGCAGATATGAAAGAAGACATAGTTCCAGGCATCCCAATATTTACTGGTTTGGGACATGTAGTTCTGATTTCTTTTTCCAGATACACGCTCAGATACATGCTCAAAGAAAGGTTGAATCCCTTTAGTAAGCCGGTGTACAATTTCAATTTAATATGCATTCTATGTGTTGTTGAATGTCTTTTATGTGTCAGTTGGAATATACATATTTGCTGTGGGGGTTAAAATACTTGTTATCTACTAAACTTACATATTTTAGGTACTATATTGAGGTTAAAAGGGGCGATCCTGAGAATGGCATTCCTGGATACCACAGGCTGCTTAGTGCCACCCGCGTATGAATCCTGGAGAGAACACAATGTTCCTGAAGAAAAAGATGAAAAGGAGAAATTAAAGAAACGACGACCTGTCTCCGTATCCCCCTCCTCTTCTCAGGAAATTAGTGAAAACCAGTATGCCGTGATATGTTCTGAAAAGCAAGCAAAAGTCATCTCACTGCCAACTCAGAACTGTGCTTACAAGCAAAACATTACAGAGACCTCATTTGTGCTTCGTGGAGATATCGTAGCATTGAGTAACAGTATTTGCCTTGCCTGCTTCTGCGCTAACGGACATATTATGACTTTTAGGTAAGAGTTACACATTTTTAAAAAACATAAACATGGCATTTACAGCCTTAAAACAGAACTATGGAATTACATTCCACTAAAATGAAATGCTTTTGTTTACAGTCTTATACACTGAGAATTTATTTTCATTCAGTTAATAGTGAACAAGTTTATGAAGAATACAAATCAGTTTTATCTACCTCTCAAGTATACTAGATCACAAGATTTATAAGGTCCTGCTGTTTTTGCCTTCTGTAATACTTTGTTCAAGACTAAAACCTACCTTGTTTTTTTTTTTTTGTTTTGTTTTGTTTTATTTCCAGTTAGTTAACATACAGTGTTGTATTAGTTTCAGGTGTGCATGAGATTCAACACTTCTACACATCACCCAGTGCTCACCATTACTAGTGTGCTACTTAATCCCCATCACCTATTTCACCCATTCCTCCATCACCCTCCCCTCTGGTAACCATCAGTTTGTTCTCTATAATTAAGAGTTTGTTTCTTGATTTGTCTCTCTCTCTCATTTTTTTCCCTTTGTTTTTTTTGTTTCTGAAATTCCACTGAGTGAAGTCATATGATATTTGTCTTTCTCTGACTTATTTTACTAAGTGTTATACACTCTAGCTCCATCCATGTCAATGCAAATGGCAAGACTGCATTCTTTTTAATGACTGAATAATATTCCATTGGCTATACACAGACACACACATATATATATATACATGTGTATATATACACAAAATATATATGGAAGAAGATGTAGATCTTCTTTGTCCATTTATCAGTCAGTGGATACTTGGGCTGCTTCCATATCTGGGCTATTATAAATAATGCTGCTATAAGCATAGAAGTGCATGTATCCTTTGAATTAGGGTTCTTCTATTCTTTGGGTGAATACCCAGTAGTGTGATTATTGGATCACAAAGTTGTTTTACTTTTAACTTTTTGAGGACCTTCCATACTGTTTTCCAAAACCTACCTTGTTTCTTATTAACGACTTTTTAATATTTTTCTCA
This sequence comes from Mustela nigripes, assembly GCF_022355385.1. Taxonomy (NCBI): domain Eukaryota; kingdom Metazoa; phylum Chordata; class Mammalia; order Carnivora; family Mustelidae; genus Mustela; species Mustela nigripes. Next base: position 94,768,018 of record NC_081561.1, read on the forward strand.
AGTTTGCCAAGTTTAAGGCCTCTACTGGATGTATATTACTTGCCCCTTACCAACATGCGGATAGCCAGAACATTCTGCTTCACCAACAATGGACAAGCATCATATCTTGTTTCACCTACAGAAATCCAGAGACTCACTTACAGTCAAGAGACCTGTGAAAATCTTCAGGTAAATGACAAAAATATTACTATAATTTCTTCAAAGGTGAAATATTCTCTAAGATCCCTTACTTTTGTTTCTCTCTTACTCTCTCAGTACTATACAAATGAGCCTATATGGGAAAATCCAAAGCCTGACTTCAGAGCATATGCTTTGAGACTTGTGATAAAAGTAACTTCATCAGACTCTTGTTATAAGAGGGACTTATCTCACTGACTCATATTTTTTCAACCCAGTGATGGTATAGAAATATGAAATATTACATACATTTTATACATGCTCTCCACGTATAATAAATAACAATTATACACACAAAGAAACCTTTTTAAGGAAGTGTGTTAAAGTGGAAATAATTATATCTGCATATTATTTCATCCCCTCTCATACACTCTGTATTCACAAGGATGTATATATATGTAAGAAAAAATAAGATTTCATAGTTTTACTTTGAATATTTTTGTTGATCTGTTTGCAAGAGACTACATTCTTTAAATATAAAACTGTTTCTTTTTTTAATATTCAAGTGCCTTATGTGCTTACATATACTGTTGGCCCTTGAGCAAGATGTGTTTGAACTGCACGAGTGGACTATACACAGATTTTTTTTCCAACAAATACAATACAATACTGTAACTATTTTTTTCTTCCTCATGGTTTTCTTAACATTTTCTTTCCTCCAGCTTACCTTAATGTAAGAATACAGTATATAATAAGTATAACATATAAAATATGTGCTAATCCACTCTTTATGTCATCAGTAAGGCTTCTAGTCAGCAGTATACTATTAGTAAACTTCTGGAGGCTTCAAAAGTTACACAAGAATTTTTGACTGTGCAGGGCGATTGGGCCCCTAACCATCACACTATTCAAGGAACAACTGTATGTTAAAAACTATCAGTTTCATTTCACCTTTTAAAATAAAAGTGCTTTTATATTGAGCTAAAATATTAAAATATTAAACATATATATTAATTGATACTTAGCAGAAACCATTATCTAAGGGAACTTTAAGGGAGCATGTTAATGAGACTTTTTACAATTAGCCCTATTTTACTTGTCTGTAATGAATTTGTGGCTCATTTTTAGAATCTGAGCTTTAGAGTCAAGACTGAATTTAAGGCCCATTGTTGCTAATAATTACACAATGATGTGACCTTAGACAAGTTACTTATTGTCTCTGAGCTTCATCATCTTTAAAAATAGGATTAAAAATAATATCCACGCTATAGGATATGGTATGAATTAAAGAAGACAAAGCATGTGAAGTGCTTAGCATAGTGCTTGGTACAGGGTGTGGGCTTACTGTCAGATATTAGTATTATTTCAGTGAGCTAAACTGTCCTGGGAATGTACTCCTAATGATATTATTATGAACCTTGAGAGTGAAACAGAATTGTAGATCTAATATGTTAGATATAAAGTTACATTTACATTAGGGTGGAGATGTTTTTTCAAAGATTCTTAGGTTTCTGAATTAAACCTTCTCTTTTTATGGGGAAGGTAAAATTTTTCTTTAGTGTTTCCTTTCACTAGTAAAATGTTACTGTATTAAGAAATAATACGGGCAGTTTAATTTATTCTTAATTCATTTCATCTGAAATGTGGTCTTAATTCAATTACTCAAAATTTTAAACATCATCACTTTTTTTGAGATCAAGTCTATTCTTTGGTTAGTGTTTTATTTTAGTAAAAATCAATAGCAGCAGTAAACTTTACCCATTATTTTTAAATGAAATGGTCCTTTAGTAACTCAATTTCTTTTAATAACTATCTGTTCTGTACCCTCATGGTAAATGATAAATGAAAAGTGAACTCCAAGCAATCTGTGATAGAATGTTTTTTTGAACATTATTTACATTTTATTTACCTCTGTATTTTCAATGCCTAAAAGTAATGCTTTGATAAAAATATGTTGTACCATTGACTTTATAAATACTATTCCTTGGTTTCCAGAGTGCCCTAATTGTGCATTCATTTAACTTTAACCAAAAAATAAAGAAGATGCCTACAAACATTAATGGAGTTTCCAGCGCAGCTGGAATAATAGGAACCAGATTAACCCTCCTGCCTGAAGCAGCCCCAAAAAAGCAGACATGAACATGAAATGACAGTTTTCAAGATCCTGAACATTTGCAGTGAAGGAAAGTAATCCCTTAGAGACAGGAAACAAAGGAAGTGCTCTAGCTTTAGTGCCTTGATAGAGTTTCCAGAGCATGCATAGAGGGAAGGTACTTAGGCAGAGTCTGACCAACTTCCTGTGTTTAGGAGACAGAGCCAAGAGTCTGGGAAGACCAAGTAAGTTAAAGTTCTTCGAGGACCAGAGAGAAAAGAGGTATATAGAGAGAGAATGTCTGCAGAGGGTCTGCCAAAAGTTTTCAGTAGAGTACTGTTGAGCACATGCTTGTAGATACTCTTTGGCCTGGGAAAAAGCCATCTGATAGGAATAGAAAATTAGAGGGATTTGTGCCTGGTCCCAGGGCCAGGCACAGTTCCTGCTCCCAATAGCCAAGCTAAAAAATGTATAATTGATGAGTGTGTTAGTTTCCTGAAGCTGCTATAGCAAATCACCATAAACTTGGTGACCAAAAACAACATAAGTTTATTCTCTCCCACTTCAGAAAGTCAGAAATCTGAAGTAAGTTTCACTGAGCCAACAGCAAGGTGTTGGCAGAATCATGCTCCCTTCAGGGGCTCTAGAGAGGATCTTGCCCCTTTAAGGTGCCAGCATTCCTGGACTTGTGATTGCATTATTCCAATCTTACCTTTATGGTCACCTTGCTTCCTCCTCTTGTGCCTGTGTCCGATCTCCCTCTTATAAAAAGACTTGTAATTGGATTTAGGATCCACCTAGATAATCAGGATAAATTCCCCATGGCAGAATACTTAATCACATTTGCAAGACACCATCTCCTCTTTTTGTTTTTCAAGATGTAACATTTATAGGTTTCGGGGATTAGAACCTGATTTTTTTTTTTTTTGAGACTTTTTTTTATTTGAGAGAGAGTGCAAGAGAGAGAGCGCATGAGTTGGGTGGGGGGGGGGGGGCAGAGGGGCGAAGGGAAAGGGAGAAGCTGAGCACAAAGAGCCTGATGTGAAGCTCAATCCCAGGCGCCTGGGATCATGACCTGAGCCAAAGGCAGACTCTTAACTGACTAAGCCACCTGGATGCCCCCTAGAACCTGGTATTTAAATGGCCATTATTCAGTCTAATTCAGTGACAAATTGGGTAGAGTATGCAGGAGGGTCTGGGCTCATTAGTTGGGGAATAATTAGCCCTAAAAGGAGTGCTGCTTCCGACCTGCCTAACAAATTACGAAAGTGAGACCCAAAAGGATCAAAATGTTTCCTCTTGTCCCAGAATGAAGCTTAAGACAACTTAGCAAGATGAGAAATATCCAGTACTCAACAAGGTAAAAATCAAAAGATCTGGCATCCAGTCAGATTGTCAGGAAAATATGACCCATAATAAGAAGAATAATTAATCTTTTTAAGAAACCAAACCAGAACTGACAGAAATATTACAATTAGTACAGAAGAACATCAAAACAGTTATTATTGTCTTCCATACATTCAAAAAGTTAAGTGGGATGTGGAAGATACAAAAAACCAAAATCAAAGTTCTAGAGATGAAAACCTTCCGTGCTTGAGATGAAAAATATACTGGATGGGATTAACAACAGATCAGACATTGCAGATGAAAAGATTAGGTATTTTAAAAGCATAGAAATAGAAAAAAAAAACTGAGTGTTTAAACGTGACAAATTCATAGCAATAAACCACTTGTATTAGAAGAGAAGTTCTTATCAAATCAGTGACCTCAGCTTCTACCATAAAAAACTGAAAAAGAAAAGCGAGTGAAACCCAAAGTAAGCAGAAGAAAGACAATAATAAATATCCAAGCAGGTTTAAACAGTGAACAGAAATAGAAAACAAGGAAACAATAGAAAAGCATAAATAAAACTGAAAGTTTGATCTCTGAAATAAATAAAATTGATCTCAAGCCAGTCTGATTATGAAGAGAGAAGTTACGAATTATCAGAATCAAGAATGAGAGAAGTAGCATTACTACAGATTCAAAAAATATTGAAATGGACAATAAGGAAATATTATGAAAAAATTCATGCCAATAAACTCAAAAACTTAGATGAAAATGAACAAATTCCTGGAGAGACACAAATTACCAAAGTTCACTAAAGAAAAAAAGATAAACTGAAGAGTACTGTATCTGAGAAGAAAATTCCAAGCCCAGATGGCTTCACTGATGAATTCTATGAACATTTTAAGGAAGAAATACCAGTTCTACACAAAACTCAAAAATTGAAGTGGGGAACTCCTTCCCAGCTCATTCTAGAAGTTAAAATTAACATGATATAAAAAATAGACAAAGACTTTACAAAAATTATACACAGATCAATATACATCACTAATACAGATGTAAAAATTAGGAAGAAAGTTTTAGCAAATTGAATCTAACAGTATATGAGAAGGATAATTCTGGTCATGATTAATTATCATGGCATTTACCCCAGGAATGTGTAAGTCAATCACTGTAATTCACCATATTAGTTAACTAATAGAAAGCAGTTGACAAAATCCAACACCCTTTCCAAATTTGAGAAAAAAAAAAAAAATCTCAGCAAAGAAAAAATAAAAGGGAGCTTAAAAGACATCTAGGGAAAATCTATACCTAATACTTAGTGATTAGTTACTGAATAATTTTTCCTTAAAATCAGCTAGAAAGTGACATTTACTCTCAACACTCCTGTTCAGTGTTGTATTTTGTTCAGTGTTGTATTTAAGGTTCTACCCAGTGCATTCAGGCAAGAAAAGAAAAAAAAAAACATCTCAACTGGAAAGGATAAAGTAAACTAGTTGTTATTCACAGATGACATGATCATCCATCTAGGAAATTTATTCAGAAAGCTACTAGAAATAATAACAGTTTGACAGTAATGCGAGATATGAGATCAATATGCAGAAAAAAAAATTCTGTGCAAGCAGTGGTCATTTGGAAATTGAGAGTTAAAAAAACACCACCTAGCAGCCCCTGGGTGGCTCAGTGAGTTAAGTGTCTGCCTTTGGCTCAGGTCATGATCTTAGGGTTGTGGGATTTGAGTCCCACATAGGAGAAAGTGGGTATCGCTGCTCAACAGTGAGTCTTTTGCCCCTTCCTCCTACCCCAGCTTGTGCCGCTCACTCTCTCAAATAAGTAAATAAAATCTTTTAAGTAAATAAAAACACCATTTATAATAGCAACAAAAATATGATCTACTTTGAATAAATGACATTAATGTGAAGGACTTCTACATTGGAAATAGCAAAAACACTGAAAGAAATTTTTAATAATCTGAATAAATTGAAATATGTACCTTGTTCATGGGTCAGAAAATTCAATAGTAAGAGACCAGTTCTCCCAAAATTGATCTATAGATTTGAGGCAACCTCACAAAATCTCAGTGGAAATTTTTTGGGGGAAATTTATTCTAAAATTCATGTGGAAATGCATGGGACCTAGAATAGGCAGGACAACTCTGAAAAAGAATAAAGTTTACCATCTGATTTTAAGAATTACTGTAATGCTATAGTGACCAAAGAACATGGTACTGACATCAAATTAGATAACTAGATCAATAGAACGGAGTATAGAGTTCAGAAATACTCCCACACACATATATGGACAACTGACTTTTGAGAAAGACAATGCAATTGAGAAACGATTGCCTTCCCAACAAATGATGGAAAAATTGGATATTAAAATACAAAAAATGAGCTTTGATCCATACTTCACAGTATATATAGCAATTGACTCAACATGTATCATAGACCTACATGTAAATCCTAAAACTATAAAACTTTTAGAGGGAACCTAAGAGAAGATCTTTGTTAACTTGGGTTTGGTAAAGATTTCTTAGCTACAACACCAAACTCACCACCCATAAAAGAACAAATTGACAACTTCAACAAAATTTAAAACTTACGCTCTTCAAAGACGTTTAAGAAATAAAAATATAAGCCACAGTCTAGAAGAAAACCTTGGCAAAACATGTATCTATCTATAAAGAACTTATATCCAGAATATGTAAAAGCTCTTAAAAGCCAAGCAAGATAACCCAATAAAAGCATGGGCAAATATTTGAATAGCTCCTTTACCATGAAAAGATTTTGTTCAGCATTATTAGGCCTTACAGAACTGTAAGTTAAAACCATAATGAGATATCATAAATACTTAACTAGAAAGGCTAAAATTAAAAAGAACACTAGGGCAGCTTGGTGGTTCAGTCAGTTAAGCATCCAACTCTTTGTCTCAACTCGGGTCTCGATCTCAGGGTCTCAGGAGTTCAAGCCCGGTGTTCAGTTCCATGCTCAGAGGGGTCTACTTCTTCTCCCTCGCCCTCTGCTCCTCCTTCTTGCACTTGTGCTCACATTTTCTCTCAAATAAATTTTTAAAAAGGAAGAAGAAGAAGAATACCATGTCAAGTTCTCACAAGGATATAAAGGGTCTAGAACCCCAACACACTACTGGGACTATAAACAAACAAACAAACAAAAAGCAGTACAACCACTTTGGAAAACAGCTTAGCAGTTTCTTTAAAAGTTAAACATTCATAAACTGAAGACCTACCCATTCTATTCCTAGTTTTTTAACTCAAGAGAGAAGGAAATTGATATTCATAATTGTTGCATTTGTATTAGCCAAAAACCTGGAAACTACCTACATGTCCATTAACAGATGAGTGAATAATCAAATAACAATATATCCATACAGTAGAATAAAACTCATCAATAGAAAGGAACAAAAAGTTGATAACATTCAATATCATGGATGAATCTCAGTAATTATACTGAGTGAAATAAGCCAAGCCAAAAAAAGTTTACAAAATTGTATGATTCCACTTAAGTAAAACTGAAGAAAATATAAATTAACCAAGGTTGAGAGAAAGCTAATCAGCATTTACTTGGTGATGGGGGTTCAAGAAAGAACAAGAGGCTTTCCCATGCAAGCATAAGGAAGCATGAGTGATGGCTATGTTCATTATCTTGATGATGGCAATGATTTCACAGGTATATGTTAAAATTTTATACTTTAAGTATGTGCAGTTTGTCATATGTCAGTTACCTTAATAAAGCTGTTTTTAAAAATTCATGGCTCCAGAACTTTTTATTGTCTTGGAGAGGCAGTTAGTCCAAACTATATATTTATAGATTGAAATAACTAAATTTATTTCTACAGCATTATTCTAACCATATCTTGAGTAAAAACATGAGCAAAATGTACAAGTTATCTTCTCAAACTGACTGTTTTTATGTTTGAATTTAAATAAAAAACACAATTTTAAATAAGAGGTGGAACATATGAATTATTTCAGTTTAAACAATGTTACTGTCCTAAGCACCTTAATACTGTAATTTGTAAACAAACTCTCAAATACTCACTGAGCAAAATTTTTGACAGTTGAACTATTTAGCCTCTCTTAAGTGTTATACATTCAATATTGAAATTTATTGCTGTGCTCATCTTGGAAGATATTTATTTAGACTTGGTATTTTTATAACATAGGATTTTCTTAATCAAAATTATTGAAATCTGATTGGTTGATGTATTAAAAAGAGTTTAGTGATAAAGCATATTCATTGACCCATGAAATCAGTCCTAAATTTTACCCCATAAGGTTATTAACACACACGAAAAGTGAAACCCAAGAGTTCAACATCAGATTTGTTTTTTTGGTTTTTTTGGTTTTTTTAGATTTGTTTTTTATATATTCATATTTTAGGGTAGTTTAAAAGTTCCAGATACTATTTCAGACATACAGTTTACTATTATTAGATGTAGAAATATATCATAGAAAATACAAGTCTATTTTAGATTTTGCTAGCATTATTCGTCATTAAAATTAATCTTTTAAATAGTAAATTTAATCATAGGTAAAATCCTTATTTAAATACAAGCAAAAAAAATCTATAGATACTATTTAATGTTGTTGTAATATATGCTTTTTTAAAATCAGTGTTTCTCCCCAAATTTTAATACCGAGACTGCAGACTATAAGAAACTTTTAAACTTCCTTTAAAGATAATCTATTCATATTATTGATCTACTGATAAATGATTTCCACATTTCCTAATTTGTTTAATCTTTTGTTTGAAAGGAGTTTTTCTCTTTAAGTGTTTCTATCATTGGGTGTCTACTCTTGGCACTTTATATGTTCATTATCTTTAATCCTTAGAACATTCCAGGAGTAGATATTATTATCTCTTCTTTTTAAAGCTGAGGAAACCAGTTCTTTGAGAAACTGATTTGCCTAAAATGCCTCTGTGAATAAAAGGCAGAGATGAGAATCAGACCTAAGTCCATGTGTTTCCAAAGTTCATTCTCATTCCAGTAATTCCTATACTATATAAATGACTCTTCATTTATAAATATAATTTTTATATTCTTTGAATTTATAAAATTTAAGCTCAAATACCAAATAAATTAAGAGCTATAATTATAAAATAAATGTTTAAATGCATATCTACATACTATCACTTGTTACACATCATGTTACTCTTGATTTAGCATAAAAGACACTCAGATGAAAGCTGTTTGCCATTTTTGTTTTATCAATTTAATAGATACAGTTTAAATTGGAATCTGTTGTAGTACAGTATAAAAATAATCAGAAATTTGCCTAAAATCACCTTTGTTATATAATGTAATATAAATTTGAATTAAATAATAGTTATCAGTATATTCATTAGTAAGTTTTAACAAGTTTGACTTATTGACTTCAGGATATATATTTTTTTTTATTGTGACAGACAGCAGTTACATTTATTGTAATGAATACTGAGTAATGTATAGAATTTTTTAATCATTATGTTATACACCCAAAATTAATGTAACATTGTGTGTCGACTATGAATGAAAAAGAACAAATAAATAACCTGGACAAAAGTTTTCCAAAACAAAGATGAAAAACCAGAAGCAAACAGCAACAGGGCCTTTGGCGACTGTATTTTTTTAACACGTCTCCTTTGCCTGCTAGACTTCCCTGTATTTTCTATCTCACTGATACTATCCTACTTGTAAACTTTTAGGCTTTTAAAATATATGTAAAAATAATCTCATGCTAAACTGATATTTGACATAGCTAAATAACCACGCTTACTTAATCAGTACCATCTTTTCCTTTTAATTAAAGTCTTTTGTAGAAACAGTAGCCCCTTTTGTGTGCATCTTTCCTGTATATTTCTGAAATGCAAGGGGAGGGTCCAGACAATCTTCTTCCACTTTCAGGAGATTTTTCATTCTAGTTTTGTTCCACTTTGTAGAATTTCAGAGGGAAAAAAATGTACAGGCTTCAATTCACTTCATTATAAATGAGCTCTTGTTTATATTATGTTAACAATTATGTCTTCCCATTTATAATCTGGTTGGAGAAACAACATTAATATGAGTATACTTTAAAGTAAAATCTTTGAACATCCTTAAGTAATTTTTCTTAGCCCAGCCCTAAGGAAGAAACTAAAAAATACATGCTTCATCTTCAACTATAATAATGTGAAAACAGATACAGCAGAACTCCTATGCAGAACCAATAATGTACATGTCTTTTGTATCATAGCTACTACTCTGAAGTGGTCAGAAATGCAATCCCAAAGCCACACTATACTTTTACTTTGATTCTAAAACTTCCCAGAGCTGCCTTATAAATAATGTTGCTCCCAATCTCTCAAAGAAACTCCTCTTCCCTCTTACAATTCAGTAACATGTCAGCAACCTTTATTTTCTCCTGAGTTAGTTTTACCATTTCTTTGCTCTAAAAAATGGTAATTTCAGACAATAGAATCCTTCCTATCTCCCTGCCGAATTTCTGGAATCCCAGGTGTATGTTGGCATAATTCTCTTCCTAGACTATGTTTATGAAAAAAGAAGTTGAAGTGTCTTTCTAAATTACTAGTTTTCTGACTCAGCTGAAAGTGATAATTCCAGAACTGTGTATCACCATTATTACACTAAAGTTTTCAACTTACTATTAGCTTTTCTTCGTTCTAATGTAGGAGGACCTAAGTTTTAAACCAGTTATAAATTTTTGATGTCAGGAATTATGGGAAAATTTTGTCATACTGATTGGAATCTTCTTAAGATTAAGCAAGAATATAATTTTTGCTTGAAATGTAAGGAAAATAATCTAGCCAAAGTAGCAAGCAGCAAGTTAGTCAATTTAGTCTTAAGTGTTTCATTAAGTCAGTAGGTGCTGGATCTAATCATTTGAAATGGGCTCATTGTCTGTGACATCAACAGGTAATATTATAAGCTTAAATTAGAGTTTACAGTAATGGTTTTATAAATTATAGTTTAGTTTTCCCTGTAACTTTACCAATTACAATTTGTTTTGATTTTAAAGGAAATGTTGGGTGAACTCTTCACTCCTCTAGAAACACCTGAAGCACCAAACAGGGGATTCTTTAAAGGCTTATTTGGAGGTGGTGCACAATCTCTTGATAGAGAAGAACTGTGTAAGTTGATTTATTTAATTCGGATACTGTATCTGTAAATCTGAAACATTCAAAGCACTTAAATTCTTCTTATATGTATAAGTTATGTTCACCTTTTTCCTCTTTGTCACAATTACTATATCCATGTTTTTAGCAAAAATATATAAAGGTTTTTGTGTCATTCTAATCCTAATCGGGGGAATTTTAATTTTACTCAGGGAACCAAGAGGAGAATAGCTTCAGGTGGTTAAAAAGGAATATTCACAACTTTAAATGAATAGCTTACAAAATATTTTATTTTCATTAAATGTGATCCTTATTATTTCAATTCTATAATTTACTTTAATCGATGACCTTAACTTTGAAAAAGTTAACCTAAAAATTAATTTTACATTACCTTCAGAACTATTATCATAGCATAGAAGGTTATTTAAAATAGCAAAGTCTTGTTCACTTACTGCCTTCCACATAATTGGCACAGAGTAGAAATTAGTCCTTGAATAAACTAATAATAAGTCAATGATTGTTTGACACTTCTTTCAAATAGGAGCTGTTATGTCCTTAATTTCTTTTTATTCTCTTTGTTTTGCTAAAATACTATAGAATTTTCCTTTTGTGTTTGATTTACTAATTAGAAAAACTGTAAGATTAAATATCAGTAAGTAGTAGTGCAATGCAATTTAATTTTCAAAATTTACCCATATTATTGATCAGTCATCTTGGTACTAAGGATCAGTCCGTTTTAATTCATTTTTAAAAATGAAGACTGTTGTTTAAGTTATGGGGAACTGATAATTTGGAATAACATTCTCACCAAAGATAATTGATGAAGTTACACAAAATTTAATTTTTTTTTAATTTTTATTTATTTATTTATTTTAGTTCTTAAAAACATCAGAGAGCTAACAGTATAGTAAAGATATGGGGAAGGATGAGTGCTCAGAGTGCTGAGTCTGGCAGACTGAGGCCACTTTGACCCTGGAATACTTTGCTAATCTGAAGTGGGAGGCCGAGATACTCAACTGTGTTTATACTAGCAAGGTGGGCTCCTACAAGGAGTAAGCATAGGGATCTTGTTAAACAATTTCTCTTTGCAAGGATCCCAAAGGTCACAGCTTACGGAGTAAAGGTGAACTGGAAATCAATCAGCCCTCACACACAGAGACTGAGCTCAGCTTTAAATTACCTGAATGTGGGCGCCTGGGTGGCTCAGTGGGTTAAGCCGCTGCCTTTGGCTCAGGTCATGATATCAGGGTCCTGGGATTGAGTCCCACATCAGGCTCTCTGCTCAGCAGGGGGCCTGCTTCCTCCTCTCTCTCTCTGCCTGCCTCTCTGCCTATATGTGATCTCTCAGTCAAATAAATAATAAAATCTTAAAAAAAAAATTTACCTGAATGTCCCAGAAAGCTTTCAACCTTAGTTAAGTATTATTACGGACTGTTCAAGTCCCTAGCACCTGGCAGAAGCAATTGAAAATGTGCCCTAAAGGAAAATAACATATTCCAAGTCCTCAAATTATTTGTAGAAATATGCCAACTATGTCATCAAAGTTAACCATGAACACTAGTAATCAACACCATGAACAATGAAACAAAAAAGGTAGAAGCAAATCACAGGCACTTCAAATATTAGAATTATCAGACATAAACTGTAAAATAATTATGCATATTCTACGTTCACGTTCACCATGTCTGAACATTTTGTCAGATAACTGAAAACTCTAAAAATCAATACCAATAAATAGGTAAAAAACTAAAATGAAGTTCTGGAACTGAAAGATTAAAAAAAAAACAAATTTAAAATCTGGATAAATTTGACCACAAGTGAGACACAACTTAAGAGAAAATTATACAGCTTGAAGATAGTCAAAATAGACCATTTAGAATGTAGTACAGAGAAACAAAAAAGATGTAAAATACAAAGAAGATAAAGGAAATAGAAGTTGCAGTGAGAAGATCTAACATATGTTAGACTTCTCAAGAAAGAAATAGGAAAGCAGGGCACCTGGGTGGCTCAGTGGGCTAAAGCCTCTGCCTTCGGCTCAGGTCATGATCCCAGGGTCCTGGGATCGAGCCCTGCATCAGGCTCTCTGCTTGGCAGGGAGCCTGCTTCCTCCTTTCTCTCTCTGCCTGCCTCTCTGCCTACTTGTGATCTATGTCTGTCAAATAAATAAATAAAATCTTTAAAAAAAAAATAGGAAAACATGTAAAGAAGCATCAATATGTAAACATACATGACTGGAAATTTTTCAGTATTGATAGATGATACTAATTCACATATTGAGGGAAACCTAATGAATTCCAAGAGTATATATGTATTTTTTAATTCACAGCTAGAGGTGTGCCTGGGTGGCTTAGTCGGTTAAGTGTCTGAATTTTGGTTTTGGTTCAGGTCATGATACCATAGTCATGGAATTGACCCCTGCTTTGGGCTCAGCATGGAATCTACTTGGGATTCTCCTTCTCTCTCTCTGATCCCTCCACTCTCTCTCTTTCTTTTTCTCTCTCTCTCAAATAAATAAATCTTAAAAAATTCAAAGCTAGATATTTTACATGAAAATAGAGTATATCAAAGACGAGAAGAAAATCTTCTAGGTGACCAGAGAAAAATGAGGTATTTTTTAACAAGCAGTAGACTGACTTCTCAACAGTTGAAGATAGAAAATATACTTCAGGAATGAGACTTCTAAACAACTTGCCACCACACTAAAGGGAACTCTAAAAGCTGTACTTCACAGAGAGGGAAAATAATCCTCCATGGAATGTCAGAGCTGTAAGAAACAATGTTCTAGAAAGAAAGTAGCAGGTCCATGCATAAATATAATCTTTATGGACTATAAAGCAAAATCTCATAGTATGTGTATACACATATAAATAGACTGTGACCCAAAACACATAAAATCAAGGGAGTCACAAAGGGTAATGAATTTATTTTTTTAAAGATTTTATTTATTTATTTGACAGAGATCACAAGTAGGCAGAGAGACAGGCAGAGAGAGAAAGGAGGAAGCGGGCTCCCTGCCAAGCAGAGAGCCCGATGTGGGGCTCGATCCCAGGACCCTGGGATCATGACCTGAGCAGAAGGCAGAGGCTTTAACCCACTGAGCCACCCAGGCACCCAACGGTAATGAATTTAAAGTGAACTGAGATCATACATTCTTTGAGAGTCTTTTTAAAAATATCTAGCAGCATTAATAAGGATGCATGTGAAAATTTCTAAGTTGACCTCTACAACCTAGTACATAACTTCAGGTGAATAGCAGGAAAATCACAGTCCTTCCAAAGTAAGGCAAGAAAGATGGAGAGAAAGAACACAAAACAGGTGAGATAAATAGAAAGCACGTAAAGGACTGTAGACTTAAATATAAATAATCATAGTAATTATGTCCCATTTAAAAGGCAAACGTCATCCAACTGACCTTAAGAAGAAAAAAATATACATTGTTTACAGCAGACATACTTAATACAAGTATTAAAATTTTAAAAGAAAAACATGAGCACAAATGAGGACTCAGCTGGTTTAGCTGTATTAATAATCAAAATGTAAATATTAAGGCTTTATTGAATACACCTTATATTTTCACTTCAAAATACATAAAGAAATAATGACATGACTACTAGAAGAGACCATTTCCCAATCATAGCAGGAAACTGCTAATATGCCCCTTGATTGAGATATAAAAACAGACAACAATAAGTCTTCTAGTAAAAGATATAGAATACATGAACAACACAATTAATGAACTTAAACCTAATGAAACATACACAGGATGTTCATAAAATATATTTGTAGGGGGACACCTGGGTGGCTCAGTGGTCAAAGCCCCTCTTCAGCTCAGGTCATGATTTCAGGGTCCTGGGATTGAGCCCCACATCAGGCTCTTTACTCAGCAGGGAGCCTGCTTCCTACTCCCTTTCTTTCTGCTTTCCTCTCTGCCTACTTGTAATCTCTGTCAAATAAATAAATAAAATTTTCAAAAATATACATATATATTTATAGGGAAATTATAGATGTATATTGAATTATTTTGGAGTAAAATGTCATGTCTATAATGAATTTTGAATATTTAAAAATTTTACCTGAAGACATTCACATAGCAAAAAAATGTTATCTATTACCAAAATTAGATAATAAGTGTATGAAGGTTTATGATATAGTTCTTTTACTTTCCTGTATATTTGAAACTTGGCATTTTAAAAAGTTGGGGTTTAAGTGAACCATATATTAAGTGATTTTTAAAAAACAAAATTTCAAAGGATTAAAATCAATTAAGCATTTGTGATCTAATCACAATGCAATTATGCCTGTAATTAATAACAAAGCTAATTTTAAATCCGCATATTAAAAATTAAGAAATAAACTTTTTTTAATAACCCATGTGTCAAAGAACTTGATAACCATTGGTATGCATTTAAAGTAGTAGTGACATTTATAGCCTTAAATATATATATATAATATTACTCAAAAAGAAAACGTGAAAATGACTGAACTGAATATCCATCTCTAAAAGGCAGAAAACACTGCAAAATAAACCAAAGAAAATAGAAGGTAATAAGATAATAATGACTTAGTAAACAAATGCAAAATTGAAAAAAAAAAATCAACAGAACCAAAAGTTGATTTTTTGAAGACTTAATAAATTGATAAATCTCCAGTGAAACTGAGCAAAAAAAAAAGGAAGGAAGGAAGAAAAGAAAGGAAGGCATAAGTAAACACTATCAGGAATGAAGAAAGATAAGAGAATGTAACTGCCCTACTTAAAATATCAAAGCGAGCAACTTGTTGAATCTATTTTTCTGAAACCATTTCTCTCTCTCTCCATAGCTGGAAAGAGCTCTTTGCTTGTGATTACAAGGGGTTTACCTGGATGGTCTATCTCTAGCTCCTTAACTTAATCACATCTGCCTCATTTCGTTTCCTGTGTGAGGTAGCATAATCACAGGCTCCAGGAATTAGAGTAAGGTCATCTTTTAGAGGAGTGGGGGACATTATTCTGTCTACCACAATCACATCAAAACAAACAGAAGAAGTCAGATACTTAGAAATAAATCTTAACAGATGTTTAGGACCCTGTGGGGAAAACAGATAGTTACATAACTTTGTTGACAGAAGTTAAAGACCCAAGTAAAAGAAATATACCATGTTCATGCAGTAGAAGATTCAGTAAAAGGCAACAGTTCTCCCAAAATTGATTTCTGCATTCATAGATATACACTAAATGAAGACCTTCTCAAAATCAACTTCCCCCCAAAATTTTAAACTGATGATAACCTTCAGATGGAAATTCAAAAGGTCTTACCTCTTCTATTTAGCCTCATATTAGAAGTTTTAACTAAGGCAATTAGGCAAGACAAGGAACTAAAGGGCATCCAGATTAGAATGGAAGAAGAAAAATCTGTATTTGCAGATGACATAATCTTGAAATAGAGAATCTTAAGCCACACCAGAAAATAAATAAATAAATAAATAAATAAGGAATAAGTTCAGCAAGATTGCAGGATACAAAATCAATATAAATAATCAACTTTATTTCTTCTGCATACTAGCAATGAACAAATCAAATATTAAATTAAGAAAACAGTTCCATTTATAATAGCATCAAAAAGGTAAAATACTTGGGAATAATTTAACAAAAGAAGTGTAAAATGCACTAAAAACTTCAAAATACTTAAAGATATTAAGTCATAGAGAAATGGATTGATATTCAACGTTCATGGGTTGGAAGATTAAATAGCGGGAAGATGGCCATGGTCCCCAAGTTGATCTATGCATTCAACACAATCCCTGTCAAAATACCAGCTCTTTTTTTTTTTTTTTTTTTTGAAGAAAGACTGCTCCTAACATTTTTATGGAAATGGAAAGGATCCAAAATAGCCACACATACACAAAAAATTTTTTAAAGAAGATAAATGACAGAGAACTCAACATCTTTCAGTTTCTGAAGTTACTGCAGAACTATAATTATCAAGATAGTGCAGTACTCGCATAAGGAGAGGTGCACAGACCAATAGAATAGAACTGAGAATCCAGAAATAAGTCCATACATGTATGGTTAATTGATTTTCTACAAGGATGCCAAGAAAATTTGAAGGTAAAAGGATGGTCTTTTCAACAGATGGTGTTGGGACAACTGGATATCCACATGCAAAAGAATGAAGTTGATTCTTCCCCTCCCACCATTCACAAAAATTAACTCAAAATGGATCAAAGACCTTAATGTAAGAGCTAAAACAGTAAAAGCCATAGAGGAAAACATAGATATACATCTCTGTGACCCGAAATTAGGCAGTGATTTTTTTTTAGGTATGACACTGAAGTCATAAGCAACCAAAAGAAAAACATAGATAAATTGAATTTCATTAAAATTAAAAATCAACACTCTCAAGAAAGTGACAAGACAAACCACAGATTGTGCTAAAATATTATAAATCTTATATCTAATCTATCTGAAATCTGATAAAAAGCCCAGTATTCAAAATATATGAAGAATTCTTACAACTTAACAATAAAAAGACAGCCCAGTTTTTAAATGGCAAAGGTTTGAATAGACAGTATTCCAGACAAAATACAAATGGCCAGTAAACATATAAAAGGATGTACAACATCATTTCTCATTAGGGGAGCACAAATCAAATATCACTTCACACTATAATGGCTATAATCAAAAAGATGTTAGCAAGAATGAAGAGAAATTGGAACTCCTACATTGCTGGTGGAAATGTAAAAATGACAGACCCTCTTTGGAAAACTGGCAGTTCCTCAAAAAAATAAACATAAAGTTATCACTGGACTCAACAATTCCACTCCCAGGTATAAATACCCAAGAGAACTGAAAACACATATTCACACAAAAACTTGTAAAAATGTTCATAGCAGCATTATTCATAACAGCCAGAAAGTAGAAACAACTCAAATGTCCATCAGCTGATGAATTGATAAACAGAATGTCTTCTCTCCACACAATGGACTATTATTCAGTAATCAGGAAGAATAAAGTACTGATGCATGCTACAACATGGTTGAACCTTGACAACATTAAGTGAAAGAAGCCAGACACAAAGACCACATATTGTATGAATCCATTTATATGAAATGTTCAGAATAGAACTTATAAAAACAGAGTCGATTATTGATTGACAAGGACTGAGAAGGGCGGGTAGGAAGTGGCTGCTAATAATTAGCATAGAGTTTCTGTTCTTGTTTTTGTTTTTGAAGAAAATGCTCAGGAATTAGTGATGATGGTTGCACAACTTTCTGAATAAATTAAAAGTTGCTGAAGTGTTCAGGGATAAATTTATGGTATGTGAATTATGTTTCTAAAGAAAAATGTGTGCTGAGCGAAGAGGAAAAATCTGACCTCATTCTTTAACAGAATTTAAGACTTGTAGTAATCTAGGTATTAGGTAATCAAGGTCTGGATTATGTAGGGAAAGGAAGGAGTGAATTTCTGAGATCTTTTGAAGGAAAAAATTGGTCTATTTGTAAATGACAAGATAAATGGAAAGAAGGGGGTGTAGAATATGGATACTGAAATAGAATAATGAATAAATTCTTCATTTTTCTTCTAAGCTTAAGCTTAGTATTTAAAGTATGAGAAAGCATGGAGTAAATAAACTAAATCAAATCTGTACATTTAATTTATCTTTAATTTTTTCTAGACCTAATAGTAATTTTTTACAATTATGTAAACTCGTGTCATTATGCCCATCATTCATGTGACAAATTATTACTAGTCCCCTTTTTACACAGATTTTATTACATAAACTAATATAGAGTAGAAAATTAGTATACATTCTGGTTTTGCATGTTTAAAAACTATCTAAAAGTTATTAAAATCCTATAAAAACATTATGAAGTGAAATACAAAAATACTTCAATTACATTGTTACTGCACCTAAAAATTGTGGTTTTTAAAAAATTTTTTATTTTTTTTTTATAAACATATATTTTTATCCCCAGGGGTACAGGTCTGTGAATCGCCAGGTTTACACACTTCACAACGCTCACCATAGCACATTCCCTCCCCAACGTCCATAACCCCACCCCTCCTTCTCCCAACCCTCCTCCCCGCAGCAACCCTCAATTTGTTTCGTGAGATTGAGTCACTTATGGTTTGTCTCCCTCCCAATCCCATCTTGTTTCATTTATTCTTCTCCTACCCCCTTAACCCCCCATGTTGCGTCTCCACTTCCTCATATCAGGGAGATCATATAATAGTTGTTTTTCTCCGCTTGACTTATTTCGCTAAGCGTGATACCCTCTAGTTACATCCACGTCGTCGCAAATGGCAAGATTTCATTTCTTTTGATGGCTGCATAGTATTGCATTGTGTATATATACCACATCTTCTTTATCCATTCATCTGTTTAAAAATTGTGTTTTAATGTTATATAGTAGGATTTTTGTATTAAAATTTTTATTTGAATTTCTCTTTCACTTATCAAATCCGTTCAGTTGGAGAATCATCCTCAGGAAAGGCCTCAAGGAGTCTTGCACAGCATATCCCTGGCCCTGGCGGCATTGAAGGCGTGAAAGGAGCAGCATCTGGAGTCGTTGGTGAATTAGCACGAGCCAGGTTGGCACTAGATGAAAGAGGGCAGAAACTTGGTGACCTGGAAGAAAGAACTGCAGCTATGTTGTCCAGTGCAGATTCATTTTCTAAACATGCACATGAGGTATGTCTATCAAACAAATATTTAAACAAAATAACCTTGGTAAAGCAAGTATGAAAATTGTTTTTTTTTTAATAGCTATTATATTTCTACACAAGGACTTTCATTTATCCTCTGTACAATTGCAAATTCCTGATTTTTGCCACCAGAGGGAGCTATGACAAGACTATGTTTCAGTAGCCTTTGGTCTTTTACTGAAGTTTATGAATTATGAAGGAAACTGCTCACCGTCAGGCTTTTTGTAAACTAAGTCAATGATTTTGCAGATGTTTTTATGGAATGCAGAGGCCTCCAATTTTACTACTAACTTCTAAAAATGGAAATAGTTTTGCCTCTCTTCATTGTTTAGGTTGGTCTATATAACTAAAATTGATGAACATTTTAATTTAAATAAACAATACTAAATCTGTCTGTAGACTAGTTCACACAGAGGGTGAATGAGATGCATTTTTGCAACAAATTTATTTTGATAACTTTGGAAATCATGGGACCTTAGAAGCTAATGCTGTAAAAAAGGGATCCCTAGCTGGCCTTACAAGTATACTTTATTCGCCAGCATAGTAACACCTTAGAAAATGACCTTAAAGGCAATTAGGTAGAATATAGATCTTCATTTTGACACAGAGGTCTGCCACTCTGTGATGCCTTACACTGGGTTACTTCACACACTTAGTTCCTACCCTAGTCCTTGAGGACATTTTTAATTTGTTATCTGAAGGAACCATATTAAGGTTATTTTTACATTTGAGTACCCAATCTATCAGTAATAGCTCTCTAAATTTTTCAATCAAAAGTCATCATTTCCTTGCTCAAGAATGCTGACACTGGAATGCATGAAAGAGGTCACTTGACCTGAGAGAGATTGTCCAGGGCTTCAAAGAGATTTGGAGATCCCTCGTGAGTCCTTGTACTAAGCTAACACACACCTCAGATATAGGCTAGTGGCCTTGGTGAAGAATTTTGTTGGCATAAGCCTGCATCTGACTGTGATCTCTAATGCATTTAACATTTCAGCCAATTTCAGAATATACACACTCTAAGTATTTAGCAAAGAGCTCAGACTCAGACTGAGCTCTTCTTTTTCCTTCTACCAAAAGATATTTATGAACCATATTTGAGAGTCTGTAAAAATAATATATTGAGGTGGTTAAATCCATGGATTCTTTAATCAGACAGTGGGCTCAAATCCCAGTTTCACCATTGTGTTACCTTTGGTATCCCGTATAAGCCTTATTCTCTTTATTTATGAGGAGAATAATCATCTCTAACCATAGAGCTGTGAGGACCAAATGAATTCATGTAATAAAGGTGTGCCATACAGTGTCTACCTCAGAGTAAGTGCTCAGTGAGTTTTGGATGGCAGCAAGAGTACTGATGTCAACCTTTCATTCATCAGGCTTTTTAACCATTATTTTTAGCTCAAATCAGAGAACTGAAAGTTACCTTATTTGTAATGCATTAGCTTAGGTCACCAAAGAATATACTGAGGTGACATTTAATTATATCACATTTCTAAAAAATAAGAGAACCTTCTAGGCTGTAGTTCTTAAATAGTTATGGTCTTTTCTCTAAATGGAACAGTTCTTATTGCTTTCGGTATAAATTGATATGAAGTAAGCCATATAGTAACACTATAGAATGTTTCAGGATGATAGAATGTTTTGGAAAATATAGAAATCATTTATAACATAAATGTTTTGCCATTTTTAAAACACTTTGTTTTCTCTCCTTCAGATGATGTTGAAATACAAAGATAAGAAGTGGTACCAGTTCTGACAACCAGAAATCCAAATAAGTCCAACTTCAGCCAGAAGGAATTTTCCTTTTTTATTTTATTGATTTCACTTTAGGAAAGTTAACATTAAAGGGATGTTCGTCACTGGATACTGTTCTTTCCTAGCACAATCATGCACTGTTTTACCTCAGTCATGTGGCTTTACCTAAGGAGTGTCCACGCACACTCAAAGTGGAGTAGGTGGTATGTGCCGGCTATGAGTTGACAGTTTGGGAACTAAGCAGGTCACATGTTACAAATGAAGAAACAAAGGGGAGTGTGGAGGAGACCTGGCAGGGACTATTCCTGGATCATTCCTGTATTAAACTTTCATATGCCAAAAGATTTTGTGCTGTTGTATCTGCCATCAGTGTTTGACCTCTTTGAGGGAGAGACAGTAAGTCAGAAGTCCTGAAGCTGAAGTAGTTTGTTTGTGTCATTGACTGAAATATAAACAGCTGTCTTGGACTTTCCCTCCCTTAAACTGAATGGTCATCAGTATCATTAGTGAAAAAGAAACAAACTGTTTGTTACCATATCTTTAGACAGATAAGCTGAATGGTGGGCTTTAAATAATAAAAACATACACATAGTTGACTTGTGTATGGGCTACTCTTGGATTCTTGTTATTGTATACTTGTGTTTAGTCCATATTTTGTCAAAAGCAAAACAAGGTGATACATCACTTTTCATTGAAAAGAAAAGTGTAGAGCATGACTGAACTGCTCATCATTCTGGGAGTTTCCATGTAGTGGCTATACAGTGTGGAAAGTGAGAAAAACCTCCATTGTGGTGAGGAGAATACTTCAATGTCCCTTGTCCTCGTTCTCATTAATTCAGCTAAAGGTGGATTTGACCAAAATAGTTACTGGTTAAATTTGTAGAAATGTTGAAATTGGCTAAGTTTTTAATTTTGCTTGAATTTTTATAAAATGTTTAACCAAATGTACCTTTGCATTATTTAATTAAAATTGCTAAAAACAATGTTTCATTATTTCAGTAAAATGCTCAGCTCCCTTTTTAAAATACCCTTTATTTGCTAACAGTTCCAGTACACTCAGGTGATGAGCCAATTAAATCTTAGTGCACATGCTGTCGCATGGAAAATTAACAAGCATCTGTTGTCAATAATTATCTATATAAGAGTCTAGTCTGATGACCTACAAAATATTTTCTGTAGAAATATACTATAAATCTGTACATGTCCTTTCGAGGTTTTAAAAAGCCAAAAGGAAAGGAAAATATGTGCATTTTTGGTAACTAAATTATTTCTGTATTGGAGTATAATGCAAGTGAGACTGTCAATGAAAAACAAATGATCTGTTCCTAAGACAGCATTGCAGACAGGGAAGAGATGACTTTGTAGACCTGCAAGTAAGTGATATCATAACACAGGCTCATCTGAGATGATTATTGGTGGTTCTTAAAGCAACAAAGGAAGAGCAAAATGGAAGCATTATACTTACTCTTAATGAAATTTAAATATTTTCTTCTATAAAAAATTGTTTAAAACATTTTCTTTTTTCATTAAGAGATAAACAGCACAAATTGATAGCAAACTTGATGGTTGCTTTTTCTATTCCATATGATCATTTAAGGTATGTGTAGAACATCTTAATTTCACACAGTCTGTTATGCATCTTTTCCTCTTTATTCTTTTCATTAATAAAGCTTTTATGTTTACATTTTGTAATGTGCACTATGGGATACAAACGTTTACATTAAAATTTACTTTGAATATCATTAGGGAGGGACTAAATATATGTGATTAGAGATAATTGATCGAGCCAAAATAAATATTTTTAAAGTAATCTTTTTCAAAAGGTTTTGAATTTGTAGAAAATACCTATGGATAACATGTTTCTGTTTAGTTAATGCCAGCGATACGGTGAAAAGTCAGAAGTTTACAGATGGCGAGTTTTGTATCCTATGTTATCTAACAAATCCGTTGTTCCATGATCTGTCACAGGAAGTATTAGGCCCTTTTTTAAGGTAGAGTTTTGAGAATGTCATCAATAAAATTAACAGTATAGATTTGAAGTTGAGAAGCATTAAGTAAAATAATATACTGGTGGATTCCTCATTAGGTAGAAGGGCATATTAGCTCCAATTATTTAATTTGCTCTGTTATTTTGTGTTAATTGTACATCAGCTTTATTTCTGTGGTCATTTTTCCTGATGTATATAAAATGAATTAATCCTGTAATTATTTTCAAATAGAGAAGTAGATACATTTATCTGAGATGGATTTTATAAGAAAATGTTAAATCAATATTTTGAGTTATTTTATTTTGTTTTTAAATTAATCTACAGATTATGCACAGCAAACCTAGAAACTCATTTAGAACTAGAAAGCTTGAAGTATTTTTGAGAATAGGAAATAGCTTCTCCGAGTTATACTTGATTCAGTCTGTAGATAAGAGACAGTCTGCAGTAATAACTAACCCAGGGAATTTATTGTAATTTGAGAGGTAACATCTTTTTTTTTTTTTTTAAGTGCAAAAAGTAAGTCACCAGCAAGCCAGGATTTCAGGAAAACAAACCAAAAAAAAAAAAAAAAAAAAAAAAGTCAAAAATAGAAAATATTAGAAAGATGAAAGATTTGTGTGTGCTTCCTGCATATCCTCATTTGAGGACATTATTCTTTGTTGCATTTGTCCTTGGCTCTAAAATCATTAAAGTATTCGTTAATTAGCATCTTGTCAATAGGAAGTTGTTTCCCTATATGTACCACATATCCAATTCACTCTTCAAACTTAAATTCTATGTGTTTGCTTAGAAAGTTATTTGAAATCTTAGTACTCTGACAAATTCTGTATATTACATCCATTTGAAGATTTGCATCATCTTAATCTCCTGGGTTTGCATTTCTGTTTAAAAAGTGTTTTCAAAAATGGTTATAGATATCACTGAGCTATGATTGACTTCTTAATTTGCTTTTCTTTATGTATGTGAAAAAAATGCTGCTATTTGTCTATGTTATGTGTAGTATATTACAATTTAAGTACAGTACATTATAGTGAAGAAAGAAGCATTTCTTTTGCTTAGACCTTAATTGTAGGTTTCTCTGAAGTTCTTTCATGTAGATATGTGAGTGTTTTAAACAAGTCTGAAAGTGTTACACATTTTTAGGTTACAAGGGTTGAAGGGAAGACAGCTGAGGAAAGGAAGGGGAGACCCCCACGGAGTACAGAGTTTTACCCTGAGTTCCAGATTCCATATATGTTTTGCTGAAGGCATTTTTTCAATGACATTAGAAAAGCTATATCCAAAGGTAAATTTTTTGTGGCAAAGATTTATTTTACATTTTAACTTTGGGGATTTTGTTTATTTGTTTTTGCAAAATAAAGAGCACTGAACTTTAAACTTGAATTTTTTCTGCACTTTTTTAGGTAATGAAAACTTTTTATTATCATTTAATCCACATTTCTCAGTTAAAATCAAATGATACATATGTATAAAACATACCAAAATCATGAATATGCTGCTAGCTGCACCTTTAACAATTAAACTGATCATAGTCTTAAAACCTTTAATAGGGCTTTATATAGTTTTCAAGGAAAAAAATAGTAAAAGCATTTGCTGTATGTTTCAGTGTTCTAGGTCTTACTTAAATTATTGCAACACTTTCAGATTTGTTTTAAGATCATACAGTAACATGTTATATTTATACATACTGCTAGAGAATATACTTTTAATTTTAAAATGAAATTTTTATAAATGTACTCTTTAATTTTAAAAATGGTGAACTTGTTAAGTTTAAGTCAAAGTACTTATAAAGTATGTATATTATCCATACAAAAGTTATGTTTTACGCTTATACTAAGAAATATTGGTATCTCATATCGAGATACAATTAATTCTAGAGAATCATACATTATTCAAAAGTCTTCACGCATTGACAGGAAAGATAATCATTAATATGGTTTAAAAGAAACCCTCTATTGAGCATTTTCAAATATTAATTTTATTTTGGGAAAAATGCCCACAACAATAATTGCAAGATTTTTCTCACTAACTACAGCTTGCTGTCGGACGCCTACCTTAACTATTGTTTTAAGAAATATATATATATTTAAAATAGTTTTCCAGGTATTTTCTTCTACCTTTTTTAAAAATAAATTTCCAAAAATGAAAACAGAGTTTATGTATTTTTGTCAATGAAGGTTTTTATTTTGTAGTTTATAGAATTTGTTCCTTATCAGTTTGATACTTGATCACTATTCCTAGACTTTTTAATCTGTATTTACTTTGAAAAAGAGCACTTCTCTATCTTAAGTGTCCTCCTTTTGTTCTTTTCCTTTTTAGAGTGTTTGTTCTCTTCAATTGAAATTTATGCCCACAAATAATTTTTTTTCATTTGAAAATGAATGTGAAGATACTGTTTACAGCTTTTGTTAATCACACTTTTCATCACTGATCAATTTCTTGTAAAGTGCTATGGGGATTATTTTTCCTGTGAATATTAATGATCTTATTACTGTCACAGAAGTTTTCAAAGTTCTGTGGACAGAAAATAGTTGTAACAACAACAAAAATTAAAAGGAAAACTTTAGTTTACCTTTCTCAGCTGAATTAAATGATTTTAATAACTTCCCAGTTATCAGGGTTATAACATGGCTTTCTTCAGTTACTAATACAATCTTAAATTACTTGGCACAATTCACTTACAAATTGAGTACAGCAGTCCAGAGCTACATATAATTGCTCTTTTTATTGCATATTGCACTACTATACATCGGAAAAATCATGAATGTCAGTTTTGCTGGTATTTTGCAATGAATGAGGCTCACAGTTTAATTTAAAATTTTATAGTGTATGAGATGTAAATAAGTCAGCACTAATTTATTGTAGATTGTTTGGCTCAGGCATTTAAATGGACATAGGCTAATGGCAATGGAATCCTCTTTGACTGGGAGTTTCATTTTTTTAAATATACTTTGCTAAGTGTTTTGTGTTGTTCGAACTTTGCTTCAGTTGAAGACAAGGTGAAGAGTTAAAAAAAAAAAAGACTCAATATGTCAATAGAAAGCAATGCAAAGAGTAAATCATATTTTAAATTTTTTAAATTTTTTTTGTAAATAAATGGTACTGTGATACTTTAGGTGTGACCTCTGCTTAACATGATAGTTAGAACCAGAAAAACATTTCTTTCTAGTTATACTATTGGTTCATTGTAAATGCATCACCAAAACAATATTAAAAAGAGCAAGGATAAGTTTTCCTAACATTGTCCACATCAGGGGCAAGCATGCTTGGTATAGAGCTCTAGCTTGTGTCTACCTTAAACCCGCAGGCAGTTTTCAGTTGCTGCACTTTTTTTTTTTTTTTATTTTGTTCAGTCCAGTAACTATCTTAAAGGTAATTGCTGGAATATGTATTTTAAATATGGTAAAAAAAAAAAAATCTCTGTGTACTGTTTCATTTTAAACAAAAACAAAAGCACTATTGCAAACACTAAAAATGTGTCAAACTTTGTAGTTATTTTGCATTCCTGTACTTTACAAAATGTCATCACAGCAAAAGGTTTAAAATTAGGTAATGAAATATTTTTGTAAATAAATACCGTTAAGCTGGTATTTTAAAAAATGTATTATAATGTTTCTGGAAAATGTTCATATATATGTATATGAATGTCTCTTTATGCTGAAGGGCTCTGATTGGGCAAAATAAAATACTCTAATCTCTCCTGAAACTAAACAAGCCCTTTTTTCTGGAAAATGTTTTAATTTTTTTCTCCGAATTGTGGAATTAATCCCATTAGTTTAACCTAAGCAAACAATAGTTGTAATAGATTTCTACATTTGCAAAGATAAAGTCATCTCAAGTAAGAAAAACTATTTTTCTTAACTAGGTGGGATTTTTGGTAAAAGTCATGTCCCCTGCATTGGATAGGGTGAGATCCCCCTATTGTAAGAACTTAACAGTAGATGAACACTTCTTGGCCTGCAGTACGTATGGAATCCCCTGGGCATCTTGTTCAAAGGCAGATTTGGATTCAGGGTATTGAGGTGGGGTCTGACCTCATTTCTAACAAGCTCCCACGTAGTATAGATGCTGCTGGTCTGTGAAAAGTACTTTGAACAGCAAGATGATAATTTCCATAACTGGCATTTTGCCAGTTAATAGTAGTGTGCAACTACTTGTACCAAGAATGAATATCACATTAATGGATTTAGAATAATATAACTCAAAGAAGACCCAATGGTAGTGTCTCCATTGTATTTCCAAGTAAAGAATATGGTAATTCTTTTATTAAATGAAGGTTTATTGGTTTTGAAATCTATAACTTTACTATCCACACGGTGGCAGTCATGTCTCATCTTATTGTCTGAGCCTTTAACAGGTGCTTACAGTAGCCTGTAACAAGGGAAAACCAGACATTACAAAAGACTAATTTTCATTATAATTAATTTTTATTCAGAGAGCTATTAAAGTCTTGGATATGGAACAGAAAAACGTATTTCTAAGCTATTTGTTATAAAGTTATACAGAGCATTTAGTAGAATGATCTAGTTTATTATAAAAAATTATTATTTTTCCAGAAAATCTAGGCATAAAGTGATAATTTTAAAAACTAAAGAAAGATTGTCTTCATGTCTCTTTTTGTGGTCTTTTAGAGAACCCCAGTTGGTGTGTCCTGTGTAAATAGTATAGTGCCATCCACTGTTTTATAGAAACATAAGTCTTCACAGGAGTTTACAGGAAGGTTCTGATTATTTTTCATTACTTTAAGGATAATATTATTGCTACATCATTGTACTTTTTTTAGTTTTAGTACAAACGTGATCTTTTAAAGAAGAAAAAACTTCAAGCCATTTTACTTTTCATACTTTATCTGCATAAAATCAGTACTCTGTGTTCACTCAAAACAAATATTCTAACCCTCAGTTTTGGTCATATTATATAAATCTTAACTATTTATAAAACAAAGCAACAGGGGCACCTGGGTGGCTCAGTGGGTTAAGCCTCTGCCTTCAGCTCAGGTCATGATCTCAGGGTCCTGGGATCGAGTCCCACATTGGGCTCTCTGCTCCGCAGGGAGCCTGCTTCCTCCTCTCTCTCTGCTTGCCTCTCTGCCCACTTGTGATCTCTCTCTGTCAAATAAATAAAATCTTTAAAAACACAAAACAAAAAACAACATAGTCTTCAATAACTTCTTTTTAAAACAACATAATAGTAAGATATACATTTCATTAATAAAAACAAAGTTTCAGATAACACAGAATATGTTGTTAACTAGCAAAGGAAAGTAGAGAAATACCAAGCTCAGGTTCTTCATTTTCTTTCTCTTGCAACGTTTCTGTTGCAGTTTTCTGTCATCCATGGAAGACCTAAAGCTCTGCTTAATAGATATTCTGGGGGCGATCAACAGCTTTATGATCACAAAATGCATGTATGTGTGTAGGTGTGTTCCCAAACAAAGACCCCTTTGTTCAGCTCTCCCTGATGGAAGTTCATCTCTGAGTCTTCTCTCCCTCTTCCTTCCTCCCTCCCTCCCTTCCTGCCTCATCCAGTTCATTTCTGCCCCTCTATCTCTGATGATGCCTATCACCCCAAATCTCTTTTTAGTGTTTATTTTAACCAAACATATTTTGCCACTTTAGGGTGGCAGGGAGTTCTATAATTCTCAGAGGGTTCCCTCCTAAATACTGGGTGAATTTGTAAATAGTTTTTATAAACAATAATGCTATCCCTATTCATTGCTATAACCTTCAGACACTCAAAGTCTAGGCAGATAAAGCAAAAAACAAAGAGAAAGTTTAGCACACAAAGGATGTGCACTGAAGCAGAGATTTTGGAAGCACGACACAGGAGGAGTGTACGGTGTTAGAAAGCACTGTGCTGGCAGCCCTCAGTTCCAGTCCCAGCTTCTTTGCTGGGGGGGTAACCAGATGATTTCCCTTTCAAGACCGAAGTGTCCCAAGAATTCATTAGCATGCATTATATGCATGGGTATAAAAGAAGACCACATTTTTAAAAAATGTTACCCTCCATGTTCCTTTAATAATAATGTGACTACAAAAATCATTAGTCTAAACAGGGGTTCTCAAACCTGAATATCAAAATCTTCCAGAAATCTTATTAAAATATAGATTGCCAGGCTACAGCCCCCAAGTCTCTTACTAAGACTGGAGTGGGACCCCAAAATTTGTATTTTTAACAAGTTTCCAAGTAATAGTGATGCTGCTGATCCCCAGACCACACTTTGAAAGCCCCGATCTACAGCAATGCTATAGAACAAGTTTTCCATAGCACAGGTATTTTGGATGTTTCCTTTATGATGCTCTAATGAAACTCATATATGCCTCTACATGTAATCCTTTAAAATTGATACAATGTCCTAATATACCAAAGATATGAAATGAATGTGGGTTTTAATTTTAAAAATGGATTTCAATGTGTAAATCTCATAGTTACACACTAGAAAAACAACAAAACTTCCCACATATGTTAAAAGCACTCCCAACCGGGTGAACCCCTGGGATGCACCCCACAACTTCTACCATGTGAATTGTTGAGCCGGAGAATAAGACCAGCAGCAGGACACGTCATTTTCCCTAGCTGTTCACATCCAGAGGGGCTGCTGAAAAAAAGGTCATAAATGTTATGCCATGATGTAAGAAAGTATAGAAAAGAAGTCTTGACTTAAATGCTAGTTTGGATTTTTTGTGTATTTGTATTAATACCTCTAGTTCCCTTTTACTTAATCCATGCTCTTGAGCTGGTCAGAGTGGATTAGAGAATAGGATTTTCCTTTATAAATTTATGCCTGAAACTCACATATCTTAATACCTTAATGGTGTGGTTCTCCTGACAAAAACTCCTCTTGATAAAATACACATATAGGACATAAGCTTACTAACAGTCTATGGGAAACTTTAGTGCTGATGACCAAAACTCAAGGAGTGATTATTCGTTAGTTGTTAGGCAAGTTGAACTACCTTGTATTTTACTCCAAGTTCATTAAATGGTGGCATTATCTACATCCCCTTTCAAATGACAAGCACTTTGGCCGAAAGGCCAGTATTTCCATCCTTGAGTTTAGTACCGAGTCGCTCAGCCTCTACTTGCCTGTTTCCATATTTGTAAAACTAAGGCCTGAATATTGGTCTTACCTACCTCACAGACTTGCAGGGATATAATAGAATAACCTCTGAAACCCATTAGAAAACAAAATTAGTCCACAGAAATAAGGCTTTATTAGCTAAAGAATATTAGTCCCTTGGAAGCTTTGTGAATCAAAAGTATATTTCAACAATAAAAGCAAGTAGCAGGGACGCCTGGGTGGCTCAGTTGGTTAAGCAGCTGCCTTCGGCTCAGGTCATGATCCCAGCGTCCTGGGATCGAGTCCCACATCGGGCTCCTTGCTCAGCAGGGAGCCTGCTTCTCCCTCTGCCTCTAGCCTGCCACTCTGTCTGCCTGTGCTTGCGCTCTGTATCTCTCTCTCTCTCCCTAACAAATAAATAAAATCTTAAAAAAAAAAAAAAAACAAGTAGCAAATCTAGTATCAGGATCAGCAAATCAGGGAGTTTTAAAAGCGCTATAATGAGGGTAAAACCCACAGATATATTTAATAAAATAATGAATGGGAATCAATGAATTTAAAATGTGTTTGAATTTAATAAGCATCTTTAGTTTCAACTGAATTTCTTCTTTGTGGTATGTTACTTCAAGATGATTTATTGCCAACAATCATGAAGATATAAGATCTTACTAAAATTAAAATGCAGTTTCTTCTCAAATAGAACAAGAATCCCAGTGCCTGGCATTTTTTTTTAATAAATACAAAGCTATAAATTAATTTATTTCTCTCTGGTATAGAAATTAAGTACTTTCTTGGTGTTTAGTCATAGCATAGTTGATATTTTTCAAAGGTCAATGATAGATTATCTAAAATATAAAAATTGTCTGAATTTAGAATATTTTATGGAGCAGATTACCTTTGAAAGACTTTGTTTCTACTTAGCCAGTAAAAGATAGACTGGATCAGGCCATGGTCCCAGCCCTTTACCGCTGTGTACCAACAATATGACCCTAAGTTATCTAATCTTTTTAAAAACACTTCCCTCAAATATTAAATACAAATAAAAGCAGTGCCTGTTTTATAAGCCTGTTTTAAGGGTGCTGTGAAACTCAGCAGAGAGACCTCACTGTAAAGAGAGCCCCTGTTCTCCAGCCTGAGAAGCGGCACGGCGTCCAGACGGGCACGGGCGCTGAGGAGGGAATGCTGTCAATCCCTGCTTCACAATATGGGTGTCAATCAACTTCAGCAGGTTATTAAGCTTTTCTTGTGTCAGTTTCCTTGTCTATCAAATAGTAGTGATTAAGTCAGGACGTGAAAACGCTCAGCATCGTGTCTGATGGATACAACTCCTCTTAAACTAAGCGGCCGCTGATAGCAACATACCATTATTGGTGCCACTAACAAAAATGCGGATGATTATAAGGCATCCTGACTTTCAAGATGTAAACTATATGAAAATGGGTCTACATTTAGAACTGATGAAATATAGTAGGAAGCACTCAAATATATCCCATTACTAGGAGAGCTAGAAATAACTTGTAAACACATATAATTCCTAGATCAACCACCTCGGGGTGCAGGACAGAACTTCTAAAACTCCCCCTCTTCAGTATTTTCCCAGGCACAGGTCTCGTTCATACAAAGCTCCCGAAGCTGGGACTCACATGGCTCCATCTTAGGTAAGGTGGTGTTTCGGGAAGCATAATACAACATAATGCAATCCAACATAATACAATACAAGATAAAAAATAATTTTAGAACTATTTCATTCTTTATTCAACTCTCTCAGAAGATGCTAAGGAAACCCAACTCCTAGCCCCCAAACATTTCTCACAGCCATTCACTCTTGAATGTTTAATCCCGCCGTACTCTGAACACTCTGATGCCAAAAGCTTCAGTATGCTCTCTCCCTCTCTTCCCGCAGACTGACACCCAGATATGCATGAAGAAGAGTGCCCTAAGTCCTCTCCCCGCCTTCTGAGTCTCAGGTAAGATATTGTCATTCTGGGATGCTGGACACTTGGGGAGCTCTCTCAGACCCTCTGCCGCACCATGCCACCTGGCATATCTGCTCTCATGCCATCACGGGGCAGGCAACTCCTCTGAACTCCAAAGGGAAATGGAACCTCCGTCCTCCCAACTCTGAGACCGTCAAACTTTTCAGAGTCCTATTATTCCTCTACTCTCCCTGAAGCTGACCTCTGATGGGTGTCAGGCTCAGACTCCTGTCCTTTTCTCCACTCCAGCCTGTAGGATTATTGTTTTCTCTGAACAGACAAGAGAAAGTCTTCTGCATGCTTCCTGTTTTGACAGGTCCTCAGCTCACCGGTTTAACCCCAAGCTGTCATTTACTCAAATTCTTTTTTCTTTTTTTTTTTGCCTCAGCTATTGTCTCTACCATGAGCTCAAACATTCCATTCTGAGGGGTGCCTGGGTGGCCGCAGTCAGTTAAGTGTCTCACTCCTGATTTCAGCTCCAGTCATGATCTCAAGGCGGTGAGGTCGAGCCCCATGTCAGGCTCTGTCCTCAGTGGGAAGTCCGCCTGCGGTTCTCTTTCTCCTCGCCCTCTGTCCTCCCTTCTGCGCACGCTCTCTCTCTAAAATAAATACACCTTTTAAAAATACTCCATTTTGACAGTGAAACACAGACTTAAAAAAACCTCAACAGGTATTTATCAGTCACTGAGATATGTCAGATTCTGTTTTCAAATATTGGAAATAGAAAAGCAAACAACACTGAGACCCAGCCCTGGAGTTTATGTCCAG
Organism: Mustela nigripes; assembly: GCF_022355385.1. Lineage (NCBI taxonomy): Eukaryota > Metazoa > Chordata > Mammalia > Carnivora > Mustelidae > Mustela > Mustela nigripes. The sequence goes on from NC_081561.1 coordinate 94,800,898, forward strand.
TGGCAGTGACACGTTTCTTTCTATTTCTTGAGGACAAGGAGGGTGATGTGCCTTTGCCACCTGAGCAAGGGAAAACAGGAATTTTGTACGTGGGGTGAGGAAATATATATCATTTAAAACACTGCAGCAGGGGCGCCTGGGTGGCTCACTGGGTTAAGCCTCTGCCTTCGGCTCAGGTCATGATCTCAGGGTCCTGGGATGGAGCCCCGCATCGGGCTCTCTGCTCAGCAGGGAGCCTGCTTCCCTCTCTCTCTCTCTGCCTGCCTCTCTGCCTACTTGTGATCTCTCTCTCTCTCACTCTCTGTCAAAAAAAATTGCAGCATTATCCCACCAACACATTTATTAAACACCTAAACTCCCTTCCTTAGCACCCACATCTAATCAGTCAACCATGTGTCCTCTTACCTCACAGATAATTCTCCAATGTGGTCTCTTGCTTTCCTCCCTGTTCTGTGGCGGCCTCAGCTTCAGCTTCCTGGTGTTGATTATCCTCCAAACTCATCTCTCTTTTCAGGCTCCTCCCTCTCTAGTATGTTCGATCTCATCTCCAATTAAGCTATTCTCCTTTTATACTTCCCTAAGGCTCCTCCTGTGACCATAGTGAACTGTAATGCTTCAATATGGTGCTACGGTTCCCTAACCATCTATCTGCTACATGCCGTGATTCTGGTACCCTTTATCGTTCCAAACCCATTTCCTGCATTTACCTCCTGCCCCAACAACACGTGCTGTCAATTCTCTGGACTCCTTTCATGCTTGGACTACCCTTCCTGTCTTTCTTAGCTTGGAAAAATCCTACTAATCCTTGATGGCCAAGCTGCAATGTCATTTTCTCTTGGAAGCCTTCCAAGCTCCCAGAAATGATTAATAACTCTCTTCTCTCTGCTGCAATAAACATTTCCTCATACCACTAGTTGGATCCTTATCACAATGGGGTTCAGTTACTGGTTCAGGCATCCATCTCTTTGATCATGAGTTCCTTGAGAAAAGAGATTGTCTTATCCAGATACTGGAGATAATTCTGGCATACTACCTCTTAGTAGGAGGTGTTAATATTTGTTATTAACTTGACATTACCCAAGAGCTTATGTGTACATATACATATATAAATAATATTTATACATAGGCATAAGCTTTCATCTAAACCCACATATAAGGATATATATATCTTTATATATTTCATATTTTATCCAAGTTTTAATACCTCTGTATTTCTGCCACAATGTTTAGTAGCTGCTGATATCTCCTTTGAAATTTCCTTATAAATACAAAATTGCCTTTATTTTAAGTGCACTAACATTCTATTTGAAGGCTTTTCAAGTTTTGACAGTTCTGAAAAGCTGACTGGTTTCTGAAAGCTTATTATTAATTCTATAATACTTTATATTCTGTGCTGTGTATCTCTATTTAATACTCTGTTTAACTTAAATAAGATTTCCTACATGGTTAATAAGACACAAGTCAAATGTGTGAGTCAGAGGCAGGAATCTATGCGATGTCTAGTCAAGTGATATGACGGTTTGATGCAAGCAATCAGACACTCATTCCATTTCATAATCACTATTTAATTCTCAGAGAAGAACATTTAAATTTAGCTTTTTAGATGAAAAAACTAGAGCAGTATAATCCACAGGAGAATCATTTTAGTCTTATTTCTCTTATTGTCTTTCTTTCTCATTAGTCTGTGAAATACTTTCATGTGGAAACAAGCAAGATCCTCATTTGAAACTATAATCTAAAGAAAGGTAGAAATGTAATTAAGTAAACTAATAAAAATGGGTATCATGTGCTAGGCTAAAGATACCTCATTTTTAACAAACCACAACTTCCCAAGTGACTAAATTCACTTTGAATTTCTAGGTTGGGAGTGGGGGTCATAATATAAGGTAGCTTTGGCTGACTAGAAAAATTTTTCATAATCCTGGGTGTCCAAAATCTGGGTTGTAAAATAGCTCCTTAAGAAATTCATGTTCTGGGGGTGCCTGGGTCGCTCAGTGGGTTAAGCCGCTGCCTTCGGCTCGGGTCATGATCCCGGAGTCCTGGGATCGAGTCCCGCATCGGGCTCTCTGCTCAGCGGGGAGTCTGCTTCCCCCTCTCTCTCTGCCTGCCTCTCTGCCTGCTTGTGATCTCTCTCTCTGTCAAATAAAAAAAAAAAAGAAATTTATGTTCTGTCTCCATATGTAAAACTGACTTGTTATTATGATTATAACTAATACTATACTAATGTTTTAAACCATAACATAAATGTCATGACAACTAACGCAAGAGGAACAAAATCACTCTGCAGCTGTGTATGTGTAGGATTCTAAACCTCACACATGGAAAACCCTGATGTCAAAATTATTCAGAGTAATATGATGTCAAAAGAATTCAGAGTAATATGCCAAGAGCCACAGGGCTAGTTGGTGGCAAAGCTAGGATTAGAATTTCTCAGAGCAAAATCCAATCTCCACATGGTCTAGAAGGCCCTACAGACCAGCCTCTTCTTGTTCCAATAGCCCTTGTTCTTCAACCATTCTAAACTCATTTCTTCTTCAGGGCTTCTGAGCCTGCTGTTCCTTCATCGAAAACATTCCTTTCCTGTTTTTTCACAGGGCTTGCCCTTTCTCATCTTTCAGGTCTCCTGCTCAAACAGGCCCTTCCTGAATTCTGTGTCTGAACTCAAGAGTCTAAAATAACCTCACCCTGCGCCACCCTCTACCTGCCCTTACCAGATCATCCTCTATCAGGGAACCTATTCTATTTCTTCAGACACTGACCACAATCAAAAGTATCTTGTTTATTCATTTCTTAGTTTGTTTGCCTGCTTCTTCTAACAGAACATAAACCCCATGACAGCAGAAGTTTGGACCATTATTGTTCCTTGCTGTGTTCCTCACCCCACAATGAGGCCATGTACACAAGGCAATCTTATGGATGGGCTCAGATCTCTTCTGTCTGGTTTAACTGGGAGAGGGAAGGAACACTGAGCTTAGAATTAGAAGAAGGAGCTTTGTGTTCTGGGCAAGCCACAATCGGTATCATCCTCGCTGTTCTCATTTTTGGAACAGGAGAAACAATGGGCTCCTACTACATGGCTGTTGAGAGAAAAAAGCAAATCACACATGTGAAAATGCTTTCAATAGAAGCATATCTGTATACAGATAAGTGATTTCCCCCATCCCAGACTTACTCCTTCTTTAAATCTTCTGGACACCAAGTGCTATTGTCCTCAGTGATCCTTTCAGACCGTATGCACTTGTTACTTTCCCTGAAGCTTGGGCCGAGCAGGCAGGTAGATGGATCTGGCAAGATTCCAGCATCAGCTCACATTTGCCTGGAACCTACTATCCTCTTCAGCTGCAGAGGGTCAGTGCTTTCTTTGCGTCAAAAGATGATTACTGCCTCACTTCTCTTGTCATGGCTTGAGGAAAGAAAAAAGAAAAAAGAAGCTTATTGATGCCACTTACTTCTTGTCTACGTCTATATGGCTAGGGAAGCTTACCCCACTGTGAGAACTGTTCATTCTGAATGTTGAGACATAAAGATGGAATCAACTCTTTCTCTCTCTCTCTGTCTCTCAATCTTTGCCCTTCATTCCCCCATCCCCTAATTTTCTGGCCCTTAGCTTACAGATGACCCTTTAACAGTGGAGGGGTTAGGAACCCTAACCCCCATGCAGCTGAAAATCCATATATAACCTTTGACTCCCCTCCAAAACATAGCCTACTCATAGCCCACTGTTGACTGGAAGTCTTTGCTAATAACTGATAACATAAACAATCCGTGAATACATGTCCTATATATTACATGTATGATATACTATATTCTTACAATAGAGAAGCTATATAAAAGAAAATGTTAGTAAAAACATCATAAGAGAAAACACATTGGGGTGCCTGGGTGGCTCAGTGGGTTGAGCCTCTTGCCTTTGGCTCGGTCATGATCTCTGGGTCCTGGGATTGAGCCCTGCGTCAGGCTCTCTGCTCAGTGGGGAGCCTGCTTCCCCCCTCTCTCTCTGCCTGCCTTTCTGCCTACTTGTGATCTCTGTCAAATAAGTAAATAAAATCTTTTTAAAAAAAGAGAGAGAAAACATATTCACTGTACTGTAAAGAAAATCTGCATCTAAGTGGACTCATGCTGTTCATATCTGTTGCTGTTCAAGGGTCAGCTGTAATTAATTCCCAGAAGGACTGAAATGGGAACATTTCAGCTTATACTCTAATCCCCACAGCTTCAACAATCAATTTATTGAGGTATGGCCATAAAATCTTATATATTTACATAAGAGTAAATTACTATAGAACTTAATACATATAGATCTTAGAAAACAAAAGAGAACAAATGAGGAGATGTTCATTAGCAGTGGTCATAAAAATGTGTGTGTGTTTATTTATTCTTTACGGTATGCTAAATGGAACTTAAAACTCTTTTCCAAAATACATTTGAAATAACAACCATTTCTTTCAAAGCGTAGGAATTCAAATAAGTGTCAGCTTTGAATATCATTTGGAAAGATGACAGGAGCTAAGAACAGCCTGAGGAGAAGACAGGGTGAACAAGATGAAGTGGTGTGTCAAGAAACTAAAGGAGAGAAAGTAGACTTGTATGTTCTATTCTGGGAGCTTGGGAAAGTCAAACTATGAGATGCACCACTGGGCTGAGAAAGACTACTCTGGCAAAGAGTTCAGAACATTCTTACACAAAAGTCTCCTGGACTATCTCCTACCTCTCTCTTGTGCCTGTCCTGCCTTTCTTTGTTCTCATTTTTACCTCTATTACTATTGCCCTGAGTCTTTTTCTCTTGCCATTTAGAGTACTGTGGAATGGGTTTGGGTATTGCTCCATTTTTAGCTATTTCTACTTATTTAAAGGCTCACAAATTTTCAGGCCAGAATCTGAAGTTATCTAAAGGAAAGACAGTATATGAATCAGAAAGTAAAGTATAGAAAATGCCTAGGTGGCTGTAAAATGCATGGTAAAGCAGAAAGAAGGGCACTCACAGAAGATTGAGGTTTAAATTAAGTCCTCACTCTGGATATTTTGTATATATTGTGCAGCTTACATTCATTCAATTATTTATTTACTCACCAGTTCATTCAAAAAATACCTAAGCATGTAATATGTATTCATATTACATAAAATAAATATTCAATTACTTATTTACTCAAATTATTTATTGACTTACCAATTCATTCAGTAAATACTTAAGCATATTATATGTACCAAACAATACACTCAACCATAAATATATAAAGATGGTTAATTACATGTTGAGATCATATTCCACTGGCAGAGATAAAGAGGTGAACAAAGTACAATCAGTGTTAGTAGTGAATTGATAAATGTAAGAACAAACACAGAGGAGACGTACTTGGCCTTAGGATGTAAGGTGGCACATCTTCAAAGGCAGCCAGTATGAAGAGAATCCTGGAGATGAACAGAACTGAACTAAAGGAAACCTGGAGTGTCATAATGTTATTCTAAACATTTAGGGTCCATTTGGGAACTACAAGTAGTTTAGAGAGACTGGAATCCATAGGAGGGAAATGGCAAACACTGAGCCATTAGAATATAGATCATGAATTTGGGAAGCCACTGAAGGTTTTCCGTTGGAAAGAAAGGAGATGACATGATGGGTTAGAAAGATTGCCCAGTGAATTCAAAACAGGAGAAAATAAAATCAACTCTAGCATCAATATGAAAGTCTAGCCTATTTTATAAGCTGTGTACAAAATGTGCTGTGTGGTTTTCACTCGGGATGTAGAAAACTGGAAAGAGTCTGTCTTCCACCCTAACAACAAGAAAAGACACATAATCTACAAAATAATAACTTCTGTTAAACCCACCAGAGACCTAAGATTACAGGACGACCCACTAGTCTGAAATCTGAGTAAACACAGTTACCTTCAAGGAGAGACAGGAGTCAGACTCCAGCTGTCCTGGGGCAGAAGGTAGAAAAAAGATAGGGCTGACATACATGTGGGCAAGAAGACTTTAGCTAAAACTTTTAAGGAATTGTTACAGGCCAAGTGTGGCCTGCCCCAAGAGTATGGAAGCCCTGGAAGCAGAGAAAGAGTGGTAGTTCACACCCACTTATGACCTTTTCTCCACAGACACCACCTTCTGCTCACAACAAAGCCTGGGGGTAGAGGAGAGAGACATGAAAAAGACTCCCTCCTAGGACAGATCTGGGAAGTAATGAGAAGTCATCACTATGAAAAAGCACAAGGCCTCACCTGGATCCTTATTCTCTATGTTATAAAGCCTTAAGGAAGTGTGGAAAAGTCATCAAATCCTGACCAGGAGATAGATAAAAACACTGCATCTGGAAAGGAAGCAAAAAACAAACAAATAAACTCTGTCTCTAGGAGGGGGACAAGAAACTATTTGGGGCCCCAGACATTTGATATTCTCTACAGCTGTAGGAGGGGCAAGATCTGTAGAAATGCTCTCCTCCAGAGACTTAGAGACACAGTCTGCCAAATACTGACATTGAATGAGTACAAGAGAGAATAGCTACCACTCCCACAGTTCAACCATCAAGTAAAAAATAACAGCAGTCTACTACTGTGAGAGAAACAAGAACAAGGAAAGAAACATTCATCTGATAAAGACTTGAAAGCAGCTCTTACACAAATGTTCCAAGAAACAGCCATGAAGACTTAAAATTAACAGAAAGTTTTAAAAGTTCAAAAATACACAAAGAATAAAATGACAGTTAAAGAACTAAAGATTTAATAGCAAAAAAAAAAAAAACTCATTGAATGGAATGAGGAGGAGAATTGTAATAACAAAGGAAAGAATCAGTGAAGTTGAACGTACATCAATAGAAATAATCCAAGACAGGTGGTAGGTACACTTGTGGTGAACATAGCATAATGTGCAATCTTGTCAAATCACTAAGGTGTACACCTGAAACTAAGATAACCTTGTGTATCAACTCTACTCAGACTTTAAAAAATAATAATAATTTTTTAAAGTAGAAATAATCTGATCTTAAGGAATCTCCTTAATAAACTAAAAATAGAGCTACTTTATGACCCTGCAATTGCACTATTGGGTATTTACCCTGAAGATACAAATGTAGTGAATAGAAGGGCCACCTGTACCCCAATGTTCATAGCATCAATGGCCGCAGGTGCCAAACTATGGAAAGAAACAAGATGCCCTTCAACGGACGAATGGATAAAGAAGATATAGTTCATATATACAATGGAGTATTATGCCTCCATCAGAAAGGATGAATACCCATCTTTTGTATCAACATGGACAGAACTGCAAGAGATTATGCTGAGTGAAGTAAGTCAAGCAGAGAGAATCAATTATCATATGGTTTCACTTACTTATGGAGCATAAGGAATAACATGGAGGACACTGGGAGATGGAGAGGAGAAGTGAGTTGGGGGAAATCAGTTGGCCTGGGGGAAACCATGAAGAGACTGTGGATTTTAAGAAACAAACTGATGGTTTTAGAGGGGATGGGTGGGGGATTGGGTGAGCCTGGTGATGGGTATTATGGAGGGCACGTATTGCATGGAGCACTGGGTGTGGTGCATAAACAATGAATTTTGGAACACTGAAAAGAAAAGTAGGAAGTCAACAACAGAAAGCTAACCTCCACTCACCCAAGAAATTTGGAATAAAGATAATCATGCATAATCTTCCAAATAAGTAAGGGACCTAAAAAGAAGTTATAATAGAGACTGAAACATATTTAGAACCAAATTAACAATGAAAACATAATGAGTCCAGACCTGTTAAATGTGGATAAAGTAGCAGTTTCACAAACATCTTTGGTCTTATAAATTTGTATCAGAAAATAATAAATATGAAGAATTAAAAAAAAGAAATAATCTGATCTACACAATAAAGAACTCAGTCTAGATTTCAATATATAGGAAAAATATCTTTCAGGACTGAAAGGGAAATAAAAAACATTTCCAAATGAAGTATATTTGTCAATGAAGTATAGAATTTGTCACCAGAATTATTGAAGATAGAAAGGAAATGATACCAGAAGAAAACATGGAACATCAGGAATAAAGGAAGAACAACAGAAATGTAAACATTTGGGCATATACAATAGGTTATTCTCCTATTATGTTCTTTAAAATATGGTTGATGATTGAAAACAGAAATTACATCATTTTCTAAGAGTTGTGTCAATGGATATAGATGTGATATATAAGATAATAACAGAAATGGAAAGAATAGAAGTTCTATAGACAATAATATTCCTACATTACACTGGAAATGATAAAATATTAATAATAATAAAATGATAAAAGTAAAGTATATACATTGTAATTCCTAGAGCTATGATTAAAAGAACTATACAAAGAAACATAAGCAAAATCACAATACATAAAACTGAATACTAAAGTTTGTTTAAAATACCTCCACAAAGGAACGCTTGGGTGGCTCAGTCTGTTAAGCATCCAACACTGGATTTCAGCGCAGGTCATGATCTCATGGTCATGAGATCTGGCTCTGTACTGGGTGTGGAGCCTGCTTAAAATTCTCTTTCCTGCTCTCTATCCTACCCTCTCTCTCTCTAAAAAACAAAATAATAAGAATAAGAATAAATAAAATAAAATACACCCAAAAGAGAGAAAAAACAAGGAAGGAAAAACTTGGAAAACAAATAAAAGCAATTAATAAAACAATTGCCCTAAATCCAAATATATCAATAAATCCATTAACTGTAAATGTCTAAAAAAATAATATAAATGTAAGTGGTCTAACCACCATTTAGAGAGAATTTAAAGAAATTGTCAGAAAGAATAAAAACATGATTCAACTATATGTTGTTCATAAGGCACTTCAAATTAATGACATGGATAGGTTTAAAAGTAAAACATGAGTCGAAAAAGAACACCAGAGTGGTAACATTAATATCAGACAAAATAGACTTCAGAGAAAAAAAATCACCAAGGGTCAAGAGGAACATTCCATATGCATGAGGTCAGATTCTTCAGGAAGACATTATAATCCCAAATGGATATGCACCTAACAACAGAGCTTCAAAATACATAAAGAAAACTGACAAAACCGAAAGGAGAGATAGATAAATCTACAATTATCATTGGACATTTCAAAACCCTTATCACCATAATAGAACTAAAAGAAAATCAGCAACAAAATAGAAGACCAAGGGCGCCTGGGTGGCTCAGTGGGTTAAGGCCGCTGCCTTCGGCTCAGGTCATGATCTCAGGGTCCTGGGATCGAGTCCCGCATTGGGCTCTCTGCTCAGCGGGGAGCCTGCTTCCCTCTCTCTCTCTCTCTGCCTGCCTCTCCATCTACTTGTGATTTCTCTCTGTCAAATAAATAAATAAAATCTTTAAAAAAAAAAAATAGAAGACCAAAACAACACCATTAATGACCTGGCTATAACAGACATTTATAGAGAACTCAACCCTGCAGCAGCAAAATTCATACTCTCCTCAAGAGTACATGGAACATTCATCAAGATAGACTACACCCTTAATTTTAAAACAAATTCTAATAAATTTGAAAGAATTGAACTTATTCAAAATGTGTTCCCTGATCAAAATATAATTAGACCAGAAATCAATAATGGCAAGATATAAGGAATATCTCCAAACCTTTGGAAATTAAACCACATGCTGATTCCAAAACCAAACAAAGACATTAAATGAAAACTATAGACTTTCTATATCTTTCATGAACATAGATTAAAAAGTTGGGAGGGAATAAAGAACAATCCAATCAGTTTCTAATGTTCCTTGAAAGACCAGGAGCTCATCAAAGGAGAGGTCATTTTTGTGGGCAATCCACTGCTTCCACTTACAGAAGGGAGAAAACTGAACTAGATCTCCATACTTCCATACACATACTCTCCCTTAATCTCAGGTAATCCAAGGAGACCATAGAAGATTGTTGCTTAATCCAAAAACCAGAAAAAAATGTGCAGTGAAGACACTATTTCTGAGAACTGCAGTCTTGTTCAATACAAATGTTTTTACTTGAGGAAATCACCAGTCTGGGAAGCAATGAATGCACCCACCCAGATCCCTGATTATCTTCCCTGTCAGTGCATTCCATCTCTGGAGAGCTTTAAGCAAAGACAGTTGTGAAGACTTTAGAATTATGCTATAAGTTGTAATATTTATCCAGTACTGGTTACCTGCTGAGCACTGTGCTAAGCACTTCAAATACACAATTTTACTTAATGGTTCCTGATAACCATACAGGGTAGGTAATATTTCTATTCCCATTTGAGGAACAAAGAAACTGAGGCTCAGAATATTTAAGGAAGAAAGATGTTGACTCCTGATCCTCCTGCAGCTTACTTCTGGAAGCCACTATTGCCTGTCTTCTACCATCCCCCACAACTGAATTTGCTTTAATGAAATGAAATTCTGATGGTCATTACAAGTCTTAGTTAACAAAAACACAATACTTCTCTCATTATAAGATCATCTATAGCTTTTGTCTGGATCAAGAATAAAATTGAGCTTCTTTTTCATGTCTCTTTACAAGTGTGGACATTGCTGTTCATTGGCAACAAACCAACCACTACGGACTTAGCTTAAGGACTAAAATTGTATTCAATAAGAATTTTTATCAATAAATAAATGTCTCCAGCATTGTGATGTCTATGGCATGGAGCCCATAGCCCAGGGTTCCAAAAGAAAATATAGATTAAAAGCAAAATGGGGCAAATTTAAAAATAAACTTCTCATTGAAACTTGCCTCTGACCAGTGTTTTGGGACACCCTTGTAAAATATGCTCTTCCTTTCTCCGGTTTTCCCAAAAAGTGTTATCTCAAAAGCAAAGCATGAGACCACCTTCAAGCACCTGTCATTTTCTTTCCTTCCGACATGGGCCAGTTTGATAACATATGGAACCATCCAAAAAACTGCACCCCAGGACCCAATGCTAGTGCCCACTAGAGTCTGTGCAGAGCTCTGCTTCTCTTCTTGCCTCTTCTGCACTAGATGCCCAAATGGGCGTCCCATGCTGCTGGTTCCCCAAAGTCTTACAGAATTAGTGGTAGCAAGAGCTCCTTTCTTTTTTATTTGCAGCTCTGGAGCAAAGGTTCAGACCCAGTCCTGTGGGTTTGGGCAAAGGCCATCCTTGAATTTGACATCTCATCAGCCTTCCCATGCCCTTCTTCCATGGAAATCTTATTATTCTTCTTGCCTATTATCCACATGCTCTGGAATCTCATAAACTATTTGAGGGGAGGCTTGTGCTCCATTTTGAGGCTACCATACATCAGTGCATAAGTCCTGATGCTTTCCTTGGGATCTGAGACCCAGAATGGAGAAGGGAGTGTCCTGGCTGTCCCTGCCATGTGCACCTGAAGCAAAGCGACAGATTTTTCAGATGGGTTAGTTATCTTTTCCTTAAATCAGTCTTTCTCTTAAAGGTACATAAGTACACCACATGTCTTCCCACCAAGAATCTCCTGGCAAAGTGCACCATGGTGGCCCTGGGCCTCTGCAGGACACTTAAACCTGGTCCTTCAGTCAGTCATGTTGCCAGTTCTCATGGTTAATCCCTGACAGCTGGGGGGAAACTCATCCACGTGTCTTCTCTGGGATGTGGAGGGTGCAGGTCACAATGCTGTGCAGATCTGCTCAACTTCAGGCTTCAGTACTGTGAGTTGAGAGTACCCCACCCCGGAGGCTGGCACTCTTTTTTCAACTCCCCAGCTATGACAACAGTTGAACTATCCTACTGTTTTGACTTGGAAAAACCCAAGAGCAATAGCGATCAGCTTTACCTGTCAGCTTTAAAGATGAGCAAGAAATAATGTTCCAATCCTATTATTTAGATCAATTACTAATATGTTTACCTACGCTTAGACATCATAAAATCAATGTGCCATAGCAATCCATTAGAGCCACCTACAACCCCCTTGCTTTTCCCTGTTGTGGTCATGGAGCCATGCACCTTCAAACACATCAGGAGTCCTGCTCTCCTAATTCTCCTCCCCTTGCAAGGGTCACTCTGACTTTGAACGTAAACATGTATCCTGATCAGACCTCCCTTTCTCGCTTGGGTCACTCCAGCCTTAATGCCTTGTATGAGTCCTGCTTCCATCTCACTTTCCCAAATGCATTGCCATGGTTTGAAATATATGTGTGTGTTTAGCTTCCTCTGCACAATTACCTCTTCAGTGCCTCTTTCTTCATGCTTCCCTGGGCCTATTACTCATCCTCCCACCTCTGTACTGCCAGCAGCCCTGAGAGCTCCACCTCCCCCCTTCTAAGCTCATTTCAGAATATTCCAACAGCTTTACTTGAGAAAAGTTACTCCTTCTGTATGATTTCTTATTTCTTTCCTATTTTTACAGATCTCTCTTCCAACATCCACATTGAGAACAAAGAAAAGCCAACTCACCTTTCTTATGGGCTGGGTGTTTGCCAAGTTCCTCATTTAATACTCTGTTCTACCAGAAAGAAATTATTGAACAGATGAAGAGGCTTAAGTTTTAAGAGATTTGGTAGCTTGTCCGGGGTTGTGTAGCTGGGCCCAGAAGTTAGATTTAAACACAGAATCTATATGATCCCCAAACTCCTGTTTCCTCTCCCTCATATGACACTGCCTCCATAGCATTTCTTTAGATTAACAAAATTGAATTTTAAGTACAAGGATCCAAAGACATGGATGTGTTTGGTGGTGTTCTAGAAGACTCAGTGTAGTATTTCAAACTACAGATAGGTGATCTTTTGGCAAATAATTTCTCAAAATCTAGAATTCTAGAAATGGAAAGGTCCTGAGAGAGTATTCAACCTCATTATGTGTGAGGAACCCAGTACCCCCGGGAGTTTCCATGACCTGTGCTATGAGTTGGGGAGGCCAGGCATGATGAGAAGCAAGTTCTGCCCCTGTGAGTTCCTTCAGTGACCTCACACCTGGAGTGAGCGGAGCCATCGGTCTGTCTGCTCTTAGGGCAAATTCAGCACTCCAGCCATCATGATCGCCTTCTGCTGCCACATGATAGCAGAGTCAGACCTCCATCATCACCAAGATTCTTTAAAAAAAAAAAAAAAAAAGATTTATTTATGTACCCGAGAGAGAGCACATATGTGCGAGGGTTGGGGGAAACAGGCAGAGGGAGACAATTTCAAGCAGACTCTTCACTGAGCACAGAGTCCAACACAGGGCTCAATCCCAGGACCCATGAGATCATGACCTTAGCTGAAACCAAGAGTGGGACAATTGATTTTGACACAGCCACCCAGATGCCCCCATCACCAGGATTCTCTGTCCATATTTCTTTCCCATTCCTGCCATATATGCCACCGCCTCAGGCACATACCTTCCTGATCCTTTCCTTCATGCCCCCTATAATCCACAATCATTAGCAGATCTCCCTACTCTTGAGTTCACGCCATTCACTTTGTTGACTTAACTTTGTCCTGATGACACTTCTCACTGCAGATCTCCAAGGAGAAGCTACATTTTCCCCTCCTATTCCAAGTCCCTGAAGGTCTAGAAATGGAGCAGTTGGCCTGCTTGCTCTCCTTCCTTGATAATAAACAATCCGATGAGAGCTCCCTCATTATCCCACTACAAAATTTACCAGCCTACAGGCATCCCACTCTGATTCCCTGCCATCCCCTCTGTCTCAGTAGAACTATTCAGGCCCATCTTATGCACCATGTTCTATCACTTCCACATCTTCAAGGATTTGTCTCCAATTTCCCCCTCTCTCTCCTGTATCAATTTATCTCTTTCTTCCAGAACATTATCATCAGCACAGAAATATACTCTTGTATCTTTCATATTTGAAACAGATACTCCTTGACTCTTATGTCACACCTTTCCATTTCCATCACAATTCACAGCAAAGTGATCCATTATCTGTATTCACTCTCCTAACCTCATTTGTCTTTAACTCTCTCTGGTCAAGCTTCTCTCACTTCCAGTCTCCTAAACTTGCCTAAGTCAAGGTGACTTCCATGTTGTCAAATCCATAGGGTCTTCTCTGCTCTCAGCAACATTCAATGTACTTTCTTCTCTTCTCTTGGCTTCTGGAACAGTGCCTTCTCCAGACTTTCTTCCTTCTACAGAGTATGCTTTTTCTTAGCATTCTTTGTTATGTCCTCTCCTCTATGGGACAGAGGATACATTCTATATTCACACTCCTTCCCTCAGTAATCTCCTTTGGTCCCATGGCTTGAACATTATGACCCCAAATATATCTTCACCCAAGATGTCTCCATAAACAACAGGGTCACATATGGAATCATCCATCCTGACATCACAAAGCTCACATGTTCAGAACAGAACTTCTATGTTTTGGAATTAGATACCAGTAGTGGTCATACAATATTGTGGAGGTACAATAAGTCACTAAATTGTTGACTTTAAAGGGGTTAGTTTTATGTTGGGGGAATGTGACCTCAATTTTAAAAAACCAGGAAGCCTAGAACTTTTGATTTCCTTCTCCACCAAAACTTAGTCCTGAATTCCCCATTTTAATATAAATGTACACCTGCCTTCTTCAGTTTCCCACTTCCCCTTATATTCAAATCATCAGCCAGCTTGTCACTTCTATCTCCAAAGTTTCTCTCCAAAATGTCGACTTCTTTCCATCTCCACTTGAGGCCACCCTCAGCTTGGAACAGTGCCTTCTCCAGCCTCTACTACCCATCACTATAATTATGATCAGTCTCCCTGTCTCTACTCTTCCTGCCTACAGTGCATTCTCCATATAGCAGTCAACTTGGTATTCTAAACATTTAGATCAAACTATAATTCTCCCTGATTAAAACATCTAATGGATTCCCACAATACTTATTTAAAAAAAAAAAAAGCCAAACTACTTCCTAGAACCAGCCAGGCTCTCCCTAGTCTGACCTCTGCTTATTACTTCTCTGATCTGAACTCTGTCTACTCTGTTCTTCTCCCTAGTCTGACCTCTGCTTATTACTTCTCTGATCTGAACTCTGTCTACTCTGTCACTGTCCATATGTGATCATACTGATCTTTCTTTTCCTTAAAAATGCCAAGTTCATTTTCACTTCATTTGTTTATTTGTTTGTCTTTTTACTACTAGAAAGTAGGTAAGTGTCTGTTTGGGCTGCTATCACAAAATATCACAGATGGGTAGCTTATATACAACAGAAAATTTTTTTCACACTGTTCTTGAAAAGTCCAAGATCAAGGTGGTAACATGGTTATGTTCTGCTAAAGACCCTTTTCTGGACTGTAGACTGCCTACTTCTCACCACGTCCTCACATGGCGGGAGGGGCTCAGGAGCAACGTGAGATCTCTTGTATCGGATACTAGTCCTGTTCACGAGACTCTGCCCTTATGACTGCTGCACCTCTTAATACTATTGCATTGGGCATTAGGATTTTAACATGAATTTTGGGTAACACCAACATTCAAACCATAGCAGTAAACTATTGAAGCAGGGGCCCGATCCATCTTGTTTAGCCCCATTTCTCTGGTAATTAAAAAGCCCCAGCCACATAGTAGGTGCTAAATAAATTAAGTGTTAAATGAATAAAGCCCCACATCTTTCTGGCTTTGTTTCTTTATTGTTGCTTTTTTCTTTCTTTTTACTTAAGTAAAAGATGGAGAAGTATATAGAACATGATCGTGTTTTTGTTTTTTTTTTTCAAAACAAACAATGAGGGGAAGGGCTCGCAAATATATAAATACATATAAAGGGAGAAGCAGGTTCCCCGATGAGCCAAGAGCCTATTGTGGGACTTGATCCCAGGACCCTGAGATCATGACCTGAGAGAAAAGCAGAAGCTTAACCGACTGAACTGGCGCCCCCAAAGTGGTATTTCTAATATATAAGAACCTCCTACTAATTATTAAGGAAATGATAAACAGCTCAAAACAAGCTAATATTGGGAATGGCATTTCATGGAGGAGGTGGTGACTTAAGTAACCACAACCATACAAGATGGTCATCATTACCTAGATTCACGGAACTATGAAGGAAACAGTGATTTGCCTGTTTTTAACTGTCAAAATCGACAAAACTTTTAAAGAACAACAAGATCCAGACTGGGAATGATTGGAGAACGAGTACTCTGTCTACTGCCCATGACATGTGTGGCTCACTGGCTTCTCCCCACTGCGTCTGGGCTGCCTTCCGTGACTCTCTTGACAAACAGAAGATGAGAGAGTGACTGACTGAAATTCTCTTAGAGCAACTGCTCAGAAAAGGCCCCGCAGTTCCACTTGAGCTCTTAGACTGCCCCATTGAAGAGATAGATCTCCAACGTGTAGATGACATGGAGAAGCCTTGAGAATATCTGGAGAGAGAGAGAGATCCGGGTAGCCCCAGCAGGTTCACTCCACTATGCAAGCCATCCCAGCGGTGGGCCTTCATACCTATGGAGTCAAAAACCAAATCATCCCCCACCAGATTCTGCTCAAACTGTAGCTTCATGATGTAGTAACTGGTGGTGTTTTTAGCAACTAAGATTGAAGGCGGTTTGTTGTGCAGCAACAGATAGCCAGAAGAGGAGTGAATTGCCACGACCATTATGTGAAGTAATCAGGTAATGCTACTAAAATAAATTAAAAATATAACACCCTTCAAACCAGAAATACCACTCCTCAGAATCTATTCCAGGAAAATCAAAGCACTAGTACCTAGGATATATGAATAGGAATATTTACTGCAGCACTTTTGTTTCAGGATTAAACAAAACAAAACAAAACAAAATTAGGAAACAGAATCCTATCACTAGAAAACTATCAAATATATTATAATATATTTAAAAGGATGAGAGTTTTACCATTTTCCTTTGAGGGATGTGCACGTGGTAAAGGAACTGAGTGAAAGCGGAAAGAGACATGCCTGTTTGTTGATGGAGCTCAGAGGCCTTGTGATTGGAGTAAAAGATGAGGGAAGGAGTAGGGAGACAGGCCAAAAAGAAAAACAAAGGCTTAAAAGAAGACAGCGCAACAACACCCCATTTAAATAAACTATATGCTGCATTTGCAATGCAAGTAACTAATGGGGAATGCCCATGAAAAATCATCAAGTCAAAAAACCAAACTATAGAATAATGAACATAGTATGTTTCCATTTTGGCAAAAACAAAACACCTACATGTGCTCACATCTCTATGGGCCTGGAGAAGCTTGTGGACACTTCCAGTTGGACAGGATTATTCTTGATAGGATTGTTCCACTTAGAAGAAGCATTATTACTTCGTGATTTTTTTAAAAAACTAAACAAAATTAAAAGGCACACAAAGCAGGGGGCAGAGAGTACATCGTGTTGCCATATAGCTAAAAATAAATCACCAGATTTCATTCACATTTCAAGCATCCTCAACAACCACCATCATCATCTCTGGTTCATCAGAAAGGAACAGATCATGAACTGATTACTCCATGATCGATTATAAAATTCAGTCAAACTGTCACAAGATTTGAGCATCTTAGTCTATTGCCAATACTCTTGTCACCATAATTACTTGGTTCAAACATTTAAAAAACTGCCACTGCTCATGCAAAAACTGAAGGTTTTATTCCTGTCCTAACACTGGAAAAAATTAATGTCATGTTGCCATTAAGAAGAGAGAAAAGTAAAACTAAATCTGTCCCCGAGTACAACTTAATTTTTTTCCCCACTTTTGAAAGGTAACTGAAAGACCACTAGAACTAGAGTCAAGAGGAAGGTCTGGATCCTAGTTATCTGTCTTTCTAGCTATGTATGCCCCAAAACAAATCATTCCTCTCTTGGATGTTAGTTTGCTTATTTGTAAAGGGAAGAGGGAAATCTTTACCACACCAACTTGAAGGATTGTTATGAAGGCTGAGAAAACGTGTGTGAAAACATCCAGTTTGTATCTGCCCCGTGAGAGGACTTGCTAGATTCCAAGGGTCTTCTTAAAGATATAGTAGAAAGAGAAAAGGAGTTTCAGAATCAGAGGCCAAGGGTTTTTCCTGTCACAAGAGAAATTCCCAAATTCTTTTTTTTTTTTAAAGACTTTATTTATTTATTTGACAGACAGAGATCACAAGTAGGCAGAGAGGCAGGCAGAGAGAGAGGAGGAAGCAGGCTCCCTGATAAGCAAAGAGCCCAATGCGGGGCTCGATCCCAGGACCCTGGGATCATGACCTGAGCCAAAGGCAGAGGCTTTAACCCCCTGAGCCACCGAGGCGCCCCGAAGTTCCCAAAATCTTTAACTATCCCCATAAAGCTACATACATACTACATGCACATAAGGCACCAAAACTATTTCTTCACGAATGATAATGAAAAGTGTTTCACTAAGTCCAGATAAAAAATGAAGACAAATATTTTTATAATCCTCTTTCCATAAAAGTACACAATCTTCATTTATCTTCAGGGATGACATCTGTTCCTTTAAAAATATTTCCTATAGTAGATCTATTTTCGCGTCTGACTGAGCCTCTCCAGGATTCTTACATCCTCTTTGGAGGATGCTACCTGATGGGCTTCTTCCTCAGGGAGCTGCCTGAAAGCAAAACACACAAATTGTACTTTGCCCCTGTTATGATGATAGTCCCACATGATTCTTGTCAAATACTGTATTTCACTTCCTCTCATTATAATGCATGATTAATTGTGTGATTAATAGTTTGTTTTTAATGAATATAAAGCATAATTGCATTCAAGGGAACATTTGAGGTTTTTGTTTTTAACGAATTCACCATCTTTCTTGACACAGGATGCTACCTATCACTCAGCTGTCCCCAAATAGCCAATGGCTCAGATCAGATGCCTCTTCAGTGGTTCATTTTCTGTGTCAGCTTCCCTGGACTCTGGGGCGCCCAGATATTTGGTTCAATATTATTCTGGGTTTTTCTGGATGAGATTAACATTTGAACCGGTGGACAGAGTCAAGCCGGTCACCCTCCACCGAGATGGGTGGGCCACAGATTAATTAAAAACCTGAGCTGGGGGCACCTGGGTGGCTCACTGGGTTAGGCCACTGACTTCACCTCAGGTCATGATCCCAGGGTCCGGGATCAAGCCCTGTATCAGGCTCTCTGCTCAGTGGGGAGCCTGCTTCCCCCTCTCTCTCTGCCTGCCTCTCTGCCTACTTGTGATCTCTCTCTCTGTCAAATAAATAAAATCTTTAAAAAAAAATAATAAATAAATAAATAAAGACAAATAAAAACCTGAGCTGAATGAAGACTGAGGAAGGGGGAATCTTGCCTGCCTGTGTGAGTTAAAAGGACAGTCTCTCCTGTCCTCAGACTGGAATTTAGACCATAAGCTCTCATGGTTCTCATGCTTTCAGACTTGGACTAGAACTTACACCATTGATTCTCCTGAGTTGCAGGTCTTCCAATGTGGACTGTGGACTGGAACCATCTCCCCAGGTCTCCTGGCTCCCCAGCTTGCCAATGTCAGATCTTAGGACTTCTCAGCCTCCAGAGTCACGTGAGCCAATTCCTTATAATGAGTCTCTTTATATATGTTTATATATATTTATACAAAAATATATTCTATTGGTTCTGTTTCTCTAGAGAGCCCTCACTAAGGCTTCATAACCTCCATCTAGCCCTCAAAGTCTTCCTTAATTTGAGCTCACCCTCATATCCAGTCTCATTCTACAAGAATAGCATTATATGACTATAAAAATAGTTTACACCACTGCATGGCAAGCACTTGCTAAGAACTTTATATGCATTACTCCAGTTAATCTTTATAACAATGCCTTGAGGTAGGCTTATTTTTATTTCCATGTTGTAGATGAGGATGCTTAGATTTAGAATAATTCTGGGAATTCTTTTATTTGTTTTTTAAAAATAAACTCTTCCAATGTGGGGCTCGAATTCATGACCCCAAGATCAAGAGTCACACGTTCTACCTAATGAAGCAGCCCAGTGCCCCTCCTCCTGGGGTGGAAGCCCATGTCTCTCTGACTCCTAAACCTCTATTCTTAGACTGTCTCTACACCACCTCCACAACTTGCTAAATGAGCCCTTCTGTAATGAGGTCAAATCTTTCAATTCATTTTGACCTTGGTGTCTTAGGAAGATAATCCTTTCTAAACTTTGATGAATAACAGAATCAATGGGAAATTTTTTAAGAGTCTGAATCATTCAGCGCTAACCTTCAGAGCTACGGCTTCTCTGTGGCATGATTCAGGAATCTGCCTTTTGAGGATTCTAGGTGAGTCTAGGAGGTCAAACCACAGGCCAGTATTTGGGAATGAGGGCCTTCGGGTAAGCCAATGGCTTTCAGTATGAATCGCTGGGAAGGCCTGTTGAAACACAGACCACTACGCCCCATCCCCAGTGTTTCCAGTTTAGTAGATTTGGGGTAGGGGGGCCAATCCTCTGCATTTTTAACAAGTTCCCAGGGGACGCTTTTGCCGGTGGCGCAGGGGCCACACTTTGAGAACTACCGGGTTCGGCTGTTCTTGCGTTGAATATCCTCCTCTATCCCTTCCACTAATCCAAATGCCTGTCAGTTCTTCAAAGCCACCTTCTTCACAACACCCATGTGCTCTGAACCTTCCTTCTTCTACTTCCTGGGTCAGCCGGGCTTAGCAGGTCCCAGAAGCCTCAGGGAACTCTGGGATATGAAAAAAGCATTCTTTGTTTCTGTTCTTTCCTTCAACTGTTGGACTCCAACTCCTTTTTTAAAAAGCCCAACAGATGTGTTTCAGGGTTGCCTGGGATTCCGCCCAACTGTGTGCACGTGCTCTGAGCCACCCCCACCCCCACCTCTCCCCCATTCGTCTGCCCTAGTTCCTTCCCTTTTGACTGGTTACTGAGGAGACTTCACGGAGAGGCTGCCCATGGAAGGCTCTGGGAGCTTCTGTGAAGTTACCAGCAGCCCAGAGACTGTCTGTTCTCTGCCACACCTTGCACCCAGCACTTCTCAGAACTTTCTGTAAGACTGCCCTCAGCTGTCATCCCGTTGGCTCATCCCCTCGTTCGGAGCCAGGGCCCTCGCCCCAGGTCCCAGCTGTGAATCATGATCAGGTCACTCGTAGGACAGAAAGTGACGTACTCTGATCCCTGGCGCCAAGTCTATAGGCCGTGAAGGATGCTTCACTCAGGATGAGTTCACTCTAAGGAGGCACCTCGGTCCCTCTCGCTAACTGAATCGCTGGCAGAGGCCTCTCTCGCCTCCCAGACATGCCTGGGTTTTTGTTGTTGTTGTTGTTTTAAAGATTTTATTTATTTATTTGACAGACAGACATCACAAGCAGGCAGGCAGGCAGAGAGAGAGGAAGGGAAGCAGGCTCCCTGCTGAGCAGAGAACCTGATGCAGGACTCTATCCCAGGACTCTGGGATCATGACCTGAGCCAAAGGGAGAGGCTTTAACCCACTGAACCACCCAGGTGCCCCCCAGATGCACCTGTTTAAACAGCATGTGAGAAGCAGGACTGAGTTCACCGTGGGATTCCATCCACACTTGTAGTACTTAGTAGTGAGTATTTTATACGAAAGAAAAAGTCCTTGAAGTCATGTGTTATTCTTTAAAGTATAAACTTGTTGCTCCTTATAGGTGACCCACAATGCCTAGAACAGTATTAAAATACATGCAGTCACCTCTTAACACAACCCCCACCCAACGTATCCCCAGCAACGTCTCCCAACATTTGCCATGCCTGTGCCTCCTCCCTTCCCACAACACTGCACTTTTCCTCCCCTTTTCTTCCCAGACCCACCCAAATGCTTTTCTTTTATGAACCTGCTCTCCTCTCCCCTCCCCCCTCTACAGATTTCTTTGCTCCTCAGTATTAGGTTTCTCTTTCTTTTTTTTTTTTTTTCCTTTTTTCCTCTTTCGAATTTTTATTTAAAATGCAGTCAGTTAACATACAGTGTAATACTACTAATTTCAGGAGCAAGATTTAGTGATTCATCACTTACACTCAACACCCAGTGCTCATCACATCACGTGCCCTTCTTAATGTCCATCCGCCAATGGGTCCATTCCCCCACCCACCTCTCGCCAGCAACTCTGTTTGTTCTCTATAATTAAGAGTGTTTAATGGTTTGCCTGTCTTTTTCCCCCTTATATACATTTGTTTTGTTTTGTTAATTCCACATACGAGTGAGATCATATGGTGTTTGTCTTTCTCTGACTGACTTATTTCACTTCACATAGTACACTCTAGTTTCATTCACTCCATAGTAAATGGCAAGAGTTCACTCTTTTTGATGGCTGAGAAATATTCTATTGTACCTGTGTGTGTGTGTATGTGTATGTTTGTGTGTGTGTGTGTGTACCACTTCCTCTTTATCCATTCATTAATAGATGGACACTTGCTTTCCATAAGCTGGCTAGTGTTGATAATGTGGCTGTAAACTTTAGGGTATAGGTACCCATTTGAAACACTATTCTTGTATCCTTTGGGTAAATATCTCACAGTGCAATTGCTGGGTCATAGGCTAGCTCTATTTTTAACTTTTTGAGGAACCTCCATACTATTCTTCAGAGCGGCTGCACCAGCTTGCATTCCCATCAGCAGCGTAAGAGGTTCCCCTTTCTCTGCATCCTCGCCAACATTTGTTATTTCCTCTGTTGTTGATTTTAGCCATTCTAAAAGGCAACCCATTGGAATGAGAGAAGTTTCTCTTTCTCTCTTTCTTTACATTTAGAATCGCCAGAGAGGAGTTTGGGGGCCTCTTCTAGCACCTGGAGCCCACCCACCCCAATCCCTCAGCCCCCCACTCCCCACTCTCACCCCCTGAGCCTCCAGCTGGGAGCAGGCCAAACCAGCACAGTTGCTTCCCTGTTCCTCCACCCGAGGCTCCCCGGGGAGCCACAGAAGCAGAGCTTTCACTCTGGGTCAGATAGATATTTTGCCATTCTTCCATCCATCCATCCATCCATCCCTCCATCCATCCATTGCCACGGATGGATGGCAATTTTTGTAAGACCCTTCTTTGGTCTCATAAATATTGAGACTTCAATTTCTCTTCCATCGGGACCCCCAAACGCTCAAAGCAAGGGTCAGCTCTACCAGCTCTGTGCTCCTCACCCTAGACTCCAAAAGCACTTGTATAACTTTAACTTTGTTTCATAATAAAAAAAAAATTCTAAATATTTTTGCCCTAATCTTACCAGACTCCGTGTGTGTGTACATAGGACATATACATAGTAAATGTATATGTATATCCAATGGCCAAGAGTTTAGTGCATTGGTTATTCACATTAGCAGTAGACAGAATATGGCCATTCTTTTTTTCGAATAGAATTGGATTTGCTTAACTTGTGAACATCCTTTACATCATCCTTCTGGACACAGCTATTCCCATTTTGTTTCTGGGCTAGGGTTTGTATCCAGTCATCAGATTTAAATTTTCTATTTTTCTGGTTGATTATCAAGCTTTGGTGTCTCTTCAGACTTTAGGCCTCATCCTGTAATTATCTTTAATTCAGTTTTATTATTTTCACTTATCATGTTCAGGATTCCTGTACCGTAAAACTTAACTAAAAAGACTAAAAAGACATTCAAGAGTTTCTTTGTTTTGTTTTGTTTTGCTGGACTGTATCAGAGATGGGATAAAGAATGACAGCAGGTCTCCCTCATAAAACAGCCTAGAAGTTCAGAGACTGAATTCTGGCTACGGTTTTGCCGTTCACAAATTTATAACCCCAGGGAAATTATTTAAGCTTTTTCTCTGGTCCATGACACACTTGTCAAATCATGCAGGATTTATGGTAAATGTCCTCTGTGACTATGATCTATGCTGAAAACAAAACATGGGCTCATCTCTTTAGCCAGATACAATAATTAGCAAATCCATTTACTATAGCAGTAGTTTCCAAACCTTAAAGATGAACAGAAGTGCCTTTCTGGCTTTTAAAAAAAATACACAGGTATCTGAGGTCCATTCAATCCTGTTCATCCAATTTTTAAGTAATTTCTTGGTAAAGAAGCAAACTGGAAGAACTCTAGGGTTGCAGGCCAGACTTCTGAATGTTCGTGCAGTGGACCCTTGCCATCCATCTTTTGGAGAAATTAGTTTAGAATTTTGTCATTCTTCTTAATTTCTCAGTAACTAATGAAGGATGACCATGTTTGAACAGTGGCGGACATGCCAAATTTGAAACCCACGCTGTTCATGGCAAGATCTAGGCTGTCAGGATTTTCACACACATTCTCGTGGAACCAGACACAGGACTATACTTAAAGCAATTAATGACTAGTCTTTATTCAAAATAAAACCATAAATAAATGGAAAGAGGAGGTTGGAGTCAGTATTTCCTATTGCATAAGCTTCTGTTGTAAATTGTAAATGTCAAGGCCTCAAAAACTTTGCATGAAGTGAATTTAGCAAATAGTTACTCTAACCAAAAGGAGAGTCTTTTTTTTTTTTTTTTTTTTTTTTAAGATTTGGAGCTAGAGCGAGCACAGGCAGACAGAGTGGCAGGAAGAGGCAGAGGGAGAAGCAGGCTCCCTGCTAAACAAGGAGCCTGATGTGGGACTCATCCCAGGACACTGGGATCATGACCAGAGCTGAAGGCAGCTGCTTAACCAACTGAGCCACCCAGGCGTCCCCAAAGGAGAGTCTTTAAAGAAGAA
Organism: Mustela nigripes; assembly: GCF_022355385.1. Classification (NCBI taxonomy): domain Eukaryota; kingdom Metazoa; phylum Chordata; class Mammalia; order Carnivora; family Mustelidae; genus Mustela; species Mustela nigripes. The sequence continues at coordinate 94,825,365 of NC_081561.1, forward strand.
TCTCAGATGTGAAAATATCCCTTTGGGTATTAAAATATAATGGGGCTTCTCAGCAAATTTGCCACCTGTTGGATAACTTTGTTCCAGAAAAAAAATCACCCCCAAAACAAAAATTTTCTCCCAGAAGATGTGTGGTTTTTTTAGTCTGGAAAGTGTACCATCCTCCCCAGTCCTGCCCTTCTGTATATATTATTTTTTCTGCCACTTCAAAATAATACGGTGAGTTAGTGGCTTTCCCCAATTCCAAATCAAGAACTTATCTAGCAGAAACTATGTTTCTCTTCTCTCGGTATTGGTGAAAACTCTGACTTCAATCTGCCTTTTGGCCCAGGGGCAGAACAGTTTCTTCGAGTCCTAGGAATCTTAATTGCAGTGTTTCTTTGGGTTCTGTTTTATGGGTCCCTTCCCAAACCCCTTCATCTCTTTTCCCAAGGGACCTTCTTTCCTTCAGATCCTCCCCCTGGCTTATTGCAACAGCCTTTTTTATTCCACTGTTATCTCTAGACCATTCTGTCTGTAACAGCTTAAGTGTTCTACCATTGTCTATGCAAATGGAGCCAGGCTAGTCCCTCCTGAAAATCGTCTTAAATAATGTCCCAATACACCTAAGGGAATGCATGTGCCCTTGCTAATGTTGGGGGGGCACATTTTCAGCAACAAGTATCAAGAACGGTGTGCCCACCTTTCCAAGACAGAGCAAATAGGGTTTGAGGAACTACATCTCATCTCAAAAATTTGCAGCGGGACCCCAGTTATTAATACCCATTAATACTCATTATCTTCTGTTCTTCCCTGTAGCCCCACCCCCTCACCAAGGGGTACATACACATTCAGTGTCTACAGGGACTTCCTGACGAAAAACAGGCCCTTCCGTACTTACCTCTGTGCTGCAGTTCTCGGAGGTCATTCTGTTCTGTGGGAACAGCCTGTGGGGCTCTGTGGTCGATGGCATGAAGTACAATCTGCCTACTGTCCCCAGACAGGTGCTTGTTGTCACAGCCTTCCTGTCCAGTTCTCTGTGGGATTTACTTAGCCACTGGGTTCTGACAGATTTCAGGTTCTAGGGACAGTGGGGGGAGGGAGGTGGTGGCTTGACGCTAAATGGGGCTTTGCAGGAATAGCGACTCGGGTTTGTGGCTGGAAATCTTTCCTACAGAGACTTCTTTAAGGTCAACAGATGGAGTTGGAAGATTTATTCTGGGATCTGGCTAGGGTGTCGGTGAGCTAACTGAGGGCTGCCAGGGAAAGAAGGACATATAGGTTTTATTTGGAAATTGTGCTTTTTATACCAACTTGCCATTAAAATAAAGGATTTAAAAATAAGATAAAATACTAAAATGAAAAATGAAAGAAAAATAAATGTAGCAAAAGGATAAAGAAGATAAAATAGTTTATACATAAAATGAAATAATTTATATATAAGTCTACACGTAAGAGATCATGTCAAGGGGCACCTGGGTGGCTCAGGTCATGATCTCAGGGTCCTGGGATCAAGGCCTGCATCAGGCTCTCTGCTCACTGGGGAGCCTGCTTCCACCTCTCTCTCTGCCTGCCTCTCTGCCTACTTGTGATCTCTGACTGTCAAATAAATGAATAAAAATCTTTTTTAAAAAGAAAGAGATCATGTCAAGCAATATCCTTGAGCTGATTTAAATAGATTAAAGTTACCAACAAGCAGGGATGTGTGGCAGGCTCAGTCAGTAGAGCCTGTGACTCTTGATCTCGGGGTTGTAAATTCAAGCCACACACTGGTTGTAGAAATTACTTAAAAATAAAATCTTTAAAAAAAAAAGTTACGACCCATTGATCTGAGGAACAGAGATTATGGAGTTGAGTAGGTATTCTCAAGGGAGAGGTGGTTTTAGTACGGAAAGTGTGTGCTCCTTATTTCTTTGGGTTCAATATTTGGTGTTGCTGTTTGGCTTCTGCATTTAAACAGTACAGGCAGCCAGACCTGGCTCCTTCTATGTTGGAAGGAAAACACATGACTGTGCTAGGGTCATTGTGGCCTCTTCTTTCCAGTTCACCCGGACACCACATTTAGAAAGGACAGAATCCCTTGAGAAGAATGGATACAGGATGGCAGCAGGTAGTGAAGAGCCATTAATTTATTGAATTAAATGAGAGTAACTGAATCCAAACATCAGCCTCAAACTATGAGCTAATGGGGCACCTTGAAAGTTGATGTCAATCATCCCTATTCTTTGCATCTACAAACTGAGAGCCTTTACTTGTATATTGAAGCCCAAAGCACAAAACACAGAACCCCAAGTAGATACATGCTGTGATCCTAATGGCTGCAAAGCCACCTGACTATTAAAATCCAGACCACAGACTCAAAATGGACTCACTGATGCTCAGCCCTCTGTCGCCAAAACAAGACGTTAATACAGATTCATCTCACCCCCAAATAGAATCTTATACCAGTCACTCAGGAATCACCCAATCAGCATTAGTTAGGTAATCCGCTAGACAGATTTCTGCCATCCCCTAAAGGAAAGTAACCTTGCAATAACCAGCCCACTTTTTGGCCTAGTTCAACTTCCTTGTTCCTTCTCTCTTCTGCCTATAAAGTCTTTCATTTTGTACAGTTGCTCAGAGCTCCTTTCTATCTGCTAGACTGAATGCTGCCCAATTCATTAATTGTTGAATGGAGCCAAGAATATCTTTAAAATCTACCGAGTTGAATTTTGTTTTTTAACAGTAGGTTTTCTCATTCAGGAATAATGAACTCAATGAAAGTATTTTTCATCAATACAACCAGCATCAAACAAGCAGAGAAACATGGCAAGGGCATCCTGGCTTCCATCCCCAAATCAACATTAAGCAGTTCCACACTGTAAATCTGAGCACTCTTCAGTTGCTAGATACATTGTAGCATTACCCTGTTTGTGGAGCTTGTGACAATATGCCCCAATGACACATCTGCCAGAAGCAGATTTAACTTCTTAAGTCCAGAAATGATTCTATCCATTGAGACTTCCTTCCGTAAAGTCTTAAAAATCATAACTACATTTTTAAAAATAAATTCTTTCCCATAATGCTGAAAACATTCACCATTGAGACAGCAGAACCAAAAAAAGGTGCATGAGGTCTTGTGAAAGATTCCCCTCTAGACAAGACCACCTCATTCCCATTATATTTGAAATACAAGTGCAGGTTGACCTTTAGCAGAACTTTTTTAAGGGATTGGTGGTTGTTCAGAATTTCATGACACTTGTTAAGTTCAGAAAGAAAGACTTTCTTTAAGAAAGGGCTACTGCAATGGAGTTTTGCACAAGGGAGAGATTGGGCAAGGTAGGGCTCAACTCTGAATACAACAGGGACTAGTGGGGATCAGCCAAGGGGCAGGGAGGGGGTGGTCAGTGGATGGAAAATTACTAAGAGGAAACATCAAGGATAGGGGAATTTTTTTTCCTTCTTTTCTTTCTTTCTTTCTTTCTTTCTTTCTTTCTTTCTTTCTTTCTTTCTTTCTCTCTTTCTCTCTAAGACTTATTTATTACTTTAGAGAGAGAACACATGAGCAGGAGGGGCAGAAGGAGAAGGAGAGAGCTCTAAAGCAGACTCTGAGCTGAGTGTGGAGCTCAATGCAGGGATTGATCTCATGACACTGAGATAACAACCTGAACTGAAACCAAGAGTCGGATGCTTAACTGCATCCGATACTTCTGGGAAGGCCAAGGTGGTAAGACATGGAAGTTGGGGGATTTTCACTAAACCAGCCCAGCAGGGTTCCTGCTAAGACTGGACTGAGCGACCCAAGGACAGAGCCTGAGGTCAGGGCTTAGTTGAGAAGGCTCAGGGGAACCTGACTCATGTTTGGTCAAGGAGAAGGTGTCTTGTTTACTAGTTACTTACGCATAAAACAGTTCCTGGTGGGTTTGCTCTCAGTGAGAACAGACACATGCATGGCAAGTCTCATAAAAGGGAAGGCTCTATGGCTGTCCTCTCTCTTCCTCCCTGGGGAAGCCTGAGGGAGCAGGATGAGCACAGGGCCACATTGGGGCTGCTTCTGGGAGCCCATGGAGGGAATGTGATTCAGACCAGATTCACAAAGACTCAACTTCTTGGATTCCACAGGCTTCTGGCAGGACCCCTATGTCACCTCTCTCAGTGTGTGCCCTGCTGGCCTGAGTGGTGAGAAATGAAGCCTCTGCTCCCCACCGCACCCACCCCAGGCCTAAGGAGGATGGAAGGCGGCCTCTGGCATCACTTGAGTTTTGCACATGCCCTGTGAGTCAACATTCTCATTGTAAAGGCTCATTGTTCATGATTTTAAAAAGGAAGAAGTCTGTGCTTAGTTCCACTTTTGGAAGTAGAAAGTGTATCTTTAATCAGGCTAAAAATAAATGTGTAGGTCTGATCTGCTTGCTAACAGTAGTCATGAGGAGGCCACATTTTCACACGGGCTTGAATGAAATAGACCAAAGGGTTAAAAAAAAAAAATCAGAATCATCTGGAATCTGACAATATTCTTCAAGGCCTTTTTTAGGTCTTATTTATATTTGTTTGGCTTTTTTCTAGTTCCAGTTTCCCCCAACTAATAGCTTTAGAACACCACTTTTATTTTGTCCTTTTTAATTTCTTGAAGCTTCATAGGGCTCAGTTCTTTGATATGTAAAATGGGATCCTAAAGGCAGGAGGTGGGAAGTGAAACCTGGCCTTGATCAGTGTTCAAGGACCAAGAGTCTGCAGGAAAAGACTCCCTAAATACCTGGAGTTTTCCCTTTAGACCTTTCTGGGGAGGAGTCGGGCGGCAGTGGGGATGGGGAGTTTGGAAGGAAATGGAACACTTAACTTCTCTCTATGTAAATGTTCTGCTCCTCCTCAAACTTCCCCTTGCCACTTTATTTTATTTTTAAGATTTTGTTTATTTGAGAGAGAGAGAGAGTACAAGAAGGGGGATTAGCAGAAGGAGAGGGAGAAGCCGACTCCCCGCTGAGCAGAGAGTCCGAGGTGGGACTCCATCCCAAAACCCTGGGTTCATGACCTGAGCCAAAGGCAGATGCTTAACCAACTTAGCCACCCAGGCATCTAGGACACAAACTGAGGGTTGCTGGAGAAGTGAGTGAGGGGATGGGGTAACTGGGCAATGGGTATTAAGGAGAGAAAGTGATGGGATGAGCACTGGGTATTCTATGCAACTAATAAATTACTGAATACAACATCTGAAACTAAAAGTATACAAATAAATACAATAAAAAATAAAAACCTAAAAAAATACAACTTTCACATAGGGTTGGGTGCTCAGAAACTCTTTTTTTAATAAAGATGAGTGATAACAAGGATTAGAACTAAGAACTGGAAAGATGTTCAGATTAATAAGATGTGCTTGCAATTTCAAAAACCTGACCACATTTAATTTACTTATATATTCAACCTACTTATATCAGATTCCCACCCTTTGGGAGTTCCTGGGCTGTCTGTTTCCTTCCACATGAACTTTCAGCACCCCGCACCCCAGATGTACCCAGTGCCTGGGAGATGTGCCCCTGAGGAACAGACACCCGCTCTAGAGTACTGACACAGCCTCCTGGTTTCAGGATCATTAAGAAATAATTAGTGAGGAGGGATTGCCGGTTTAAATTAGAATGACACTGATAGACCTATAATTAGTAGAAATGAAAATTGTTAATTAAACGTGTATCTTATTTCCCCCTGGTGTGATCTCTATTTGCCACTTGGTTTCAACAAAAAATGAAACCATTTGATAGATTTTTCTCAACCCAAAACAAACATTTTAAAAAATAGAAAAAAAAGCGCCTAACTTTCTAAGGCTTAAACTTTGTCCCCTCAGAGCTCATTTTGAAATTAGACTATAATGTGTGGATTCTGAAAAAAATTTTTTTAAACATTTTGCTTCCAGTTGTTATGGGCTGAATTGCATCCACTCAAAATCCATAAAGGGCCAAAAACCAGGGGTGAAAAAAACCCAAAAACACAGTTGGGATAGGCTCAGCCAATTGCATTTATCACAGCAGACAGAGGAAACTCACAATTTCAACTTGATCTATCCGTAAAGTGACCCATAATTTTTTGCATAATTGCTTCTGATATTGAAAGGGGTTCCGTTACTAATTACTCCAGGAAAGAGGTACAACAAGTGGGTATTCTATCCATTACCATGCCTGGCCCCAGCACACCCTTGTCTATACCCTCCTACGCCCCCACGATTGTTCTTGAATCCCTTGATCTTTTCACTGGATCTGAACCTTTGCATCCTCGGACTTCAGTATTGAGATCGGGCTCTGCAGCACCACAATGCTTACGTGTAGTTTTTGTAGTTAATTCTATGCTGAATTGTCAAGAGTTGTCTGAATGAATCATAGACCAGAAGCTTTTCTCTCAATAATAAAAATGCTGGTCAGACACTATATTCAGTGATAGCTATAAAAAGCTTCATAAAATAAAGACATCCTGAGGTCAAATAGAAATTGTGTTTTTCAGAATAAGCACTCAGAGATCTCTGCGCTGAGATTCAGGCTTTCTGAGAAAGGTGACTAGGATGTAGGACTGTCCATTAAACTCATTAAATTAAACCCAACCTCTTTGGCACAGTGGGCTCTGAATGGGTAGCTTTGTTTGATTGCTTTCCAGAAACTCTTGGCACTCACTTAGTAATATAATAAGCGTGATTTTTTTTTTTTTGGATGACTTTCATATTGCTTCTAAGAGAAATTTTCAAATATTTTTCCCCAACAACAACAAAAGCCCATTTCTGGAAGATTCCCAGTTTATCTATTCCCTTGTTTGCTGTCTACAGTCTCACATGTACATGGAGCAAAACCAGTCTCCTCATAGGTTCCAGAACTTGGGATTTCTAAGTTTCATATAAGGATATATAATCTGATTATTTCATCTGGGGTCAATGGCAAATTACTTCATATAAATAATGGTTTCCTAATTTTGATAAGCTTTCAACTTCACAATGAGCTTTTGTATGTGTTATCTCACTTAAGTTTTACAACAAACACACAATGTGAATTGCTTTAACACCATTTCAGGGCTGAGGAAAATGGAACTCAGACAGGTTGGGGAATTGCTCCAGACTAGAGTCTGCAAATGTCCAAGTAGACCTACACCCACTGGATTTGTACCCATTTCATCGCCACGACATCACCATTGTCTCCTGACATTTCATCTCAAGAGAAATTACAGCTCCTGAATTTAGAATGAGCTGATCTGCTTCACCTCGCCCAATGGAAATCTCTCTGGTTTCTGGATTAGGCACAAACTATACCTACTATCTTCTTTCTAATTTCTCTGTTTTTTCTTTCCTTTGAATCATATTATTTTTCCCTGGAATTTTCATGCCTACTCCTGCTCTTCAGAAAGTCTCCACAACAACATAAACGAGTTACATCTGGATTTTATCAAACAGAGCAGTGGGCTGAGCCTAAGACACTCAACTTCTGGTTTGGGGAAGCCCTTTTTGAAGATTAAAAAGGGAGAGGAGCCTGTATGGCGCAGTGGGTTTAGCTTCAGACTCTTGGTTTAGGCTCAGGTCCTGATCTCAGTGTTAATAGGATCATTAGGAGATGGAGACCCATGAGATTTTCCCTCTCCTTCTGCCCCTCCTGCTCACGCTCAATCTCTCTCTCAAATAAGTAAATAAACCTTTAGAAAGAGAAAAAAAAAAAAAGGCAGGGGCGCCTGGGTGGCTCAGTGGGTTAAGCCTCTGCCTTCAGCTCAGGTCATGATCTCAGGATCCTGGGAGTGAGTCCCTCATTAGGCTCTCTGCTCAGTGGGGAGCCCGCTTCCCTCTCTCTCTCTCTGCCTGCTTGTGATCTCTCTCTCTCTGTCAAATAAATAAAATCTTAAAAAAAAAAAAAAAGCAAGGTAAGGAAAATCTATTTAGAGAAAACAACTTTTCTTTATCTAAACTCTTCCCCTGAAACTCCTTTTCAAAAAAGAATTTAGATTTAAGTTCCTTGCATAGAAGTTTGCTTTGTTTCTTTTTCTCCAAAGGACACAGTGACATGGTCCAGTGACTCATCAGCACTATATTAATACAGTCTGTGTTTTTACTAACCTTGATAGTTTAGTGTATTCCAAACAGATCATCTGCATCAGAATGACCTGGAATGTTTGTTTTAAGTGCAATTCTTGGGCTCAGTTCAAGCCTTACAAAATCAAAATATCTGGCTGAGCAGCTGGGAAATCTGCGTTATAAACACAGACCTGGGGGATCCTCAGGTCTGAGAAGTGTTGTGGAAGGAACCCAGGCCCCCCATACAAGCTGCAGCCACCAGCATTCTCCTCGAACTGGGAAATCACGGCACTGAGATTCCCACCTTCTGAGAAAGGTGCCTGGGATGGTGCACCATCCATTAAACTCATTATAGTTGGGCAGACCTCAGTGGGATTATACAAACCCAAAAGGCAGGTAAGGAAACTGAAGCCCAGGGGGAACAAGTGATTAAGGAAAAGTCCTTCTCAATATTATTCATGGTTCCAAACAAAACAATGAATCAAGGATTTCTGTTGTTTTTAAATCTTTGTGGGCCTGAAGCACTCCTCCAAAGAGGTCTACCCCACCCCCCCCAAACTCATCTGCTTCAAAATATGAAGCCTCCCTCTTTTAAAAACAATCATAAATGTTTCGGTATTGAGAAAAGTCCATCAGCCCCAAATACAATGGATTAAAGAGCTCTGATATTCAAGGTGACCTTGGAGGCCAGTGGATTACTCCTTGTAGACTAGTTCTCAAATTTTGGGGACTTAATCTGTTAACCTAGAAGTGTTCAGGTAGCGGTACTGACAAGAAATGGAGTTGTAAAGTGGAAACGTGATGGGATAATTTACAAAATCTCAATAATCAAAAATTCCCAATGTTCTTGTCATCGTTGTAGCACAGAAGCATCTCTGGGAAGAAAATGACTCAATGAGAATGAGTTGCAAAGTCAGCCTGTGGGTTCTTCCTCCACAGTGAGACTGAAGCCTTCTTGGTTACCTGTCCTTATTCGGTAGCATCTGGTGGTTTGCGCATTTGTGTAGGTCTTCTAGAACAGTGCTTTCCAGCATTTCACTTGGCATTGCTGGGGTGTATAATAAGGGTACGCTGAATGTTTAAAAAAACTACCTACTTGTTTTCCAAAGTGGCTGTGATATTTGGCATTTTTCTCAGAAATGTGGAGAGAGTTCAGCTGGTCCCCATCTTCGTCAGCACTCAGAGCTGTCAGTCATCCGTAATTATAGCCATTCCAGTAGGTGTGTGATGCTACCTCCTTTTTACTTTAATTTGCATGTCCTTAATCACTAATGAGGTTGAATAAGTTTTTATGTGCCAAATTGCCATTTGTATCTCTTCTGTGATGAAGTCATGTTTACCCCATGTTTTGTGGTAATCAGCAAGCAGATTCTGTGTCGGTTTTGCTAGATCTATGGCTAAAGTTTTCTTTTTTGTTTTTTGGAGCTATTGTAAATGGCACTTTATTTACTTAGTTTTAAAGATTTTGTTTACTTATTTGTCAGAGAGACAGAAAGAGAGAGAGAAGCACAAGGAGGGGAAGCAGGAGGCAGAGGGAGAAGCAGGCTCCCCGCTGAGCAAGGAGCCAGACATGGGACTGGATCTGAAGACCCTGAGATCATGACCTGAGCTGAAGGCAGATGCTTAACCAACTGAGCCATCCAGGCATGCTGTAAATGACACTCTAAAAAAGTTTTCGACACATTGGGCCCAACAGATTCAAGAGAAATATGATTCAGTTGTATGTGTTGACCTTGTATCCTATCCTGTGACTTGCTGATCTCCCATATTAGTATTAGAAGTGTTTTTGTAGATTCATTGGAATTTTTTTGTATGTAGGTAATCATGCTTTCTGCAGTTAGCGATGGTTTTATTTCTTCATTTCTAATGAGTATTCTGCATATCTATCTATCTGTCTATCTATCTTCTGTCTATCTGTCCATATTTTGTCTCATTGTGCTGGTGGACTTCCAGTACCATGGTCAATATGAATGGCAAGAGTGTACATTTTTGCCTTGTTCTTGATATTAGTTATGTTTTCATTTTAAAAAGTTCAGCTTGTTTCTTCTTTATATCTTCTGTTTCTTTGCCGAGGCTTTCTATGTTTCCAGAATGTTCATAATTGCTGGCTAGAATATTTGCTTAGTAGCTGCTCAAGTCCTTGTCACATCCTTCCAACATCTGTGTCATCCTAGCATTGGCATCTGTTGATTCTCCTTTCCTATGAAAGCTGAAATTGTCCTGGTTCTTCATATACTGAGCAACTTTAGGTTGTGCCCTGGACATTTTAATATTATCTTATAAGATTTGGGGTCTCATTTAAATCCTATGGAGAGTGTGGCCATTTTTGTGGTAGTAGGCGGTTGATTTGGTTAGGTTCAGGTGACAAGGTCCAATCTGCCTCTAATGGGTGAGATCCAAAGGCAGCTCTATCTTCAAAGCTCTTACAGTTCTATTCACATCCATCTTAGATGTATGCCACCTTACTGTCAGTTTGGGAAGTGAGCATGATTGAATGAAGCGAAGAAAAATAAATAAATATGGCTGTACTCCTTCTGCCCTCTGAGACAGAATTAAAAGGTTTCTCCTGGAGTTTTCCTTCTGAGGCTCAGTTCCCGATTATGGGTTTCATGCTGCATTGCATTCAGGCTGGAAGGTACCAGCAGAAAAAAAGTTATAAACTGTTAGATGGTAATACCCTGAATTCTGTGTTTTTCTCCAATCCACCTGGCACCCTTTACTTTTTGGAGTCCTCAAATGGATTCTTTGTGTAGTTGTTTCAGTGGCATTTAGCACAGGACAGAGAGTGGCATGTGCTTCCTTCAGCCCGCCTGGAGCTGGATCTTCTTTGCCTTTCCACATCCACTGGATTTTTTTTTTAAAAGATTTATTTATTTGATAGACAGAGATCACAAGCAGACAGAAAGGCAGGCAGACAGAGAGAGGAAGCTAAGCAGGCTCCCCGCGGAGCAGAGAGCCGGATGCGGGGCTCGATCCCAAGACCCTGGGATCATGACCTGAGCCGAAGGCAGAGGCTTAACCCACTGAGCCACCCAGGCGCCCCCACATCCACTGGATTTTTAAAACAACTTTATCGATAAATAAGTTGCATACTGTAAAATTCACCTAGTTAGAGTGTACAGTCCAATGGTTTATGTATATTTAGAGTTTGCAACCACCATTGATTTTATAACATTTTTATCATCCCCCCAATGAGCCCATACCCATTAGCAATCATTTCCTATTTCCTTCAATCTCTCCATCCCTAGTCCTATGCAATGACTGATCTACTTTCTGTATCTGTAAGTTTTCCTGTTCTAAATATTTCATAAGAATAGAATCATACAATATGGTCTTCTGTTATTGGCTTCCTTCATTAGAATCTTGTTTTTCAGAAGCCATCCATGTCATAGCACATATCAGTGCATCATCCTATGAGTGCTGCGTAATTTTCCATTGTATGGATATAACCCATTTTATTTATTCACTCATCAGTGATAGACATTTGGGTTTCCACTTATTGGCTTATTGGTTTCCACTTTCTGGACTCTTTAGTCCATTGATCTCTGTGCCCATCCTTATGGTAGTCCCACCATCTTTATTAATATAGCTTTGTAATAAGTTTGAAATCAGAAAATGAAATTTCTCCAATGCTGTTCTTTTTTTTTTCCTGGCCTATTCTAGGTTCCTTGAATTTACCTACCAAATTTAGGATCATCTTATTAATTCCTACAAAGAAGCCAGCCATAATGATAATTGTGTTGAGTCTGTAGATCAGTTTGGGGAATATTGCCATCTTAACAACTTTGTCTTCTGAACCATGTACATGGGACATCTTTCCACTTATCCAGGTCTTCTTTAACTTCTTTAGGCAATCTTTTATAGTTTTCAGAATAAAAATTTTATACTTCTTTCATTAAATTTATTACTAAGTATTTTTCTTTTGCTATTGCAAATATGACCTTTTTTCTTAATTTCATTTTTGCATTGTTTCTTTGAGTCCATTGAATTTTAACTTCAAGCACTATATTTCTAATTCTTAGAAGTCCTGTTTGTATATTTTTTCATATTGGCCTAGTTATTCATGATTTGATATATATACCTTTTAATTTTTTAACCTTAATTCCAGTTAGTTAACATTCAGTGTTATATTAGAGTCAGGTGTACAATATAGTGATTCCACACTTCCATACAGCACCTTGTGCTCATCACAAGTGTGCTCCTTCATCCCCATCACCTATTTCACCTCCCCCCCATTTCCCCTCTGGTAACTACCAGTTTTTTCTCTATAGTTAAGAATCAGTTTCTTGATTTCTCTCTCTCTCTCTTTGCCCCTCCCTTTGCCCATTTGCTTTGTTTCTTAAATTCCACAATTGAGTGAAACCATATAATATTTGTCTTTCTATAACTTATTTCACTTAGCATTATACTCTCTAGCTCCACTCATGTTGCAAAAAGCAAGATTTCATTATTTTTTATGGCTGAATCATATTCCATTATATGAAAGCATATTCCATTATAGATATATACCACTTCTTTCTCCATTCATCAATCAGTGGACTCTTGGGCTGCTTCCAAATCTTGGCTATTGTAAATAATGCTGCAATAAACATAGGGGTACATGTATCCTTTGAATTAGGGTTCTTATATTCTTTGAGTAAATACCAAGTAGTGTGATTGCTGGATCATAAGGTAGTTCTATTTTTAACTTTTTGAGGAACTTCCATACTGTCTTCCACAGTGGCTACACCAGTTTGCATTCCCACCAACAGTACACAACTGTTCCTTTTTCTCTATATCTGCGCCAACACCTGTTGTTTCTTGTGCTGTTGTTTTTGCCATTCTGACAGGTGTGTAATATATTTTTTAACACAAAAAATAGTCAGATCCAGAATCATCAGATACAGAACTTACTCTGTATCTAATTATTTCAATACCTGAAGTCTCCAGGTTGTGTTTTCTCCCCTTGTTCTCTTCTATGTATCTCTCATGAAGATTTCTTTCTTCCTTTGCTTACTTCTTTGATTTCATTTGCAGAAATGGTGTAAGGCTTAGATTGGAGGTGGTTGTGTGTTTGTGCCAGATCCCGTGATCACTTGGAACTGATTTTTCAGATGTACCTTTACCACACTTGAAGTATGCATTCCTGTTCACACCTGTCTGAATGTTAGGGATCTTCTGGGGGACACCTGTGTCACTCAGCCAAATTTGAGATAAATTTGAGATAAATTTGCTAGATATTTGAGATAAATTGCTAACACTCTCCCTTCACATGGGGATAATTTTCTATTTTCTCTGATTACTGAGATCATCAACCTTTGTAAGCTGCCACTTTATATGTGGGTCAACTGTCCAACTCCCCACTCTACTCAAGATTCAGATTTTGTATTTGGATCTTTAAATCAAAAGTTCTTATGCCCCAGGGATGGCAAATACCATGGACAAACACCATTCCAGAATTTACATGCCTCTTTAAAATGTATACTTTCTTATCATTTTGCCCATACTATTAGTAGTTTTCTTCCCACTCGAACATGTGTTATAAAATATTCAAATAAAATTATTCAGCAATTTTCATTTCTTCCAAACATTTCATCAACAATATTGCTTGCAATGGAACTTAATTAACGTCTTTTTAATTTCACTCCAACTGAAGTTAGAAGGTGTGGAATTTGATCCTGCTTCTAGCAGCATGACCTTTGATAAGTCTTTCATTTTCTCTGTGCTTTAGTGACTCCATTTGTGAAAAATGAGGAGATTGGACTAAATTATTTTTATGGATGCTTTCAGCTATAAAAGTCCATGGCTCTTATGTGCAATAATTCCTAATTGTGCAGGAACTTCGATAGTTATTAATCATATTCAGGGAGTTCTTTCATATCAGTGAGGATGAGATAGTTCTACTCAAAAGTGTAGTTTTTCTCTGACCTGAGTGACTTATTCATTTTCTCTCAGATAGTGGGAGTACTTTTAGTGGGGCCTGTACACCTGATTGATTAGTATCATAATTCTACTTTAAAATTTAAGAGTTAGACAAAATGTACCAAAGTAAAATTTTTGTTATTTTTCTTCACGTGGGTTTTAATAGTAGCCAGAAAAGGTAAAATAACAATATCATACCCTTGGAAGCAAGGTATTTCAAAACTATACTAATTTTGTTGTTGTGTTTTTATTTTATCTTTAAGATATGGTTTGGATTTTCTTTAAAAAATTCTTCTAAAATTTCCGATAAAACTCAGCGATAACTGTATTTTTAGCAGATTCAATAAAGTCTTTCAATAAAACAAGCCATAAATTGGGAGCAGGCATCAAAAAGGAAAAATCCTCTGAAGCAAACATTCTGTTTACTGCTGAGAACCCATGAATCACAGAGAGCAACATAACCTAAAAGTGTGTTTTCTTTCTGCTATTTCAAGTTGCAGGAGCAAATTTGTGGCCTTAAAGTAATGAAATGCACTGAGATAGTACAAAAATACATTATTCAGTTCCTTGCTACATAATGTGATTTAAATTGTTTTTCATTCCATTATCCTCAGCTCTTGGGCACTTAAGTTGAGGCAGATTTATGAGTATTTCATAATTAACAAGTGTTCCTCTCTGACAAAGAAAGTAATTTGGTGGAGGGTGGGAGTCCTTGCTCTCTGTCCCTGCTAAGCTTCGCCTTCAACACCTTTGTTTCCTACCAGTCTAAGACTCCATTAACTTTAAAAGCAAATTAGAATCTAGATTCTTTAACTGTTCCCCCTTTGCTCAAATCAAAAGGCATTTAATTAGTTTGGTTCTAGGATATATTAGTACAATCACAGCATCTAATATAGTTTAACATGATGGTCTAATACTATGAAGCGTCAGTGAAAGACTTTGAAGCTGAATTATGGCCAATGCCCAAAGGACATCCTGGACAAAGTCTATGACTCTATTCTAAATTTGTAAGGCTGTCATCCATATATAAAGCCTTAAAAGAGCCATTTCACCATGTTGGGAGGTAGTGAGTCCATTGACAAAAGTAAAAGTTTGAAAGTTCTTTTTTCCAAAATTATTTTGGCAGAGCCTGTCTGTTCTCAACAAGTATGAGGAGCTCTGGAAGGAAAGTAACGGATCTACTTTTCTGGCCCTGCCTCCAACACACCCACCACTGCAAGCCTTGAGGACTCCTTCCTGCTGTTGGCAGGGCCACACCTGTTTCACTAAGCTGCTTAAAAGTTGGCACAATCTTCAAAATTCGAGGATGAGAAATAGAAGGGCTTCTGGCCTTCCTGATGTTGATGTGCTCTGTTCCCACACCCCATGATCACTTGAGGGGAAGTGACATGGACATGTCCTAAATTATATCCCTCTTTGCCCAGATTTGGAAAGCGCAATGTACATTCTACTGTATATTTCCCAGGATGGTTTAGTGAAACCAGAAACCAAGAAAAGAAAGCATAGTTGACCCTTGAACAAAACAAGTTTGAACTACTGCAGGTCCACTCATATGCAGATATTTTTCAATAAATACAGAACACTACATGTATTTTTTCTTCCTTATGATTTTCTTATTCCTTTGGATTTGACAGTGAAAGTCACTGGTGACCATTCAAAAATGTAGAGAGAAAGATATTTGACTGCAAGGAGCTGAGGAAAGATGAAGAAGTGGAGATCATGTGCAAAGATAATGGGTAAGTTTGCTGTATAGAATAATAGAAAATCGTGAGTTACCTACAGAGGGCCATGGGGTCAAGGAAGTGTTCTTAAGAAGGGAAATAGCAGAGAAGTATGCGTGCAGATGAGAACAATCCCGTGGAGATGAGGAGACTGATAGAGGAGGGAGAATGGACAGCTGCAGGGTCAAAATCACGGACAAAGTGGAGGACAGGGATACCATTGCTCCCGTGGATAAGTGGGTGGAGTGCCAGACATGACTACTTCTCCCACTGAACTAGAGGGGCAGGTAGGTAGTTGGGTACATTTTGTTGTATGAGGAGGTTCTCAGCTAATTGTATTAATTCACAAAGAATTAATGTGAGCAAGGAACACACCTACACTACTCTAACTTTAGTACTTGAGGCTTATAAGAGAAAAAGCAGCCATCACTTAAGAAGGAGAAATTAATTTATAGTATAGATTAATATATTATTATAGATTAATATACATTATAGATTAATATACTATTATAATTTAATATGTTATTATAGATTAATATATTATTATAGATTAATATTATATAATATTAACTAAATAATTGGTTACTATAATTAACAAGAGCTCTTTTTCTATATGCGAATGATTAGGGGCAAAGAAATGAATGAATCTGAGATAACATAGTAAAATAAATTAAGTAGTGTTTGAGGTTAATATTTTAGGGAGGTTACTTTTGCTGACCACAGAGAAAAATAGCAAGATGGTAAAATCAATTCAATCCAGAAATTTTAGGGAGCCATATGAAAAAATATATTCAAATGTTACTGAAAGTCACTAAAAGAAAAAGTGAGATAAACATATTCTTTTCCCGAATTACAGGGCTGATTTTAGACAATCATATTCAGAAATCTTACTTTTTAAAGGAATTTAACAAAATGATTATAAGATAGATAGGCTTGATTAAAATTTTTATTCAAAAAAAGAGGCCAGATTTTAAGCATCTTGAAAAATTATGAAAATTAAGTTGGTGTTTTAATGGCATAGGAAGAGATAAACTGATGAATGGAACAAAAAAGAATGTAGAAACAGATCCCTAGATTTGAAAGTGTGGCATCACAAACTAGTGGAGAAATTGAATTTGAATTTGGAGAATTTGAAATTCATATTCCCACTTCATAACATACTATAAATAAATTAAAGATGAACTAAAGAATGAGATCTAAAAAAATCAAACCATATAAAAATTAGAAGAGATTCTTTCCCTGATTAACTTATCTTTGATTAGTAAACCACTTCCTAATCTTAAAGCAAAGAAGGAGAATGAAAGATCTGAGAATAAATGAAACAAGATGGGATTGGGAGGGAGACAAACCATAAGTGACTCTTAATCTCACAAAACAAACTGAGGGTTGCTGCGGGGAGGGGGTTTGGGAGAAGGGGGTGGGATTATGGACATTGGGGAGGGTATGTGCTTTGGTGAGTGCTGTGAAGTGTGTAAACCTTGTGATTCACAGACCTGTACCCCTGGGGATAAAAATATATGTTTATAAAAAATTTAAAAAAATAAAAAATAAAAAATAAAAAAAATAAAACCAAAAAAAAAAAAAAAAAGATCTGAGAACATAAAATGTTAAATTTTCTGTTTAAAAAAATTAGAAACATAATTAAAAGACAAATGGAGAAACACTATTATAAACAAAGTACTCATTAAAATCAGTAAGAAAATAGTAAGTCCCAATAAGTAAATGAACCAAGTATATGAAAAGAAAGTTTACTATGAAAAAGCACAAATTATTATGAAATAGCTGAAAAATATAACTTTAGTCAAGAAATGAAAATGAAAATAACACTGATAAGCTAATTTCAGTTGTCAAAACAGGGAAAAAAAGCTTTATATGACTGATAACTTGGTAAGACACTTAGCTTTGGTGAAAGGGAATTTGGTAGAATCTTCATGGAAAGTAATTACAACAGTATATATCAACCACTTTTGCAATGGATTGCCTCTTCCTGGAACCTGACCTAAGAAAAGGTAAACAAAGAGGAACATATAAAAATGTTCATTGGATGCCTGTTTATACTAGTGAAAAAAATTTTTAGATGTACATATAAATGGGAAGGAAATGTGTCAAAGTGTTAATAGCTGTTATCCACAGTTGATGAGATTATGAATAAGTACTATTTTCTTCTTCATTATCTAATTTTCTAAATTTTCAACATGAATATATATTTCTCTTAAAATAAACTCAAGAAAAAATACTTTTTAGATAGTTGAATGTGTCAAAAGCCCCATCAAACATGTGAAGATATCATTTCTCATGATAATCTTCTAAATACATTTTGATTAAGGAAAAGGATATTCTTATATACGATTGAAAGCACACTATAGCCAAAAAAGACAACTGTCTGTAAGATTTTCTATTTTTTAGATTCACCATTTTAAGATAAGACTATTCTCAGACCTAGTGTATGATTTTTAAAATTTAAAAATAAAATTTAAAGGCCATATTTATTTATTTTTTTTAAAGGAACGGTATACCTCTCTCCTAGACCTGCAAGCATTCCATATGGATCCACAATTCGCTCTGGTGAGTTTATGCACATTTACAAAAGTTGCATTAGATGTATGAACTATGATCAAATAAGATTCCTCATGATAAGTTAAGCGTATAAGCCAAATGTTTAAGAATACTTGTTTTTATATCTTAAGTGTAATAATTCTACCAGATGCAGGTTGTCCAGCTTTAAATTCATAATTAGAATCTAGTCAAGCCGATGACAGAATAGATGTGTAGAATACAAATGTCCAATTTATCCTTGTATATAAATAATTTATGATATTCTCTGCTTTGCAAATTTTGAAAGAAGCCTCTATATATCTCAAAAACTTATTTCTATTATAAACATTTTCACAAAAAACACAATGATTTTATATTTAATTTAATTTTCATTATTATCTCCTAGAACAACTGTTTTTTCCCTGAAATATTAAAGAAGAAAGATGTTATATTGGGAATATAACTTACTACAACAGCAGGACCTGCTACTTTATTTTTTATAAGATATTTATTTTCTTGTATTTTTAAAAATTCACATGACATCAATTCATAGGAGTGAAATATTTTCACATCCTCAAAGCACTGGGTGTAATTTTTAAAGATCTGGTTGTATCCCAATTCATAACATGCATCCATTATTTTTCTGAGCCTTGGTTTCAAGTATGATAACCCAAAACAAAGCAAAATCTTTCTAATGTTAAAAGGCACCTGAAATATTTAACCAGACTGTTATAAAGAAATAGCACAATAGATTTTGACATTATTAAGATTGCTTCACAATCAACCATGCGAGGGTCTCCCTGAACTGTAAGCTCTTTCCTCTGCTCTTTGTAGTAACCACAGTCAATTTTTGGGTGATCGGGAAGTTCTTCAGCCCAGCAGCTCTCCTGTTCCCTGTGTCTCCCTGTAAATGCTCATAGTACATGGAAGGGTCATTTTAAGTAGTGCCTTCAGTTTTTACTTTATTTTGACCTTGCCTTGTTTGTTTGTTTGTTTTATGATTTATTTATTTATTTGAGAGAGAGAGAAAGGGACAGAGGGAGAGAGAGAATCTCCAAACAGGCTCCGTGCTAAACATGGGGCTTGATCTCGTGACCCTGATATCACAAGAGTCCAAGGCTGAACCACCTGAGCTACCAAGATGCCCCTTGACCTTTATTTGGATACATACTGACTGCTGGTTTACTTACTGCATCTCAACCTCTTTCTTTAATTAAAAAGGTTATGGAAGATGGACCCTAGGCAAAGTCTTATGCCTGTCTTTGGCATGCCTCAAGGATGTTTTTAAAAATCCATTTATTTTAGGTGCTCTGATAATTTTTGATCAAGGACCAATTAATATGTTCACCTGTTGTGGTGAAAAAAAAAAAAAAAACCCATAGAATTTAGAGCTGTGAGACATGGGGTTGATAATCCTTTGTCTGTCACTTAATAGTTAAGTAACTATGAATGACCCACAGCCTCTCCAAGCCCTGGTTTCCACATCCTTAAAGCGATAAAAATAATCATTTCAAGGCTTGTAATGAATGAGGTGCATAAGAGATAAAGTTCTCAATGTGCTTTCTACAATGAAATACTAACAGTAGTACTATTTTAAGACTCTAATGTTTCTGACTTTGTCTTCCTTTTCCTCCCAGTGTCTCTGAGGCTTTCCACATCTATAATTGAATCTGCTATTTTTCTCTTTGTTAATATTCCAAGTTTATGCAAAAACCTAAATGCCACCATGCTCGGGAGCCCACACATTAGTACACCATTCTTTCTCAGTTTATCTATAGGGGACAGGCACTGTTCTAGACAGAGGAGCGTGCAATGTAGCACACGAGACTTCAAACAATGGGTGGACTGAGATAAATTAGCTAAGTGGTCAGAAGAACAAGTAAGGATGAGACCAATTTTCATTTTATTGCAAAGTTCTTTGAGGCATTTATAATCATTCTGCTATAAATCTGCAAACACAGTAGACAGTGAATGTTTCAAAATAAAATAACCCAGAGGAACAGCCCAAGGGAGCCAGGTAACTTAAATAGAGGTCTTTAAAAATCCTAATAAGTGTCTTAGAATTTCTCCACTGTGTATGCATTTCCAAATAACTAGAGTAATGTATGCATTTCTGTTCTGTAGGTTACCCATCACCTATCATTCCAGGGATGCACATAATGAAAAGATGTTCTTTACTAAAATTTGGCAGAAATGATGCTCTTGTAGACAAGCTTGCTAGGTCTAGAAGTGCCTTGTGGATTTTTCCACCTTTACTGTCTTTACTGATCTTTTTAAGAACATCTCCCACTGTGTGCCATTTGTTCATTCATTCCAAAAATACTCATTAAACACCCGCCCTGTGCCAAGCAGTCTAGGCAATGAGCAGTGCGTAAAACACCCCATGCCATCAACGCTCTCGTTGGATCAACATTGACTCTTATGTGTGATGATAGTAAGTTCTTGGGAGAAAAATAGAAACCGGGGAAGGAGCAAATACAGGGAGAAGGTTTATTTTCTTGATCAGCAATTAATTTTTTAATTTTCAATAAACCTTGTTACAAACAGTTGTTTAATGAATGAAGAAAAAATAGGGGCACCTGGGTGGCTCGGTCATTAAGCTTCTGCCTTTGGCTCAGGTCAGGATCCCAGGACCCTGGGTTCAAACCCTGCTAGGGGCTCCCTGCTTGGTGGGAAGCCTGCTTCACCCTCTTCCACTCGCCCTGCTTGTGTTCCCTCTCTTGCTGTCTCTCTCTGTCAGATAAATAAATAACATTTTAAAAAATGAATAAGGAAAAATAGATGACTTCAATTTCCTTTTTTCCCCCACTTCTGGCAAGACTGTGCTTATCTTTACGTAGTGCTTCAAAACTTCCATACATCACCCCGGGCTCATCACAGCAAGTGGCATCCTTGCAACCCATCACCTATTTCTCCCATCCCCCACCCTTCTCCCTTGTGGTCACCAGCAGTTTGTTTTCTATAATTAAAAATCTGTTTTTCGGTTTGACGCTCTCTCTTTTTCTTTCCCCTTGCTCATTTTTTTGTTTGTTTGTTTGTTTCTTAAATTTCACATATGAGTGCCACTATACAGTATTTGTCTTTCTCTCACTGACTGATTTCTTTTTTTTTTAAGCTTTTATTTATGTATTTGACAGAGATCACAAGTAGGCAGAGAGGTAGGCAGAGAGAGAGGAGGAAGCAGGCTCCCTGCTGAGCAGAGAGCCCAATGTGGGGCTTGATCCCAGGACCCTGGGATCATGACCTGAACTGAAGGCAGAGGCTTAACCCACTGAGCCACCCAGGCACCCCTGACTGACTGATTTCACTTAGCATTATACTTTCCACCTCCATCCCTGCCATTGTAAATGGCAAGAGTTCATTCTTTTTTATGGCTGAATTATGTGTATGTATGCACCACTTCTTTCTCCATCAACGAGACATGTGGGCTGCTTCCATATCTTGGCTAGTGTAGATAATGCTGCTCTAACACAAGGGTACATGTACCCCTTTGGATTAGTGTTTTTGTTTTCTTTGGGTAAATACCTAGTAGTGTGATTGCTGGATCATAAGATAGTTCTGTTTTTAACTTTTTGAGGAGACTCCATACTGGTTTTCCACTGTGGTTCACCAACAGTGCACAAGGGTTCCTTTTTCTCTGCATCTTCATCAGCACTTGTTGTTTCTTACGTTTTTTATTTTAGCCGTTCTGACAGGTGTGAGGTGGTATCTCATTGTAGTTTTTGATTTGCATTTCCCTTATGATGAGTGATGTTGAGCATCTTTTCATGTGTCTGCTGGCCATCTGGATGTCTTCTCTGGAGAAATATCTCTTCTTGTCTTCTGTCCATTTTTTAATTGGATTATTTGTTTTTGGGTATTGAGTTGTTTCAGTTCTTTACATACTTCGGATATTGACCCTTTGTCAGGTATGTGATTTGCAAATATCTTCTGTTCTGTAGGTTACCCTTCAGTTTTGTTGACTTCTTCCTTCACTGTTGAATTTTCCCTTCACTGCAAAAGACTTTTGTTTTGACCTAATCCCAGTAGTTTACTTTTGCTTTGGTTTCCCTTGCCTCAGGGGACCTATCTAGAAAAAAACTTGCTACAACCAATGTCAGAAAAGCTACTGCCTATGCTCTCTTCTAGGATTTTTATGGTTTCAGGTATCACATTTAGGGGTTTTTTTTTGTTGTTGTTGTTTTTTAAGATTTTATTTACTTATTTGACAGATCGAGATCACAAGTAGGCAGAAAGTCAGGCAGAGAGAGAGGAAGGGAAGCAGGTTCCCTGCCAAGCAGAGAGCCCGATGTGGGGCTCGATCCCAGGACCCTGGGATCATGACCCGAGCGGAAGGCAGAGGCTTTAACCTACTGAGCCACCCAGACACCCCACATTTAGGTTTTTTAATCCATTTTGGATTATTTTTGCATTTATTAATGTGTAGAGTATAAGAAAGTGGTCCAGTTTCATTCTTTTGCATGTGGCTGTCTGGTTTTCCCAATACCATTTGTTAAAGAGACTGTCTTTTCCCCACTGGATATTCCTTCCTACTTTGTTGAAGACTAGCTGATCATATAATTGTGGGTTTATTTCTGGGTTTTTTATTCTGTTCCATTGATCTATGTGTCTTTTTTTTTTTTTTTTTGCCAGTATCATACTGTTTTGATTGCTACAGCATGTGTTATAACTTAAAGTCCAGAAATTATAAAACTTGCTTTTATTTTTCAAGATTGTTTTGGCTATTTGGGGTCTTTTTGTGGTTCCATACAAATTTCAGGATTGTTTGTTGTAGTTCTGTGAAAGATGCCATTGATATTTTGGTAGGGATCATGTTAAATGTGTAGATAGCTTTGGGGAGTATTGACTTTTTGTTTTGTTTTGTTTTGTTTGTTTTAAAGATTTTATTTTTATTTATTTGACAGACAGATCACAAGTAAGCAGAGAGGCAGGCACAGAGAGAGGAGGAAGCAGGCTCCCCGCTGAGCAGAGAGCCTGATGTGGGGCTCAATCCCAGGACCCTGGGATCATGACCTGAGCCGAAGGCAGAGGCTTTAACCCACTGAGCCACCCAGGCGCCCCGGGAGTATTGACATTTTAACAATATTTGTTGTTCTAATCCATGAGCATGGAATGTCTTTCCATTTCTTTGTATCTTCCTCAATTTCTTTAATCAGTGTTTTACAGTTTTCAGAGTACAGGTCTTTCACCTCTTTGGTTGGGTTTATTTCTTGGTATCTTATTAATTTTGGTGCACTTATAAATGGGATGGTTTTCTTAATTGCTCTTTCTGCTGCTTTTCCTTATTAGTGCATAGAAATGCAATAGATTTCTGTATATTGATTTTGTATCCTGTGACTTGACTGAATTCTTTTATCTGTTTTTTATCAGTTTCACTGTTTTTTTGGTGGCATTCTATATGTAGCATCATGTCATCTACGAGTAGTGAATGTTTTGCTTTTTCCTTACCAATTCATATGGCTTTTTTTTTTCTTTACTGTTATTACTGTCTGATTGCTGTGGTTAGGAATTCCAGTACAAGAGAGTAAACATCCTTGTCTTGTTTCTGACCTTAGGGGAAAAGCTCTCAGTTTGTTGTCATTGAATATGATGTTCGCTGTGGGTTTCTTATATGTGGCCTTTATTACATTATCTCTAAATCTACTTTGTCAAGTGTTTATTTTTTTAATATTATTTATTTATTTATTTATTTGAGAGAAAGCTTGTGCATGCAAAAGCAAGGGGAGTAGCAGAGGGAGAGGGAGAAGCAGGATCCCTGCTGCTGACACTGATGCTGATGCAGGACTCGATCCCAGGACCCTGGTATCATGAACTGAGCTAAAGGCAGATGCTTAACCAACTGAGCCACCCATGCACCCCTTGAGGGTTTTTGTCATGAATGGATTTTGTACTTTGTCAAATGTTTTTCCTGAGGTTATTGAAATGACCATAGAGTTCTTATCCTTTCCCTTATTGATGTGATGTATCATGTTGATTGATTTGCCCTATTAAGCTACCCTTGCAACCCAGGAATAAATCCCACTTGATCATGGTGAATATTGGTTTGCTAGTATTTTGCTGAGGATTTTAGAATCTGTGTTCATCAGGGATATTGACCTGTAGCGCTCTCTCTCTCTCTCTCTCTCTCTCTCTCTCGTGTGTGTGTGTGTGTGTGTGCGTGTGTGTGTGTGTGTGTGTGATCTATACTGATTTTGGTATCAGGGTACTACTGGCCTGATAGAATGAATTTGCAGTTTTCCTTCCTTTTCTATTTCTGGAATAGTTTGAGAAAAATGAGTATTAATTCTTCTTTAAATGTTTAGTAGAATTCACCTATGAAGCCATCTGGTCCTGGATTTTGTTTGTTGGAAGTTTTTTGATTATTGATTCAGTTTCTTTTTTGGATATCGGTCTGCTCAAATTTTCTATTTATTTCTGCTTCTGTTTTGGTGGTTTGTATGTTTCTTGGAATTTATCCATTTCTTCTAGGTTGTCCACCTTGTTCACATATAGTTTTCATAATCTTCTCATATAATTGTTTGTATTTCTGTGGTATTGGTTGTTGTTTCCCTTCTCTCATTTGTGATTTTATTTATTTGAATCTTTTATCTTTTCTTCTTGATAGTTCTGGCTAGAAGTTTACAATTTTATTGATTTTTTTCAAAGAAGCAGCCCCTGGTTTCATTGACCCATTTTTTTTTGGTTTCTATATCTTTTTTTTCTCTCTAATCTTTATTCTTTCATTTCTCTTGCTGGTTTTAGGTTTTGTTTGTTTGTTTGTTTGTTTGTTTTCTACATCCTTTAGGTGTAAGATTAGGTTGTTTTTGAGATATTTCTTACTTCTTGTATAGGCCTGTGTTGCTATAAACTTTGCCTTTAGAACCACTTTTACAGTATTCCAAAGGTTTTGGACTGTTTTGTGTTCCTTGTCATTTGTTTCCATGTACTTTTTAATTTCTTCTTTGATTTCCTGGTTGACTCATTCATTGTTCAGCAGTGTGTTATTTAACCTCTAGGCATCTATGATTTTTCTAGACTTTTTTTGTCGTGGCCGGCATGACAAATCAACCAGGAACATGAGGGTAAGAGGATGGTGAAAAGAAATTAAGAGACAAAGAGATGGGGGCAGGAGGAGCACTGAGGAGGATGTCCAACAGTGCCGATTTTATTCCACATCTTACAAGCATTTATAAGGCAGACCACAATAGAAGGAGTAATACATCAGTATCTAGTCATATGACCGCAAGTTCCTATAACAAGTTTACATTAACTACAAATAAATCTCGTGATGCCAGGTAGTCATGGCTAATGCCATTAGCTACTATTGATGCAAGACAATCAACCAGGGAGTGGGTTATGGGCAATACAGGAACAACAAGGACCAACTAAGAATTCATGACCCTGACCACATTGTTCCCTTCTGTAGGGGGAGCATGTGGGAAGTCACGTAGGCGAGCGCACGACATGTGGCACAGACCCTTCCGCAGTGTTACTCAACTTTCCTGTCCTTAAATCCTTATCAAGGCGTCTGGACTTTAAAGGAGACACAAGGCAGGGCATGGTTTGATCCACGACTCCAACCATGCCGTGGCCTCCAACATTTTCTTGTGGTTGCTTTCTAGTTTCATAGCTTCATGGTCTGCAAAGATGTATAGTGTGACTTCATTTTTTTTTTTTTTAATTTGTTGAACCTTGCTTTGTGGCCTAACATGTGATCTATTCTCGAGAATATTGCACGTGCACTTGAGAAGAATGTCATTTTAGGATGGAATGTTCTGACTATATCTGTCAAGTCCATTGGGTTCAGTGTGGCATTCAAAGCCATTGTTTCCTTGTTGATTTTCTGTTTAGATGATCTGTCCATTGATATAAGTTGGATGTTATAGTCCCCTACTATTATTGTATTATTATTGGTTAGCTCCTTTATGTTTTTTATTAACTAATTTCGTATTTGGTTAATGACTTAAATTTTTTACCCAATCTAAGTTTCTGCTGTTAGTACTGCCATAATAGAGAGAAAAGTTAGGATCAATTTATTGCGATAAGTAGTATCATTTAGGCCAATGTTTGCTATTTTGCTTTATATATTGGAAAAATTTTCTTTCTGTTCAAATTTTTAAACTTAGCTTTATTCAGGTGTAATTTATAACGAATGACATTCACTCACCAGAATTGTCTAGTTCTACAGATTTCATTATACATGCACCATCCTTAAACCTGCACCATGATTAAGATATAGAACATTTCTCT
The DNA here is from genome assembly GCF_022355385.1 of Mustela nigripes. Classification (NCBI taxonomy): domain Eukaryota; kingdom Metazoa; phylum Chordata; class Mammalia; order Carnivora; family Mustelidae; genus Mustela; species Mustela nigripes. Next base: position 94,851,741 of record NC_081561.1, read on the forward strand.
CACCACAAAAGTGCCTCCTTCTTCCTTTGCAGTCAAGTTTTGCTCCTGTCTCAGGCCAAGCCCGCCACTGATATGCCCTGCATCATGATTTTTGCCTTTTGTACAATTTCATATAAATGGCTCAAAAGAGCAAGGGAAAGAGGCTGGATCTGGGCTTTTATTGTGGTTGTTGGGTGGGGGGCTGTTGTGAGAATTCTTGCTGGAGGACAGAGGTTTGTGTGGTTTAAATCTCATACTGGATCCAAAGGAGGGAGCATCTGCTGTTACTGACCAGCTTGCCAGGATGTGGCTCACCAAGGAAAGAAAGGTGAGGCCTAAAAGCTGTGGGCAAACATCAAAACTGGAGCCTGACTATTTTTAGAGTTACAAATTCAGTTTTAGAAGAGTAGGGCCTTCTAGAGGTTTGGAAGCTTTCCTATTGAAGGTAATATCAAAAATAATATGATTATTAAGAAAGGAGAATTTCTTTTTCATTTAGTATTTATTGTTTGTGTCTGCTCATAAATACACTGTAATTATAAAAATGGAAAAAATATAGGAAAGTATAAAACAGAAATTAAAGTTCACTTACAACCTCATCATCCTAAAATAGTCTCAGTTAATAGGTTAATGCCTTTGCTGTCCCTTCTTCTATGGATTACTTTGATAACTAGAAAAATAAATTATCAAACAAATGAAAACACAAATTTTTTTCTGGTGTACCTTTCAGTACACTTACCCTTCTCTCATCAAAGTCTTGGTATAGTCATTATTTTCAAACTTTTTAATAGAAAAGTTAACATTGTTTTTTTAAAGATATATTTATTTATTTTAGAGGGAGAGAGTGTGCATCTGCATGTGAGCAGGGGGAGGGGCAGAAGGAGAGGAAGAGAGAGAGGGAGAGAAGCAGACTCCCCACTGAGCACAGAGCCTGGCACAGGACTCCATCTCATGACCCTGAGATCATGATCTGAGCTGAAGTCAAGAGTTGGTTGTTGAATGACCTGAGCCACTCAGGTGCCTCAAAAAGTTAGCATTTCTATTCAATTTTGCTTATTGTCTCTGGTGAGGCTTTTATCCTATTTTCTTGTTTTTATAAACATGGCAAATCTGAACCTACTATATGTTTTATAAGTTTACAAATTCAGAAGTCTGTTTCTTTGTTAGAAAAGTGTTCATTTTACCACATCTCTTCATTTTGCTGTCAAGAAACTGCTGGGATTCCAATTTGACCTTTCCCATTTGGTGCTCAGAATCAGCAAAGGACCAAAAAGTTCTACACAGTGCCCCAAGGAATACACTGTGCATTTGGATATCCACAGTCTCTCACCACTTTCATCTTTCAGGTGCATCAAGAACTTGTCAGATTTGAAGGGAAACCACAAATTTTCACGTTTCAAAGATTTCAAACAGGCTTAGTGATGATGCTTCCAGCGGCTGACAGAGTAGCCTCTATTTATCCCTGTTAATTCTACCCTTTTCAAATTCCTTCCTGGTATCCCTCAAAGTATTTTCATTGCCATCACTCAGGGGCAAATAGGAAAAAAGAATTCTATCACATCTTGTCTGTCACCTATCCTTCCTTCATACTATTTTGCTGTATTCTACTTAGTGAATATCAAGTCACACAGTTCAACTGTAAAATGAATGAAGTTAATTCTATCATAAGACAAAAGCTGGCATGGTCTTGGGTATAGCAAAGAGAAATGTCAAATATGCAAGGACTCTGGTTCTCAGGGTGGTTCCCTTAAATCCCCATGTGGTTTTTCAGATGCAGACTGATGGTGGTCATGGAAACTCTGTGACATGTTGCCCCTTCATAAACATCAGACACATCTGTCCCAAGTACACAGTATAAATGTATGCAGACTGATGGGTTTTTTTAAAGGGGGAAATTATGGACTCTGTGGAATCATCAGGGTGAGAATTTTTGGATATTTATGTAGCACACAAAGCCTAAAACTTTTATTATTGGCCCTATACAGAAAAATTTGTTAATTCCTGACCTAGTCATCCATGTTCACATAGAGAGAACTGATGATGTCAATATTTTTTTCTAAATATTTTATTTATTCATTGGACAGAGATCACAAGTAGGCAGAGAGGCAGGCAGAGAGAGAGAGGGGAAATCAGGATCCCTGCTGAGCAGGGCTCGATCCCAGGACCCTGGGATCATGACTTGAGCCAAAGGCAGAGGATTTAACCTACTGAGCCACCCGGGTGCCCCATGTTGATGTCAATATTTGTTAAAAATTAATGGTTAATATGACATTACAAGTAAATTTTTGATTGTTATGGACTCATAAAATAGTAAGATCATACCCACTGCAAAAATGTCTAGGAACAGGGAATATCATTCCAGGGCAGGACATTGAAATTACATGATACAAAAAATGAAGCAGGTGACTTTGGAAGAAGGCACATAGGCTTGATGTTTAACTTATTCTTAAGGCCTCCTGTACCTAGACTGTATTGTGAGAAAAATAAGCATAAATTCTATATACCATTGGGGTAATATACAAACAGGTTTAAAGTCATCACTAGATGTTGATGCTTGACTTTGTGCTCTGTATACAAATATATACATAAAATAATATTCACCTGCATTTATGGAACTCTTACTATGTGCCAAATGCTATTCTAAGCACTTTGTCTGATTTATCTAATTTAATTCCAGAGCAACCCTATGAAATAGGTACTATAAGCATTATCTTATTTTACTTTTTAAAAGATTTTATTTATTTATTTGACACACAGAGAGAGATCACAAGTAGGCAGAGAGGCAGGTGTGGGGGTGGGAAAGCAGGCTTCCTGCTGAGCAGAGAGCCTCATGAGGGACTCAATCCCAGGACCCTGAGATCATGAACTGAGCCGAAGGCAGAGGCTTAACCCACTGAGCCACCCAGGCACCCCACATTATCTCATTTTAAAAATGAAATCAAGAATGAATGAATCAAGAGGTTCAATAACTTGCCTAAGGCCATGCAACCGTAGAGATACATGGAAACCAGGCAGTGTAACTAAAAGCTCAGAGCCTTAACCATTCTGTGTACCACTTCCTGGGAGATTCTAGTCCTGTGGGATAAGGGCTCTGATCTGGGCCCCATAGCAAAACACCGTGGTATGGTGATATCTCAATGTGGTTTTAATTTGAATCTCCCTGAGGGCTAGTGATGATGGACATTTTTTCATGTGTCTGATAGCCATTTGTATATCTTCATTGGAGAAGTCTCTGTTCATATCTTCTGCCAAATTAAAACCACATTGAGATATCACCTAACACCAGTTAGAATGGCCAAAATTAACAAGACAGGAAACAACATGTGTTGGAGGGGATGTGGAGAAAGGGGAACCCTCTTCCACTGTTGGTGGGAATGCAGGTTGGTGCAGCCTCTTTGGAGAACAGTGTGGAGATTCCTCAAGAAATTAAAAATAGAACTTCCCTATGACCCTGCAATTGCACTCCTGGGTATTTACCCCAAAGATACAGATGTAGTGGAAAGAAGGGCCATCTGTACCCCAATGTTTATAGCAGCAATGGCCACGGTCGCCAAACTATGGAAAGAACCAAGATGCCCTTCAATGGATGAATGGATAAGGAAGATGTGGTCCATATACACTATGGAGTATTATGCCTCCATCAGAAAGGATGAATACCTAAGTTTTGTAGCAACATGGATGGGACTGGAAGAGATTGTGCTGAGTGAAATAAGTCAAGCAGAGAGAGTCAATTATCATATGGTTTCACTTATTTTTGGAGCATAACAATGGGGGACATTGGGAGTTAGAGAGGAGAAGGGAGTTGGGAGAAATTGGAAGGGGAGGTGAATCATGAGAGACTATGGACTCTGAAAAACAATCTGAGGGGTTTGAAGTGGCGGGGGGGTGGGAGGTTGGGGGAACCAGGTGGTGGGTATTATAGAGGGCACGGATTGCATGGAGCACTGGGTGTGGTGAAAAAATAATGAATACTGTTATGCTGAAAAGAAATAAATTTAATAATAATAAAAAAACAAACCAAACCAAAACAAACAAACAAACAAAAAGCCACCGTGGTATGGGCAAGGGTTTGCTAGAGAGCTGAGTCTGGAAAGACAAGATTTGATGGTAACAGAAAGACGCATTTCAACCTTCTCAAGTAACCCCCAGCTTCAGCCCTGAAGATTTGGGGGCCACAGACTTATCTCTACCAAGCCTCTGAGCAAATCCTGTTCAAATTGGAAGGTACCTTGGGCTATAGTAGGCTCCCTCTCTCTACTCTCTCTGTGCTGAGCCTGTGTTAAAGATGCCTCTTCCTCCTCCCACTTCTCTGGTACACCTTCCATTCTGGAGAGCACTGCATCCCTACTTCCTTGCTTTGTGTCTCCATTATATGCTGTTGGACCCCGCAGCTTCTTAGCTTCCTCCCCTCCCAATATGAATAACAGGTTGCTCCCAAGGCCCTATCATCATAAATAACATGACAAGGGACATCCTTTCAGACCTCTGTGAGAGTTTTTTGGGGATACACACAATAGTGTAGAAATGCCGAATGTTTAAACCAGTCTGTGCCCTGCCTCCCAGCAAGGCATGAAGGCTTCTATATACCAATTAATAGCAATATATAGCATAGGTTTCATACTTGGCGTTTTATTTACTAGGCAAGGGAATACTTGGCATTTTTAGCTGATTCCTCGCTTTGTCTTCAATGTATCCAAGCCTCAAACCACGAATCAGAGAGCTCATCCTCACCTGTGGCTGTAGGCCCAGCTGCTCAGCTTAGAGCTGGCTACGCCCCTGTAGCTCTTCATTCTTATAATCAGATGAGCACTTATTTATTATATTAATGTCAGCATTTAAGCCTCTGTGCTCACCATAGTGCAACAAGGCCTCCACGGTAGTGAGTGAGTGTCTTTTATGCCCCTAGGGCTTTTCATCACCCCTGGCATAGGTATAATTAGTACAAGGTTGTTGACTCAAATAACAGAAGAGAGGACGAAGAACTAACTTGCAGGAGCACCTGGGTGGTTCAGTGGGTTAAGCCTCTGCCTTCCTCTTCAGTCATGATCTCAGGGTCCTGGGATCAAGCCCCCGCCCGCCTTTGCCTGCCTGTCTGCCTACTTGTGATCTCTCTCTGTGTCAAATAAATAAATAAAACCTTAAAAAAAAAAAAAAAACTAACTTGCAAAGATGATTCTATTTATAGCAGATGGAATTAAAGATCAATTTAGCTGGTACTGAGAGGTAGGTACTCTTGTTCTTCAGGGGAATCTAGAACTTTGGATTTGAAGCAAAAGAGATAGGGACACCTGGGTGGCTCAGTTGGTTAAGTGTCTACCTTTGGCTCAGGTCATGATCTCAGGGTCCTGGGATTGAGCCCCGCATGGTCCTCCCTCTCACTTGTGCTCTCTCGCTCTCAAATAAGAAAATAAGATCTTAAGAAAAAAAAAAAATAAAACAAAAAAGATAGTTTGGGGATGGAGGTGAGGATCAGTGAATTGCATGGGATAGAAATATATTGAGTGGACGATGGACCACAGGTTTATTTGGGAATCAGGGAAGGATGGTGGTTGCCAAATGGGGGCCAGAGGGGAGGCTCAGTGAGACAGTGGAAGGGAATCAGTACAGTGTTATCAAAACCAGAGGAGGGATGGACGAGAGGAGGGAGTGGTGTCCTATAGGGCAAGCAATGGGCTCAAAATGAGATTAAGCAGGGGCTGCTGGGTCTAAAAATTCATATTTCACCAATATCTTTGATAAAGCTCATTAATTTGTACTAATATTAAGAAACATATGACTTGTTCCCCTACTTATCTACAGAGAATATTCTGAACTTCCTTTTGTCTTAACTATTGTATGACACTTGAGATAGCTATATAAAGGGGAAATTTGGAATGCAATATTATTACAGGGAAAATGGAATTTTACTAAAAGCAGTCATGTTAAAATAATTGGCTTATGGAATACTCTGTATTTTGTGAGGCCCTTAAAAAAAAAAAAACCATTAACCAGTTCCCTGTTTCATAATAGCACATAAGAGTTTCTTTGAAAATATAGGAGCTCTGTGTTTTTTTATTTAATTTACTTTTATTTTTTTCAATGTTCTAGAATTCATTTTTTATGCACCACACCCAGGGTTTTAAAGAAAGACACTGTGCCATCTTTCTAGCACAGGCTACTATTGACACCACTGGCCTCACAGAAATCTGCCCTTACCTGAAATTCTAGGAAGTAGAAGATAATTTATTGTTGTATACTTATCATCTAGTATTCTCCTCATAGACTTTCCAGGTTTTAAGGGACACGCTGAGATTTTTGTCAAAAAAATTTAAACACTTTCTCCGTTAATCTCATAGAACTTGTTGGAGAACATAGTTTTTTCAAAGATCCTAAATTTCAGTGTCTTTGGAAAAAGCCTACTTTATAGCTTTATATTTTATAAATCTTTCATGGTATTTTTTGTAAGTTATTCCCCTTCTACCTTTCAAAAGCATAATCTTTCAGACTTTTCTGGAAAGAAAAAAATTGCCTTAAGTCATTTTCACTATTTCTAGGTATAGAATTAAATTAATGCAGTAAAATTCAAAGAAGAAACTCTTCTTTTCATGCGGTTTGGTGCTCACTTCTTTTATTTCCTTTGTGTCTGAAATTTATGTCCCTTGTACTCACAGTGACTTATAAATCGTCTTTACTCATCTACCCCCACTAATCTCAGGCCTTGGAAAAAGGATTTTGAGTCCCGTGATTTCTTTTCCTGCAGTACTTTCAGGATGGGAGGTTATATTAAGGAATTCAGTGAGAATGTGAGTTGGGTTATCTGGAATTCTATCAAGTATATCATCTTTTCCTCGTCTCTCTAACATCAAGGCTAGTACTTCTTTAACTGATACAGTAACTGATGCTCATAGTTATAACCCCAAGGTACTACATTGGCTTCTGAATCTGGAAGATTGCCGGGATGGTTGTAGTAGGTATTTTATTTATAATAATCCACTAAAAATTTATAATCCTACACCACAAAGTTTTTTATTAGATCATTTGATTAATCTGTTATCTTTATACCAGATAACAGAAAGACGGTCAAACTTCTAAATTTGATTGCCCCAGTTTCTCTTTCTTATATGTAAAGCCCATCTTGCATTTTACTCTGTGTTTTTCTCTAAGTCTGGGTTTGGGCAAAGCAAACCCCCAGCAGCTCCACACCTGCACCTGAGCATCTCTATCCAGCTGAAGGAGAAGACACACTCCTGCTGACTGGTCTCGTTACATTTATGACTATCAGGCTCCAATAGGACCCCAGGATGGCTGGCCTCCCTGTGATATTTCTCTAGTCATTTCATGCTCCTGAGCTCTAGCCTGAGTCTATAGCATTTCTTAGCTCCCATACCTTCCTCCTCTTTTTCATCAGATGACCTTGCTTTCTGTCATCAGAGTAGAACTTTCACCTCCCCTCATCACCAATTCTACTCCCCTCCCTGCCTCTGTTCCTACAGATGCTGCTTTCACACCTGTAACAAATAAAGTGAACCAGCGGGGCTCCTGCCTGAGGTCAGACTCTTCGCTCATGGATCCCTTCCCCTCCCCCTCAGCCACCCAGGGCTCTGTTCCAGCATCACCTGCTTCCCCTCTTGCTAGACCATTTTCTCCATAGCCCCGCATGTAGCAATGTCTTCCGTCACGGAGCAAGACCGACCTTTACCAGGTATCCCGCTCTAGCCCTAGCCCCATTTGTCAGCTTCCTTACAGTTATACTCCTGAAGCCACTGTTCACCTTGCCACCTCCACTTTCTTCCCTCAGTCTCTCCAGAGCCCACTCTGGCTGACACTGTTCCCAACAAGCCAGAAACCAGCCTCCCAGCCTGCAGTTGGTTTTGGTGCCCACCTCTCTGGATCCCTTAGCAGCAGAGGACACTGTCACTCAGACTCTTCTTTCAGTGGCTTTAGTCACAGCTCCCAGAGCCCCACCTAATGCTTCTCTCCTGTGGCCCCTCAGAGTCCCTTCCAGATTCTCCAGGTTGGGGTGCCCTCAATATTCATCCTTGGCTTCCCTTAATCCAGTCTCATTTCTTCTTATGACTTTAAATAACTACTACATGCTGAAATATCCTGTTTGCTTTGCTTCCCTGCTGTTCTCCCCTAACTACAGACCCCCCTTGACAACTCCACTCAGATGTGATAGGCCTCTGAAACTCCATGTGTCCAGATGAAGAGTCTTGCTTCCTCTCCACCACCATGCCCAGACTCATGGCTCTCTCTGTCTTCTCCATTTCAGAATGTGGCAACTCATTCTCTTAGTTGCTCATGTCAAAAATTTAGGAGTCAATCTTGGTTCCTCTCTTTTGTGTCCACATCCACCAGGTGCTACTAGTTTATCACAGAGTCTAAACACTTCTGACCATGTTTGCCCTGGTGGTGGCCAAACCCAAGATCTTCCTGGACCCCTTGAAGTAGCTTTCTGCATGGCCTCACCTCCTCTGCTCTTGGTCCCTGTGGTCTCTACTCCACGGAGCAGCTGGAGTAGTCTTATGAAACCACTAATCAACTCAAAGTCCCCTTGTCAGAACCCTCCAGTGGCTCTCCATCACATTTGGAACAAGCTCCGATATCCTTGTTGTGATTTGGTCTTATCCCCCTTTCTATTCCAATGGCCACCACTCTCTCCTACTTTCACTTTGCTCTAGTATGCAGACCTACTTAATTCTCCCTAAACACAGTATGCTTGACTGCCTCAGTACCTTTGCATTTGTGGTGCCCTCAACCCTGAACACTCATGCTTCCAGGTATTTCAAGGTATTTTTTTCTTCCTTTCCATATTTTTCTTCTTATTATTTATCTTCATCTGAAATATAGAGCTACCGATTTAAGCTTCGCAAGGACAGACACTCTGTTTCTCTTGGGTACTGCTGTATCTCCAAGCTTAGAACAGTGCTTGATTAATAAATATTAAATGACAAAGCAGTGTCATAAGGTATTTTTCTAATTTTTAAACTCTAGTTCTTCCCTGCTGATACACCCAACATGGACTGTATATAAAACTCCTTTCAGCAGTTCTGGTTGTGGGCCTCGACACTTCTAACATCTACATAGTATCTCTGATCTCTGTCATTGTCAACCTTACCCTCTGAGAGGGTAAGTGTGTTTTAACTACAATAGCCATTTTTTGTCTGTTTTCAGGGTTGCAGTTCTTCCCATAGGACAGTATGGATTGCATCACCTATATGATTTTGTTTTTGTTTTTTGTTTAATTTGTTATTATGGACATTTGAAAAAATGTAAAATAGAAAATAGAATAATATAATGAGCAAAATTTACTATCAACCCAGCATCAACAATGAACTCACGGCTAGTCTTGTTTCATGTATTATCACCTCTTACCTCTCCAGATTATTCCGAAGCCAGTTCCAGGCTTAATATCATTTCATCTCTAAAATTTTCATCTCTATAGGATGTCTACATTTAAAAACAAAAGGGAAACACACGTAAGTACAATACTGTTTTCATACTTAAAATTATCAATAATTTCTTAATATCAACACATTCTTAGTCCGTGTTCATATTTTTCTCATTTTCATGTAACAATTCTTAACTGTGTTTATTTGAATCAGGATCCAGAAAAAAGAAAATCCGTGTTTTAAAATTGGTTGGTCTGTTTCTTATTTCTTATGGCAAATCCTCTCTTTCTCGTTATGTCTTTCTCTCTCTCTCAATTCTTCTCCCTGCCTCAACTCTACCCCACCATTTTTGTTCAAGGAAACTTGTCATTTTTTTTCCTGTAGAGTCTCCCTCAGCCTGAATTTTGCTGATTGCATCTCCCACATTTTCGTCTGGTACATTTCTGATAAATTGGTAGATGTAGAGGCTCTGATCAGAATCAGGCTTCATATCACTTTTGGTAAGACTACTTTATAGATAGTGCCTATTTCCAATAAGAAGTGATAAAATAATGTCTGAATGTCACTCTTTCAGTGATGCTGTCAGCCTTGGGATTACAGATCTTCTGTTTATGTGGATTTTATCTACTGATACTTCACATTAGAAATTAAAACTAAGAAAACTTTGAAACAGTTATTTGTTTAAAGTAACAATAATTAACCTTTACATGCTAGCATAAATAACATAATTTCAAAGGAAATAACTATATTTTCCAAAATAAAAATTTCATAAGAATGAGTGTTGTTTTACATTTTTGCAGATCTCTTTAATGTCTAGTTTAATAAAATAGAAGACAATATTCTATCTGCTTCTGTATTCAATCTGTTACAATATGTTCCTTTAGTTGAAGCACATAAAAAACTAACATCACAAAGATGTGTTGTTGCAAGTCAACGGATTATTTCAATACCCTTTAACATCACAAAGATGTGTTGTTGCAAGTCAAAGGATTATTTCAATACCCTTTTTAGATAATTGCAGATATTCTTCTTAGATACTATACCAAAACTTGACAAATGGCCAATTTCAAAGTGTTAGTTACAGTGTGAAATCCAAAACCATGTCAATGAGATTTTCATATTGTTATATTAAAATCCATTGGTTTATCTTGTTCTTGTCATAGATCTCTTATCATACATGATTTTGTGATAATATTTGGAAAATATTGAGTCACTGATATGTGTAGATCTTCTAAATGTGGACATATTTCATTATTCAATATAAAAATTTATTAATAATCATTGATGTTGGTTTTTAAAAGCCTTTTAAAAGTGTTGGGAAGCTGTCAAGCTTATGGTGGCCAACTAAAGTTTCTCAAATTTAAATTTTTATTGAAAAGCTTGAATCTTACCACTGGCAACAGAGTCATTGTCTTGACAACCACCTATCTTTCCTTAAAGTGAAAATTGTGTTCCATGAAGCAAGTGGCTAGTTCAGCTGGCAATTCAAACTATCACACAAGTGGTTTTTAAGGCAATGACTGTCAGAGATAGTATTGAGCCCAAGTGCTTTAAGTATATTTCCCATTTATTACATGGAATACTTCTTTTAAATACTCAAAGTCAAGATTTAACACAATTAATTTTTGTGCTTCATTAGGACATTCTGAAATGAAACTGGCTTATTTTCTTCTTGTAGTATGTGGTCATAGAGAATGCAATGACTATTAGTAGTAGAGTTGGTGCCACTTCCTTGATAGGTGGGTGCTGAGACACCAATAGTTTTGTCCACTGCTACATTTGGTACCAGCTGTGTAAATATGAAGTTAGTGAAAAAGGCCAATAATGTTTTTACATTACCATGAAAATAATTGTGAATTTTTGGTGCCCCTAAAAGAGTCTCAGGGAATCTTTGAGATTTACTGGTAAATATATTACTGTATTTATAGTTACATTAGTGATATTCTAAATTTTCAAGCAGGACACTAGATTCATTCCCTTTTTGTACCAGTTTTTAAAGTAATGACATGCTTTTCCAATATCCTCTAAAAGCTACCAATTGGGGTTTTATTAAAATATCATTGGACTTGTGGATTTAAACATATTTGATCAGTTTCAATTCATTACATTTATGATCATGATTGATAATGCTGAAAGTATCTGGTACGAGCTTATTGAGTTAGTTGCTGAGTCCTTTTGGCATGTCTAGCATTCTTTGATAAATACTTTGCCTTCTGATATGACAAAACTCTCCAAAATAATTTTGATCATTTCCTTCCAAATCTGGAGTCAGGTTTTTGTTGTTGCTTTGTCTTATTTTGATTTTCAGGCATTTCTTTAAAGAACCATTGTTCTTTTTAGTGAGAAACAGTATTAGAAAATACAGCTTAGGTTCTAGAGGTCTCATTACTATAGGGTCAGGTTTTTTCTAAACCGTTTTGTATACAGAGCTAAGAAATTTTTTTTTTAAGATAAAATACACCATGAGTTCATATTGACATTGTAGATTAAAATTTAGGACCACAGAGTTCTTTGATTTCTTTTTAATTTATTGATCTTATAACTTGTTCTTCTTTCAGTTGTGCCAAAAATATTGGATCTCAACACCAGAAATTACTCATTTGATTTATGCCACATTATATACATAATAATCTCTGCATAATAATTCATATACTACCAACAACAGTCTCCTAACGGAAAACAATTTTTATCTGTCTCTGTTCTTTTTTCCAAGGTAATCCCATCAGATGTGTATGGTCAAATTACTACTTTTAAAAGACTCCCAGATAGCTCCTGTCTATGTAGTTATGCCAATTTATATATAAAACAAACAATTTCATTTATTTTGTTTATTTCTAATTTGGGGAAGTTACCTTTCAAAATTTAATTTTATGATTATGTTTCATGGTTTCACAGTCAAATCTATGAAACAAAATTATTTACAGTCTAAGTCCTGTCCCCATCCCTTCCACATTTTCCATCCATCTATCTCTAACTGGGTAACCGTTTCTGAAATTATAGGGCATATATTCATACCACCTCTTCCTTAAATAAAGAGTAGCATGCTATACGTACTTTCCTCCAGCTTGCTTTTTTTTTTTTTTTTCTTTCTTCCCCAAATAGTGATATATCCTGGAGATCACTCCATGCTAATGCATGGAGATAAACTTCATTCCTTTCCACAGTTGCCAACTATTTCATTGTGTTAGCTTATTCCATAGCTTATTCTGTCAGTCCCTTATTGATGGACATTTGGGCTGGTTCTAACATTTAGCTAATAAAAGGAGTGCAGGAATGAATTGTCACTAATATTATTTTTGGGACAGATGCATAAATGTAGGATTGCTAAATTGAAGGGTAAAAAGAACATGAGATTTGCTGGATATTGCCAAATCCCCCTCTATCGTTTTTTGTTTTGTTCTGTTTTGTTTTCTCATCTCTCCGCCCAGCATTATATCCTCCACTTTGAGATGCTGACACTGGGACTCAGCTTGCCACATTTCTGCTGTCCCAGGAAGCACCCTGTTCAGTTTTGGTAACAGTGTGGTAGAAACAAACTACATGGCAGGAAAAAGGAGATCCTCTTCCTGTCAGGTCACCCCCAAACAGTTTTTCATCCAGTAAGGGTAGGATACACCTTCTAACTTTCTATATGCCTAGAAACCTCTCTGAGTTTTCCACTCCAACCAGTCTCCAACCAATCCTCAGCTCTGTGAGGCATCCTTTGAACTGCTGCGGTCCCTACACCAACCAAAAAGTACTCTTTCCTCAAATGTCTGATCCTAGCTCACGGGGTCCTTTCTCCTAACAAATCAGGTAACACACTTTCACACCTTTTTCCTAAGCAATCAGGCAGCATAACTTTTTCAGGATTCTGGATCCCGGCTCAGCAAGGCTCCCCTTCCAAGTTTCTGCATTCCATCAATCCCAACCTGTTTCCTCGGTTCCTCAACTTTTAGGGATAATAGCTACTTCCCGGAATTACTACATTATGATATTTCAGGATATACTTTTTGTCTTTTAGATTCAATACTTGGTTAACCGTTCTCTTTTAATTAGATAATGTGAACTTTATTTTTCTGAATCTGACTAGCATAGAAGCCTTATCATCTTGCCTTTTTACTCTCAATCTGTGAGAATGTTTCTTTCTCTACAGCTTGGCAACAGAGTGTGCTGCTAAACGTTCAGATTTTTGCTCATCTGCTAGGTAAGCCATGGTTTCTCAGTATAGTTTGAATGTGCTTTTCTTTTATTTGGGGAAGGTGGAGAATAGGTCAAATGGATTTCCATCCGCATTATTACTCAGAACTGTCTGTCCCACTTTCTCATAGGTCTTCTGACTTTCCCTTTTCTATCTTTAGAGTTTTTTTTGATATTAACTCTATCAGTTCTTGATTGTCATACATGTTATAAATATTTTCCTACAGGGTGTCATTTTTTTTACTTTGTTAATTTGATTTTTACATTTTTATTTTATTTGTTTGCCATGCATTTTTTATAATTATATAATCAAAGCTATCAATTTTTTCCCTGTCACTTCTGAAAATTGAAGCAAAATTAAGAGTCTTTCCTATGCCTGGGTTATAGAGGAATATACTTATGTTTTCTTTTAATAAGTATATTGTTTCATTTTTAAGTTTCTGATCCATTTGGTATTTATCCTGGTATACAATATAAAGAATGTTTCATTTATATTTTTTTCTGGGCAGATCCCTGAAGACCCCTTCTCTTTGCCCATGATTCTAGCAAGTTCTTCGAGGTCAGAAGATCCTAAAAGCATGCTGCCAAGACCATGACCCTCCAAGGGGTCTGGGCTCACTCAGACAAGATAGCTGAACAACCCCAAGGGAGAGTCTGAAATTTGACTTTGGTGAAACTGATACAATTTAAAGTTTTAAACTTGGAGTCAGAACATGTACTATTACCAGATTTGTCAACCATCCTTTTAGGAATGGGGCTTTGTTATTCCAAGGATCTGATCTGCCACTCAGCATTCATAAATAAAAGTCTAAGATTCCTACATATATCACAAATGATCTCAAAAGTCAGAATTTCAAAACTGCAATGCACACTACCTACCTCCAAATCTGGAAGTGACAAGAAGTTCTAACTGTATGCCAATGTCTTCTAAGTAAAGGATTGAGAGTTTTAGAGTATATATTCCAAAAGCAAAAATTTTAAAAAATATTTTATTTTTCAGTGATCTCTACACTCAAACTCACAACCCCCGGATCAAGAGTTACATGCTCTACCAACAGAGCCAGCTAGGTGTCCCCTCCCATGGCAAATTTAAACAAAATAAGAAGGAATAACGATTTTTTAAAAACCACACGGAATTCTTTTGCCTCAGAAGAGATAAAATACAACCTCTCAGTCATCAGGAGCCAAGTAGATCTCCGGAAGTAGTCTCCATCAAATCGTTTGCCCCAGCTCCTGAATGGAAGACAACTGCTAGATGGGAACAGCTAATAGTTATTCAGTTTGTACACTGGATCATACATTCATTGTTGTGATTACATAAAGAAGTTGCATTTGTCTGAAATAGCTTTTATTAATATCATTTCACTTGTATGAGATTCTCCAACCTAACTTTAAGGTAATTTTGCTAAGTTGGATTTAAAAAAAAGAAGAAGAAGAAAGAAAGTCCTAAGAGCTGTATACTGCTACTTAACAAAATACTCCACCTATCATTTTTACCTTAGGAGACACTGGACTAATGCTTTCCCCCTCTTTGTGGGTATAAAAAAGAAAAAAAAAAATAGACCATTTGGGGATTACCAGAGATTAGAGGATAAGAATTTTTAAAAATGAATCTTGTTTTATTGTCTATCGCTATTAGCTTCTTGCTTGGCTCTCTTTCAGTGAGTGACCTCCTGGTCTCTGACTTCTTGAACACTTTTTTCTTTTTTTATCCTTTGTTCCTTCCTTAGAGAAAGAAAGGCCAGTTATAATAGAAATGAGTCATCCAGTGGTATCCCGCCGCTACTCCCTACTGCTCCTTGTCTCTCCTTCTTGCATATACGTGTTGTCACACACAAGTATAATGTATACAGCTCAGACATTTTAACAGACGCCTCCACCCAGCCTGCCCCTAATGTAGTTGCCAACCCAACGCCTCACTTCCAGCCCCTGGAGAACAGATTGCCCGTTACATCACTCGAGCGTATTGTTCTCATTTCTCCCTATAGCATATGTTCCTTCTAGATGCTTTTTAGCTCATAGTTGGGGAGAGGCAAAACATATTCTGCATTTTAAGATTAGTATTATATATCCTTGACTTTTACAAGGATAGACACCCTAGGAACTGACGTTTAATAGATGTTAATGGAATTTATTTTTTACACACCCCACGTAAGAACATTTATCTTTTGAAATAAAATGCTATGAAACATTCCGTGGTACTAAGAAAATTTCAGAACACATTATTTTTCACTCTATATCCTTAAATCAAGCTACAGAGTTTGAGCAAAGTGGAAAAGCTGTTTCTTGATATTTAGAATTTAAAACATGAATATAATTATCATTAATTTATTACACTGAGAGTATCAATGGGCATTTTGCCAGTGTTATTACCAGCACAAAACAATTCTAAAGTGGTGCCTAAAAAGAAACTTTTTCCACAACCTACTTTTCCTTTGATTTTCATTAGGCAAGAAGTTCTTTCTGCAGTAAATAAATGAATAAATAAATAAATCTGGCTCCAAACATATTAAATAATAAACAGCATGATAAATGTTGCATAAATTTTTATGTAAGAAAAAAAAAACCTCTAATAAAGCAATACCACTCAGAAGTACTTGTAAAATTATAGGTACTTGACAGTGCGTGTTGAGTAAATTAATTTGTTCTAAGGCTATGCCTAGGAGCATAATAGCCACTTGTTTTTATAAGTACATTTTTGTCTGGATATGAAATATAGTTCAATTTTAGATTTTGGTTAATGTTATGATTCATAGAATTTAGATAATTAAAGATATTAGAAAATATCACCTTTGTAATCTTTCTAATTCATGAATGAATATATAAAAAACTATCTATTTATCCTTTACATATTTAAAATGCTGAAACCTCTCCAGTTCCAATTAATGAAGAAACCCCTTCTCTTTTTCCTTCAGTGACTGGCACTGGAATGCCAACCTAATAAACATTTGATGAGTAAATGGATGGTTTTGACAGAAGCCAGGCACTTACAGAAAAAAATGAGGTAATAGGGCAACCTTGCGGGGAACATATGAGGAAACAGATCCTGCTCTTGTCCTGGTTCTGTCATGGGCTAGCTGTGTGATCTTAGGTAAACAACTTGACCCTCTTGAGCCCTGATCTCTTCCGTGTAAATGTGGATGTCTGAGATAATCTTGAAGGGCCTCCTACTTTTCAAACCCTAGTTCGAAATCTTAAAATTAGCCAATCATTCTTGCCAGTTTGACCTTTGACTTTAGCCATAGGTAGAGACACATTTAGGCTATAAAACCTCAGCATTTGAAATCACATTAGTAGCCTCTAGAACTAACTCTGTTTAGGTTCACTGGGCTACGGCAAGCAGTAGAAAGACAGGAGCCTGGGTGGCTCTGTAGGTTAAGGGTTTGCCTTCAGCTCAGGTCATGATCTCGGGGTCTTGGGATCCAGTCCCACACTGGGCTTTCTACTCAGCAGGGAGTCTGCTTCTTTTTTTTTCTGTGAGCTCCCTCTCTTTCTCAATAAACAAATAAAGTCTTGGGGAAAGAAAAAAGACAGAAGCCTGAGGGTTCACACATAAAAGATGTGAGCAAGTGTAGGAGACAATAGTAGTAGAAGGATATCTACAGAAAGCATCATAGTTCACAAGTCTCCAGATAGCAGGTTTTCTCTAGAGGTAACAGTAAGTTTTATTTATGTCTGATTAGCAACTGATTAATTTATAAAAGGTTTCCCTTCCGAAGAGAGCACTAGAATGCTTTATTTCCTAATTGGATGGTGACTTTACCTATAAATAAAAGAGAATCACGGCTGCTTATTGGGGAGACAGTTTGACATGGCAAGTTTGTTCTTGTCTCCGTCCTGATTTACTGTATGACCTTGGGCCAGTCATTTATCTTCCTCCAAACCAGTTTCACTAATTATAAAATGGAAATAAAAATACTTGCTGCCTTCACAGAGGATTAATGAGACAAGGTGAATGTCTAAGCTCCCTGGGGGAAAGGCTGTATATAAGTAAGCAGATAACGGCTAAGCAGAAGTGCAGGGCTTTCCACAAAACTTGGGAAAGGAAAAAGTCCACAATGATAAAACCCCGGAGCTTTAAGTTTCCTAGTCTACAAGAAAGGGGGGCTCTCCTCTTAGAAATGGTCCAATTTTTCCTCCAGCATACCCTGGAGCCTGGGAAGGTCAGTTGCCAGGAGACAGGGGCTGAGTTTATTCCTCCAGAGTTCTAACCCTTTCTCCTTCGTGAACAGTGACCTCCTGGGAGGCAAATTAGTGTTATTCTTTCTCAATATCTTCTTCTGTAAAATACCCGTTATAATACTTAGTCACAGACAAGGAGACGCAAGCATGGATGCCTGACATACAGTGAGTTCTAAATAATTATCTCCTAGGTCTTCAGCAGCATAAATTCAAACTGCTAAAATATTTTCCTCCTAAAAATCAAAGTCTCTGATGAAAGAGAGTTGGGGAATAAAGGTAGATGTGATGTAACATTTGTGATTTGAAAGGGGCTCAGGGAACTAATATAAAGCTTTGATTCAGCTCATTTATGCTGAATAAAACGTGTTTGGACAACGCCTTAAAATTCGCGTGTGCGACCGCAAGGGGGCACTGTGAGTCTGCTTTGGCGTTGGAGAGGCCACAGCAGCGCGGGGCCGAAAGGGCTGGACGCTTCTAGCATCCCAGCACCCTGGAGAAACACACCCCCTAGTTCGGGCTCCGGAAGGCGTGGCCTTGATGACCCAGCGCGGGGTGGGGGCTGACAGTTCTACGCTCGGGTCCCCCTCTGACTCCGCAACAGGTTTCTTCCTGGCAGGTTCTTCGTGGCGGTTAGCGTTCCTAATGTGGGATCCGCTAGTGCCTGAGCTTGGGAACCCAGACACCCTTCCTCTACCACCCCCAAACTGTGGGGAACATTTGGGGTGTGCCTCTGCGTCGGGTGTAGGCAAAAGAGTCAAAGCTGTCTTGGTTTTTTAAGAGATCTGTGTCCGTAAAGGGGTTAAGCTCTTCTGATTCAGGAAAAGAGGACCTCCTCTCCCTAAAACAAAACAAATCAAACAAACAAACAAAAAGCCAAAGCGCGGTTTTGGAAAGGACTCTGAAATCACCAGTTGTCCGTCTCCAAGGTCCGGGCCCCCGAATGGCACTCCCCACCGGGATTCCTTCAGGGACAGCGCCCAGTTTAGGTCCTGAAACACCTCAGGTGCGAAGTCGAATCGCCCTTCTGCGAAAAGAAGACAGTGAACTTGCCCCACCGAGTACCTGGACCAAAATGATCTTAGCCCCAGAGGTCAGATGATTAAGGAAATTAAGGCGATGCACTCTATCTGTTCCACCTGCCGCTCGGGTCCCCACGCCCAGGCGTTTGCCCAGGCAGCAGCAAGACAGGCGAATTGGGTTGATTCTGTTCCCTAGAGAGAAAGTGCCGCGGGCGGAGATGTCCGAGCGTCTCTAAAGCGAGGGGATGGTAGCTTGTCAATGTCCCCGCGATCTCGGGCGGGAGGAATGAGCTCTTCCCCCCAAGCTCCAGGACCGAGCGCCTGGAAGCGACCCTGGGGACAGCTGCCCGGGGAGCTCGGGCAGAATTCACTGTGGGCGGACCGGACTGGAAGCACAGTGGAAACTAGGGTCAAAGAACCTGGCAGATAGTACGGGGGTGGGGGAGCGGAATGCGCCTGCCTAGGGGAAAGTACGACCCATCCCAAACTTTCGCAGACTCGGGGGGCCGAGGAAGGGCGAGCCAGGTAGAAGCACCAGCTTCTTCCGCCGCCCCGCGCTCCCAGCTGCAGTGAGAAGGGGCGGCACGCAGCGCGGGCTGGACGCGGGCGGCCCCCTGGTCGCGCCCACCCGCCGGGCTAACGTGCCACCGCGCGGGGCTCTGGGCTGGCGTCCACGGAAGAAACCAGACCGCTCCCGCCTGCGCGCCGGCTCCGAGGAAGGGGCGTGAAGCTCGGCTTGGGCGAGGAGGAGGGAAACTTGGCCTCGCAGCCTCGCCCGACGAGGTCGGGCGGCGGGGACCTGCCCTTGGGCGGCGGGCTAGCCCGCCGGCTGAAGTCGGGGAGGCTCGAGAAGAAGTGAGCGCAGAGCCGTCCACGAGCTAGAGAAATCGGCTTAAAAAGAAATGTACAAAGCGATCCAAGGCCGCTGCGGGAGTCCGGCAGCTTAGAAGCCACCCCCCGCGCACCAGGAGGACGGCAGCGACTCGCCCTCCCGAAGACGAGGCGCTCCTGGGCGGCCGCGGGTCTGCGCGGAGGAGCCGCCTCCCCAGCGTGGGGCGCGCATTCAGACGCCGGCGGCGGCCAGAAGCCGAGATGCGGCGCGGGGCTCCCGGCCGGTCCCGGGCCAGCAAAGTCCGGGGCGGCCCCGCGCGCCGCTGACCCCGCGCGAGTCCGAGGGCTGTGCCGGCCCCGCCCGCCTCCGCCCCCTCCCGCGCCCGCCGCGCGCCCCTCCCCGCGGCGGCAGCGGCGGCGGCGGCGCATCCAGGGGCGGCGCGGAGCGGCTCGCCCAGCCGCCAGAGCCTGCGAGCTCCAGGCTGCTTGGGGAATTCACTTTGCCGCTTGGACGCTTCTCCATCCTAGGGCTTCTCCTGGTGGCTCTCCGGTTTCGACGCTCCCCTTTTCCTTTGGACGGAAAACTTCGCTGCTGTTTCTTTTTCCCCTTGGAGGACAGGATTAAAAGTTCCCAGAACTGGTGCCGCCCGTGCCGCTCGGGCGCTGGAACAGCTCTTGTCCGTGGGGTTCCAGTGCCACCATGTGCACCAACATAGTTTACGAGTGGCTGAAAGCACTGCAGCTCCCGCAGTACGCCGAGTCCTTCGTGGATAACGGCTACGATGATCTGGAGGTGTGCAAGCAGATCGGGGACCCGGACCTGGACGCCATCGGGGTGCTGGCGCCCGCGCACCGCCGCCGCATCCTGGAGGCCGTGCGCCGGCTGCGGGAGCAGGACGCCGCCGCCGCCGGCCTCTACTTCACGCTGGAGCCGCAGCCGCCGCCCGCGCCGCCCGCGCCGCCCGCTGTCGCCGTCCCCACCGGCCGCCGGGGGGAGCCGTGCGGCGGCCCGACCCCGGGCCCCCGCGGGGACCCCCGCGGCCAGACGGCCGCCCCCCGCAGCAGGGAGCTGGTGAGCTACCCCAAACTGAAGCTGAAGATCATGATCAGGGATAAGCTCGTCCGCGACGGCATCCACCTGAGCAAGCCCCCGTACTCCCGCAAGGTAAGGAGGCACCGCCCGGACCGCGCGGGGCGCGCGGCGGGAGGGGACACGGCCCAGCCGCTGCAGCCCATTCCAGGTGACGACGGGGAGGCAAGGATGCTTGGGGTACTTGGGATCTTGTCTCTTTCTGTGTTCGCTCTTTATGCTTTCTTTCCTGGTGTCACCAGCGGCTGGTAAGGCAAGATCCCAGGAGTCAGTTCTAAACTAGGACCAAGACTCGGGTTAATGTCTGGTGCTCTACTGTGGAGAACTGGACGAGCGGCCCTACTCCAGGAGCAAAGGGCAACTCCGGATCCCCCCACCCCCCGCCTCCCCCGTAGTAGTGCTTAGGTCTGAAGGGTACTGAAACGGTTAGCACTACAGGCGTTCCCTTTTTGAGAAACTTCCAAAGGGAAATTGGCCAAGTCTTAAGAGTGGGAAATCAGACCCTGTCGTTATCGGTTCCATACAGTCGAATGCCTTCACTGCTGCAAATTTGAAAAGTGAACCACTGACATGGACATTCTGGGGGAAGAGTTAAGTGTCAGTCCACTTGGGGTAGTTTCTTCAACTTAAGTACAGGGAGGGAATCCGTGCTAAAGACATTGGACATAATGGGGCCAGTGAGGAGGTACTGCTGAGCTCTTTGCTGGGTCACCAGTTTAATTTACTATTAATCTAGATGAGCTGAAGAAGGCACAACTCTTAGTTCTAGAAAGTCTGAGTGGACTTCCCTTTGGGAGGAGAGAGCACAGCCCAAGGAAGTGAGATTTTCTGTGGCCAGTGAGGAATTCCTGGGGAGGAATCACAGGGAAAGAACTGGGAGTTTATGGAAGCTACTGAAATATGGACTTAGGCGTAGAATAATTAAGTAACAGAAAGTCTTATTTTCATACAAGAGCTGTCCCTCCAGATAAGTGTGTAGGCTTCTGGAGTCATCCAAGTAGAGGGTCCTGCCTTGAAAGGGAGAACTAGGTAGCACAGGTAATCCCCAAGCCTGCTTGGGGTTTCCCAGGCAAAGCTGCCCCTCAGCTGGAAATCATATAGAGAAGCCCAGAGGGAAAAGGTGGGGAAGAAGCTACAGCTGGGGGCAGCGTTGCCTGGGAAACCCCAAGCAGGCTTGGGGATTACCGGTGCTACCTAGTTCTGCGGGGCAGGGGAGGGGGGGGGCGGGGAGAACAGCTGTGAACACAGCACCTGAACAGGAAAATTCGGATTATCGAAATGTTTTGTGCTCATCTTAGTCCTCTGAGTTGCTTTATATTCTTAATTCATGGTCAGAACGTCTGGATTTAAGGAAGGGCAAGTGGAAACTTTCTAAAAAGTGGTTAAGGTAGATATGAATGAAGGGTTTAATATTGTCCATACGTTATCTTGCAAGAAAGGTAAGCACTTCAGACACCATGCTCGGGAGTATAAATTTGTTTTTATAAAAATAAATAGGGCAGGTCTGAAGGACAGTTTGCCTCAAGTTAAACACATATTTCAGTTACCCACTCTGTGTTACTGATGTGTGGCCCAAACGGGAAGACAGAGGAAAGGACACTTTTCCCAAGCAGGCAGCGTTAGTTATGTCTGGTGTGGATAGGCGGGCTGGGTCATTCGTATAAGGCTCATTCCTGGAGATAGCAGGTCAGAGGAGTTCAGCCCAGTCACACTCTTGTGATTTGCTTCCCAGGAAGTGAATTGGGTGTGAGCTGAGAAAATGTGAGCACGTGGGCACACAGCAAGGGCGCAGGTCGACGTCTGGACAGAAGGGGCTATAGAGAGTAAGGTGTGTCCCTAGGGCTTGCTTATTTTTCGGGACCAGAGCTGTGATCGGGCAAGGGGGCAGAGCAGAGGGTAGGCTGGGAGCGGAGAGTGGTGTTCAGGAAGTATCACGTTTTGGTTCTGATACTTAAAAACACAGGCATCGATAGCAAACTTCAGAAGCTGAGAAAGATTCTTGTATGGACATGAAATGTGTGGGTGTAGGCTTCGGACTGTACCCGACTGCCTAGATCAGTGTGTGATATGGTAGTGCGTTTGAGCAAGTGTGATTTACACAAGAAGATTTCACCTTGTGTCATAATACTGTTTTCTTTCTGTGTAAATGATTACTTCAGTCAATTTCTATATGAATCCTAGAACAATGTTCGATAATAAAGATACACCTAATTCACTTCCTGTACACACTTAATTCTGGGTCTTGAACAGATGAAAGAATAGAGTGAGGGCAGAAGTAGTTTCGTACCTCCATTGGTATTCTGCCCGTGAATAAAAAAAAAAAAAAAAAAAAAAAAAGATGGCAAATTAAATTGTAAAAAAAAGAAAAACAAAGTTCTATTCCTGTAGTTTTCTATATCTGCTATAAGAAAAACCCAATTTGTTTCAAGAAAAACAGAGAATAGGAACTGAAATACAAGTACTGTATCTCAAACTGAGGGTTCGGTTGTACAGCGCCAGACCACGTTGGTCATTCTGAATTTGTTGCTTATATGTGCATTGCCTCTAAAGTTTCAGGTTTTAAATTATTTGAGAATTGTCTTCTGATGCAGCTTGTTTCTGTGTAGATAGTGCCAGGACTTTTCTTTAAAATGTGATCCACATTATATATCTCTGGATTGCTTGGCTCTGTCATGATAGGAATGTGTAGCTGTTCATTATGTGCATTTAGGATTCTGCTTACTTGAGCGAGCCTCACTTCGCCTTTATAGTCATTTGAATCATCAGTCCCTGTGGTGTGTGTGTGTGTGTGTGTGTGTGTGTGTGTGTGTGACTATTGGATGGCTTGAAAGTGGGTTTATACCCTGGATGGTCAAGGCAGGAATAGCAAATCTTTATAGAGGAGAGTAAATTGAGGAGTTTTCCTAAGAATGACCAGAAAGGGCTTTAGGACTATAGAATTTGCTTCAGGAAGAGTTAAGGTTTGGGCTGTTGTGCTGCTGGCCTGGCCTCATGTTACCAGGTGCCGCCACTGTCCCCTCTTAGGTGAGTTGCAGTGTAAGTAAAAGGTAAGTTTCTCTTTGTTTTCCAAAGACAGTAATTAAAATCTAAGTTCAAAGTAAGTACTCCTTTGTTTTTCCAAAGAAAGTAATTAAAATGTAAGTTCAAAGTAAGTTCCCCTTTGTTTTCCAAAGCAAGTCTGCAGCTTTGGAAAAGCAGGAGCCTTGAAAGAACTCTGCTTGAAATCAAAAAGCAGTAGACAAGTCCCTTTTCTATCCTGTGTATAGCTTCTGTGACTGCTGTGATTGCTGCCTTAGTAGGATGGGGATATGTTTTCATAGGGTAGGAATTAGATAGAGCTCTGTGCATATGATCTCAGTTCTTCACCAGGCTTCCCTCAAGGCTCTAGGTTGCTGTGCTTGGCAGGATGCAGAAGCCCCGCCCTCACAGAACTTGGGGTGTAGCAGGGAAGACCTACAGTGGAATGAGCAGTCATGCTAAAGTGTGATGATTACTTCTGTGGGGAGTGCATGATGCTGTGGGCAGGTGCATCTAACTTCATTTACAGTGAGGTGGGTCGGAGCAGGCTTTCCAGAACTGGCATTTAGTCAGAGAACCGAAGGTTAGGAAAGTGTGGCCCTAGAAAGAGCAGGGTTCTAAGACAGAACAGTATGTGCAAAGGCCAGGAAGGCAGGAAGTTGAGTGGGCAACAGGAATTGAAGGGAACTCAGTCTGCCTGGACCAAGAATGCTTGGAGGGAAAGGCAAGAGTTGGAAAGACACTCAGTGGCTGGTCCTGGATGGCCTTGACCTCCTGTTTAGGAATTTGGAGTGTATCTTGAGAGGGAGCTGTTGGTGGATCCTGAGCAGAGGCAGGGTGAACAGTTAGGTTTTGGAGAGTCCAGGGAGATTTACAGGTGGCCTGGACTGGGGGAGTGAGTTGGGGAGGAGCAGTGGAGGTAATTGAGAGGTGGAATGGACAGAACTTGATGACGGTTTGGATGCCAGGGCTGTGAGGGGAAAGCTCGGGGTGACATGCAGATTTCTGCCTTAGGATTGCAATGCTATTCCCTGACGAGGTAGAGGACCCGAAAGAAGATCACATTTGGGGAGAAAGATGTTGCCTCTGGACTATGTTCACTCTCTTAG
Source organism: Mustela nigripes (assembly GCF_022355385.1). Taxonomy (NCBI): domain Eukaryota; kingdom Metazoa; phylum Chordata; class Mammalia; order Carnivora; family Mustelidae; genus Mustela; species Mustela nigripes. Next base: position 94,876,519 of record NC_081561.1, read on the forward strand.
AAATCCACTTATGTTCCACCTGTTTGTCCTCCCCGGAACGCCTAGCAACCACTGATCTTTCTCCTGTTCTGACAGTTTTGTCTTTCCTGGAACATCCACGGTTGGAAGCATACAGTATGTAGTTCTTTCCCTTGGTAATATGCACTTACTGGTCCTGTGTGTCTCCTTCTGGCTCAGCGGCTCATTTCTCTGAGTCTGAATAGCATCCCATTCTCTGGATGTACCATGACAACCTTCTAATGAAGTCTGGCTGAGAATACGGACCTAAGACCAAGACTAAGTCAAGAGAAGGGTTTTGCGGAGTTACTTTTTTGAAGGATGAGAGGAGCTCAACACTCCTCTTTGAGTGTTGGTGACAGAGAGCCAGAGACAGGGAGATGTCCCACAGGCCAAGGTCTTGGAGGAGGTGGGGGGGAGTCGCGCCCAAAGCACTAGAAGGAGGTGGATTTGCTTCTAGGCAAGGCGGATTTGCTTATATTAGGAAGGAGCAGAGGAAGGATGGCTGAGGTGGGGTGACATTGAGGAGCACTGGTGTGTCTCTCTGACTATCTGATACCAGTGAGGGGGGAGGTGGAGGGATTAGAGGTATATGGAGAAGGTTGTGTTCATATACAAATATTGGCTGCTATGATCTGGTGCGTGTGGCTATGCTTAAGCATAAACATGGAGCAGTAGTGCTTCTAGGATATACGTAAGCCCATGTATATAGACGGTGTCCTTGTCGTTCTGGTGTACAGGGTGCAGGCGGCAGGCTACGTGTGAGGCTGTATCAAGCCCTGGGCCGTGTGGCAGTGCCGGGCAACGTGGTGAGGTAGGTGGGAATACTGCGGGGCTCTAAAGGCGTTCTGTTTACTAGCAGACTTGGAAAAGCAGAAAGCAGGTCTTCAGGCAGATAGCGGATGGGGCAGGCTTCTCCACTTCTTCACATGAAACGTATCTCTTTGGCATGCATTACCCGTTAACACTGTTTGAGTTAGTATAACCTTATTTAATAATGCCGTAAGAGCGTTAGGCTTCATTCCCACCTCCGCATGAATCTAATTACATAACAGGACTCCCGTGGTAATAGGTCTGTTAATGGGTGTTTGGGGAACAGGACCCAGGATGAAGGAATATGGAGACAGAGGTGGCACGAGGGCTTCTGTGTCTGTGCCAAGGTGAGGATATAGAAATGTGTAGAAAGACAGAAGCTGGGGAAGAAAACTTTGGAGTTTTGCCTTGGGTCCTGGCAGAGCTGAAATGACAAAAAATATTCCTCCCCCAGAATTCCTCTGCCTTCATGATGTTGTCGGGGACAGATGGGAAGCTGGAAAAGTTCAGTTCTCCCAACTCAAATCAATATCCTCAAGTATCCTCAGCCTGGGCAAATGAAGATCCTTCTAGGCTTTTGTGGTTCTTAGTCCCTCATTGGAACATGGTGAAAAGGAAGGGCCCGGAAGGAGGCGGCTTTCCTCACGCTGTTTGTAGTTGACTTTTTAAAGAGTTTCTAACATTCGGACTCTAAGCCATCCGTCTGCCTGTCTGCAACCCTCAGGAATGCCGAGCACCCTGTTCCCATGTTGGTTCAAGGTCCCCAGAGTCCCCAGGTGAAATTGGAAACCAGCCCCTGTCCACAGAGAGACCAGAGAGAAAGGCAGACCAGGCCGGGTCGGCAGCTGGCAGGTTTGATAAACAAGGAACTGACGTGAGAGGCTTGTCTGGGGCAGATGCACCGTGAGGAGCTCTCTGGAGGTCCTGGACCTGCCAGCCAGAATCTTATTTATTTATTTATTTATTTATTTATTTATTTATTTTTGATCTTGCTGATCTTTTTTTTTTTTTTAATTGTGTTATGTTAGTCATTGTACAGTACATCATTAATTTTTGATGTAGTGTTTCACAATTCAGTGTTTGCCTGTAACACCCAGTGCTCCGTGCAATCCATGCCCTCCTTAATACCCATCACTGGGCTCACCTGTACCCCCACACTCCTCCCCTCTAAAACCCTCAGTTTGTTTCCTGGAGTCCACAGTCTCATGGTTCATCTCCCACTCTGATGTCCACCCCCTTCATTTTTCCCTTCCTTCTACTAATGTCCTCCATGCTATTCCTTATGTTCCACAAATAAATGAAACCATGTGGTAACTGACTTTCTCTGCTTGACTTATTTCACTCAGCATAATCTCCTCCGGTCCCTTCCATGTTGATGCAAAAGTTGGGTATTCATCCTTTTTGATGGCTGAGTAATATTCCATTACATATAGGGACCACATCTTCTTTATCCATTCATCTGTTGAAAGGCATCTCAGCTTTTTCCACAGTTTGGCCATTGTGGATATTGCCTCTATGAACATTGGGGTACATATGGCCCTTCTTTTCTTTGGGGTAAATACCCAGTAGTGCAATTACCAGCTCATAGGGCAGCTCTATTTTTAACTATTTGAGGAACCTCCACATTGTTTTCCAAAGTGACTGCACCAACTTGCATTCCCACCAACAGTGTAAGAGGGTTCCCCTTTCTCCACAACTTCTCCTAACATTTGTTGTTTCTTGCCTTGTCAATTTTTTGCCATTCTAACTGGTGAAAGTGGTATCTCAGTGTGGTTTTGGTTTGTATTTCCCTGATGACTAGTGAAGTTGAACATTTTTTTGTATGTCTGTTAGCCATTTGTATGTCTCCTTTGGAGAAGTGTCTGTTCATGTCTTTGGCCCATTTTTTGATGTGATTTTCTGTTTTGTGTATGTTGGGTTTGAGGAGTTTTTTTTATAGACCTTGGATATCAGCCCTTTGTCTGTGGTGTCATTTTTGAATATCTTCTCCTTCTGTGGGTTGCCTCTTTGGTTGGTTGACTATTTCCTTTGCTGTGCAGAAGCTTTTGATCTTAATGAAGTCCCAAAAGTTCATTTTCACTTATGCTTCCCCTGCTCTCGAGCCGTATCTTGAAAGTAGTTGCTGTGGCCTCCAGAATCTTAAAGGTCTCTAGAGAGGGTTTAACCGGGTATAGTCCCGTATGTCATTCAGATGATCTCAGTACCGCATTATGCTCTCAAAGCTGTGTTCTTGAAGTGCCTCTCAGCATGGGAACAGTGGGAGTAATACTCATTCTAAAGATGGGGAGGAGGTGAGGAGACTCCGATGGCTGGGGTCCAGCTCTTGGGTCCACTTGTGGTCATGTTCCCTCACTGACCTTCCTCAACAGGTAGGCCCTGGGTTATCACAGTGAACTGGGCCAACAAATGAGACAGATGAACTGGACAGACATGGTTCTTTCTTATAGCTATGGATGTACTTGTGGGGGGCCTAACCCAGTATCTGATGTGTGGGAAGAGTGCCATATAAAAGTTGAATGTGGGACATGAAGGCGATCTGGCTGCAACATGTCACCCCATTGATCTCCAGGGTTGGTTTGACTGCTCTGGATGGCTGGGTGGGTGTCCTCTTCCCCCTCACTGCTCTGCAGGCCTCCCTCCTAAAGCCGCCAGCACTTGGCCAAGAGAACTATCTTCCTTGATATAGGGGGACCGTTCTTTGATCAAGGGTATACAAAATGTTGCGTTCCCCTGATACAACCTCCAAACAAGCTCTCAAGGTCCATTTGTAGGTGAACATAGGGTAGTTCAAGCTCCTAAGATGCCAAACGCATCCAGATGAGGCCCTGTGCAAGGCAGACTGCCCTTGGAAACAAACAAAATGGTTGAATATTGTTTCTATAAATGCCGAGGGTGGTGAATTTTGCATTTGTGTTTGTTGTAAGTGTTTAAAAAAAAGACCAACTTCCATCAAAACTTGAAGATTATCAGTGATGAAATTTAAAATCAAAGTATGTTTATTCATTAAGTATTTTCGAAGAACTGGGAATGAAAATGCTAGTTGGGCAGGTTATTTAAAAAGCAAACCTCTGAGGGCACATGGATGGCTCAATCAGTTAAGCGGCTGCTTTCAGTCCAGGTCATGGTCCCACAGTCCTGGGATGGAGGCCCGAGTAGGGGAGTAGGGTTCTCTGCTCAGCAGGGAATCTGTTCCTCCCTCCTGCTCAAGTTTGCTCTCTCTCCCTCCCCCTTTCTCTCTGTCAAATAAATAACTAAGTAAAATCTTAAAGGGGGCCGGGGGAAGCAGACTTCTGAAGCAGGGCCATGACTGCAGAATTTAAGAAGGTGCTCATCATCAGGGCGTGCAAGTCTGGACCCTGCTTGTGGGCCTGCTGCCCTTAAGGAAATAAATCTGTCATTGTGAAATACCAGGTATTTGCGGGCGTTGCCGGCAGCCCTCCAATCACATGCGGGCAGTCACCTCCCATGCTTCAGACCCCTCTGCAGCAGCAGTGGGCTGTGGGCCCAAACGTGCCAAGCTCCCCCACGGGCCCGCATGCTTTCGGTGCATTATGGCCGCTCAGGGAGCTCCTCCAGGTGGGAGAGCTCTGTACATCGGACAGGTCCTCTTTGCCGACACTGTGCTGCAGTGGTGAAGAGCCCAGGCTCCGGAACAGACTATGGGGTCCGGTCCCAGCTCTGCTTCGTGCTCGGGCACTTGAGCCCCTCTGCAGAAAGTGGACAATGCTAGGGACTGCTTTAGGAGGGCCTTATGGGAGTGAGATGAACTGAGGACTTGCCAGGCTATAATTTGTATCAGATCCCGGGGGTTGCTGTCATCAAGTACCACAAAGTAGGTCTATAGAACAACAGAAACGTATTCTCTCAGAGTTCTGGAGGCTACAAATTCAAAGCCAAGGTTTGGTAGAATCTTGCTCCAAAATCCCAAGGGTCTGTGCTGCGATTTACTTATAGGGGCCACCAAAACCTGCAAAGGCCATCTCTGTATCTGCAATTGCCACTTCAAGCACCCCGGGGTCTGCTGGGGCAGATGGTCCAGGATGTGGCAGCACGGCTGTTACTAGAGCCTTCTCTGGTTCCAGCCGCACTCAAAGCCAGCAGCTTTCCTAGTGTCTCAGTCAGTGGGCTGCAGTAGTGCATCCCAATGAGGGATAGGGTGCCTCCAAAGTCCAAAGAGGCGCGTTTAGGCCTTGTGCCTCATATTTGGTTTTGGGGGTTGGGCAGATGCAACAACTTATCCTCACTTAAGAAAGGATATCTCAGTATGCCCCCCCCCAAGGGCCTCTGAAAGTTTCATCCAGGTAGGAGGCCCCTCAGTTTGTGTCAGACGTCTCAACTTCTGACATGCAAATCTTACAATTAATTCTAGAGTAGTTGCGACTTCTTGTTGCCAGGTCAAAGCAGCATACTGTCGTCAATGTAATGGACCAGTGGAAGGGAAAGGTGACCAAGAACCCTGCGAACTAAATTGTGGCATAGGCTGGAGACTTTATACACCCGCTGGAGGTAGGACAGAGAAGGTAGACTGCTGGCCTTGCTTGGTACGTACTGAGATACTGAGAAAGTAGCAGGTTACTGGCCGGATGCGTAACCTGGCTCATGGTAAGTGCTCGCCCGAGTTAGCTTCTGTACGCCAGATGTAACCTTGCTCAGGTGGTTTAGCTTCCATCCTAGTGGTCTTACATCAGCTGTGTATAGAAAATCCATTGGCTCAGGTTTCATTCCTGATGATAGGTGTGTTTGATAATTAATCGGGACAGATTTTTTTTTAAGATTTTACTTATTTATTTGACAGAGAGAGAGAGAGCACACAAGCAGGGGGAGTGGCAGAGGGAGAGGGAGAAGCAGGCCCCTTGCTGAGCAGGGAACCCGATGCGGAGCTCAATCCCAGGGTCCTGGGATCATGACTGAGCCGAAAGCAGATGCTTAACCGACTGAGTCTAAACCCAGGTACCCTAGTCAGTGGCAGATTTTTTTTTTCCAGTGGCAGATTTTTATTACAAATGATGCCTAGTCATTTATTGCCTGAGGATACAATAATAAAAATAATTTTTTTTTAAATAAAAAATAAATAAAAATATACACATTTCAGAATTTAGACATTCAAAATTAGATTATAATCTCCAAATCAGTCACCTGGTAGAACACAAGATTTCCGTTACTCAAAACCTTTCTGAAGGTCTAGTGCCTGTAGAGCACTTTTTAGAACATGGTCGGTGGGTGCAGGCCTTCATTCTTCTGAGGAGGATCTGGTTTGGGGTACACACCTAAAGTGCTTTGGAATCAAATCTGAGAGTTGTGTCAATAAAATATGGAATGGAAGACAGAATCTGAAAAAAATGAATTTTTTTTTTTGGTATGACTTCTAAAGTGGTTTTAAATTTTCTGATATTTATAATTCTTTTCCTACTTTTGAATTCTTAAAAATATGCTCTTACTGTGTATCCATGTCATAAGTACGGAATACCTCAACAAAACACAAGTCAATTCCCTACATATCTGCGAAGAGCAAGACATTAGTTATGGACTCTCCCAACAGATAATTAGTGTAAAGATGCTTATGGTCCTATAGGGGAGAAGTTAAGTAAACTGTGCATAGACATGAGTAAACTGCAGCACTCTCTCAGTTAATCTCCATTTGGGTAGTCTCTTGGTGTTCTTACAGCTTTTCCTTTGCTTGTCCTGCTGCTTTTTATTTATTTATTTAAGTTTTTTTGTTTTTTAAATATTTTATTTATTTATTTGACAGAGATCACAGTAGGCAGAGAGGCAGGCAGAGAGAGAGGGGGAAGCAGGCTCCCTGCTGAGCAGAGAGCCCGATGCGGGGCTGGATCCCGGGACGCTGGGATCATGACCTGAGCCGAAGGCAGAGGCTTTAGCCCACTGAGCCACCCAGGTGCCCCAGTCCTGCTGTTTTTAGAAAGCTTTTCTGTACCCTGTCATCTCAAGTCTTAACAGAAGTCAGAGTTCTCATTTCCCCTCTCACTCTTGCGTGCAAAAAAAGATGCTTAAGGCAGGGATACCAGGGTTAAGAATGTCCTCCTGGGCACGCCTGGGTGTCTCTGTCGGTTAAGCATCTGCCTTCGGCTCAGGTCATGATCCCGGGGTCCTGGAATGGAGTCGCACATCGGGTTCCAAGCTCAGGAGGAGTTTGCTTCTCCCTCTGCCTTCCGTACCCCCTGCTTATGCTCGCTCTCTCTGACAAATAAATAAATAAAAATCATTAAAAAAAAAAAAGAAAGAAAGAAAGCCCTCATGAACCTTATATGTGATCTTAGGCTGTCGCCTAAGGTATACTATGACAAAGAAAGAAGAGTTAAGTTTTAAAAATGTCATTCTTTTTAGATTTTTTAGAATGCTCAGATTTCAGTTCACTGGAAGTTTGTTCTGAAATGAATTTTCTTGAAAGTAAGGTAAATCAAATGATGTAGACTTGACCCGGGCTGGTCGTCGAAATAGAGAAGGGTATCCTAAGGTATTTGGAAGAACATTGCCTATAGTAAGGGAAAATTCCCCAAGAACCATGATAGGAATAGCCCCTTGAGGTTATGGCCTGTTAGAGTTAGAGGCAGCATTGAGCCCTTGGCTTATTATTGCTACTCTCTGAATTTGAGTTGATGGTTTTTTAACAGTTATTTTCTAAGTTTTATGAAAAAAATGGTATTTCAGATCAACTGCCGATTCAGACTTGGGAGGCCTGAGAAGAGTAAGGAGGAAATTCTCCTTTTCAGTCAATGCAAAAACTATTAAGGGTAAATAATTGTGGATCATGCCAAAAGGCATTAAGGATACAATCTGTCTTACATAGAGACTAAGTGACATCTAATAGTTTAAAGAGATTTCATTACTGCTGCTAATTGAAATAAATGGTCTGATGAGTTCCAAAAACCTTACTGTTAGGTTTCCATAAAGTTATAAATGCAAACAGAATAAGACCTACTTCATTTGAAACATGTCTGAAAGAAAAGGAAAACAACTGATATGCATTTTTTGTTTACCCAAATCATAACAAACAGTAATTCCAAGTTTTAAAATGTTTTCCCTAGAACTCCCAGAACTCTATAATAAGACTAGAAGGATACCTACTGTATTTGACACAGAGTGTATAATTTTAATACCCACCCCTAGAGACAAAATTATTTTAAGTAGTGGCCATGAGATAAAATAAAACAAATACTTTATTTCTTCTTTAGTTTTAAAGCAATTGACAATTAAAATAAGGAGTACATTTTGATTTTAAAGTATTCGAACCTTACAGTAAACGTATTATCTATGACATAACATTTGCACTTAACCAAACTAAAGTATTATACTTGATAGTTCGTGCTGTCTCACTGTTTTTGAATTTTCAACACAAATTAAAAACTTGAATGGCCGCAAAAGAATAATAAAATTGAAGTCCTTCAAATTTTGTTTCTTTGTTTTTTGCAAAGCATGGTTCTTTTCATTGTTGATTTCAAACTTACCATTTACTTTGGGGATATATAATTGTACTATAAGAAAGATTTGACAATTTTCACAAACATATTCTAGGAAAGGACTCTTGTAAACCAAGTCTGTGGGTTGGTGCCAACTGTGTAACCAAGAGTTCTCTGAACTAACTCTCATGCAGAACATAGCGCTTATTAAAAGGACAGGTAAGGGGTGCCTGGGTGGCTCAGTTGGTTAATTGTCTGCCTTTGGCTCAGGTCATGATCCCAGGGTCCTGGGATCGAGGCCCGCATCGAGCTCTCTGCTCAGCAGGGAGCCTGCTCCCCCACCACCACCCTGCCTGAGCCTGTCTCTCTGCCTACTAGTGATCTCTGTCAAATAAATAAATAAAATCTTAAAAAAAAAAGTAAAAATAAAAATAAAAGGACAGGTAATAACAAGATGCTAATTAGAAGTGAATGTACATACCATTAAAACTCAGCAGTAAGGAACTGCAGCATTTACAGTTTTGACCAAAGATTTTTTAGGGAGCAGTGTTTACCACTCATATTGTTTAGAATTGTCTGGAGGGCATGTTTATAATTAAAAGATTTATTTTGTTTTGGGGGACCTCCTTACTGTCTGCAACTGGGGTGAGCTCTTTCCTATGCCCTGCCCTGGAAGACGTAAGGAAATATGATCATTTTATTTTAAGAGAAGCTATTTCTTCTGTAAAGTGGTGCTGGTGTCTCTCTCACAGGGTTGTAGAATGAATGAAATGGGATCATTTCTATCAAGTTATTTTGTAAGTTTTAAAACAACTTCTATAGATTTAGGGTGTTCTTATTGATAGGGGATATGTCTTTATGTTATCAAAACTTTGAAAATATTTCTTTTTTTTTCTTTGAAGATTTTATTTATTTATTTGACAGACAGAGATCACAAGTAGGCAGAGAGGCAGGCAGAGAGAGAAGAGGAAGGAGGCTCCCTGCTGAGCAGAGAGTCCGATGCAGGACTCAATCCCAGGACCCTGAGATCATGACCTGGACTGAAGGCAGAAGCTTTAACCCACTGAGTCACCCAGGTGCCCCTTGAAAACATTTCTGACTGAAAATCAATCATACTGAATTGAGACTACTTGGAGAACACTGAAACAGATCTAGAAGAAACTGAAAATGGTCTACATTACAATGTCTAATGCTACAATGTATTTTTTAAAAAATAATTTAGATATAAGAATATTTGTTTTGTACATGGGCACAAATCTCATAGTACCCTGTTAGTGAACGAGGGGAAGGCTGTTCCTATGTTTCAGGTATCATTTGAAAAATGGTTTTAGTACAAGACATAGTCTGTCTTAGTTTAGCACCATAATTTAATCATTTCTTATTGGGTTGAAACCTTACCCATATTATTATTGATTATTATAATTTTTTATCATTTAAAAATGTCATATTTGAGAAATAATATTTCATCATTCTTTGAATTAGATTTCTTAGATTACCAGGTTACAAAATTTCATATTTGTGGCTTTTAATATTTATAATTATGTGTTGTCTGTTCATGGTGCTTACCTGTTTTCTTCTGTTGTCTCAGACTACACCCAGTTGCTTTGCAAGAGCTCTTTATATATTAAAGAAAATAATCATGATTACATAGAGGTTGCAGAGACTTTTCCCAGAATGTGGTTTACCTTATAATTTTATGGGTTTTTTTTTGTATGCACCAAATTTAAAAACTCATATATAGTCTACCTTATCAATAATTTTAGCAATTTCTTTCAGACTGGAGGAATAAAAAAGTGTGAACTCAGAATTGAGTTTGAATTATTTTTTACCATTTACTTGGACAACTTATTTAATCTTTCTAAACCTGAGTTGTCTCATCTATAAAATGAGTATAATATTACCTACTTCTTAATCTTATGATTATTATGTTCTTCTCAGGATGAAGACCTTATCTTAAATTGTTAGTTCACATCCTTACCAATCTGTCGAGGCTAAATATTCTTTTTTAATTTCAAAAAGCTCTTTAAATCCTCATAACAGGGCGCCTGGGTGGCTCAGTGGTTAAGCCGCTGCCTTCGGCTCAGGTCATGATCTCAGGGTCCTGGGATCGAGTCCCGCATCGGGCTCTCTGCTCAGCAGGGAGCCTGCTTCCTCCTCTCTATCTCTCTCTGCCTGCCTCTCTGCCTACTTGTGATTTCTCTCTGTCAAATAAATAAATAAAATCTTTAAAAAAAAAAATAAATCCTCATAACAGATATAATTTGTTTGCCTGCTATCACCATCAAGAATATTTGGTCAATTTATCATTAGCTTTTTAGGTTTTCCTTTTTTTAAAATAGAGAAATATAGTTAATTCTATTTTTATGATCATTTTTATCCTTATAAATCCCTTTCTTGAGTACAAAATCAGTTCATAATTGCCTTTTTCTCCTATTATTCTTTTGTTGTTTATTTCATTTCTGCACTGAGCTCTCTCACCCACCTGAAATTTATTTTGGCCCATGACATAGGGCAGAGAGCTCTAATGTTCTACATAATCATTCTTAGATGACTGTTATATCTTGTGCTTTTCAGGAATTCCAGCTTTCTGCGTTCTTGCCATACTCCAAAATTTAACGGAGATGCTGCAAGTATTTTGCTATTATTCTGCCCCAGGTTATCAGTCTAAGATACTCCTTATGGTGTTAAAAATTCATCTTCATTTTTTCTAATTGGGTGGAAATTTTTACTGGGAATGGATATCTGATTCTAGTAAATATCTTTTCAACAACTTAAAGTAATGGAGACCGTTTTTCTTACTGGGCTTAATGTCGCCATGCAGTATTGCCTTAAGAGATTTCCTTTTGGGGTGCCTGGGTGGCTCAGTGGGTTGAGCCTCTGCTTTAGGGTCAGGTCATGATCTCAGGGTCCTGGGATTGAGCCCTGCGTCGCATGGGGCTCTCTGCTCAGCAGGGAGCCTGCTTCCCCCTCTCTCTGCCTGCCTTTCTGCCTGCTTGTGATCTCTTTGTCAAATCAATCAATCAATCAATCAATCTTAAAAAAAAAACACCAAAAAATAAGAGAGAGAGAGTGATTCCCTATGAGTATACCATCCTTCCATTGCTAGGAAGATGAAGCAAATCAGGAAGCGATGTCTCCTGTAGCATCCAGAGTTTGAGAGGAGGGACATATCCTCTTATCCCAGTTTATTCTGACATTGTTTTACATTTTATATCTTTTCTCTCACGCACAGTGGTTGACATTTACCTTCAGTTTGGTAACCCCTCTGACAGTAATTGTCATGACATTATTACAGTTGACTCTGTGCCCGGAGCTTTGTGGGAGCTGTGGTCCCCCGCTACATAAGCACAGGAGGCGGCCGCAGTGGGGAGACGTGGTGGGATGAGCACTGCAGCCTTGTGGTTCAGAAGGTCACAGCCCTGTAGTTGTGGGTAGCTACTTTGTCTTCTGGTTTGGGCAGGCATTTTGTATTTGAACCACAGGGTAGAGACTTTGAGGAGGGTGGGGGGTGGGGTTTAACTCAAATCCCTATTGATTTTACTGTTTCTGAAGAGTTTTCCCTCTTGTCTACTCACTGGCGCCCCCACCCTGCCCCAAGGCACCTGCTCCCTTCCCCCCCACCTCCCCACCCCCACCGCACCAGGCCTTTTAGCGGAAAATACAAACGAAGGCTGCTTGCCAGATGCCATGTGAAATTGAAAACCTTATAAAAGAAATTGATGCGGCATTCGTTTTAATTTGAGTCTTTGACTTTACGTAGGAACAACAGCTCCGTGTGGAAAAAAAATACAATGGAAAGATGCAATAGGAAATACTGTCCTTGATTTCATTTAAACATTCCTTGACAGGTCAAATAGAAAGGTTTTTTTAAAAGGTCATTGAAGCAAGAATTAACAGTGGGGTACAGACAGGACCTCTATCAGGTGCTGAATTCAGCTGGGTTTGCAGAAGTGGCTGCACCTAGCGCTTCCCAAGCTAGCCATCAATCTCGAAATAAAGATAGAGCCACTTTAAAGTAACCATGTATCAACACAGAATGGAACACTGCTACGTTATGAACCGCTCCTCTGGGAAATTCTTGATTGACAAAAGTAGCGCTGCATTAAGTAGTAGCAATATTTTCATGGCCAGAAAGTAATAAAGCTATAGATAATCTTTATGAAGAAAAAATATTTTCCATAAAGAACTGCCACACAATCTCAAGACTTGCCTCCTACGGTACCCTGCTCAGGTGAAAAGTAGCTCTAGCTAAATGTGAAAGAAAAAAAACTGATAATTTGAGACGTTGTTAATTGCATGCAAGGTTGGTGTTCTAGTCAGTGTCATATATAAGGCAGCTCAAGAAAAGATGATATTGGGTGCTATCTGGGATCGCACAAATCCACTGTCTCTCTGGCTTGATTAGGCTTATATAGTGGGAGAAAATTCAAGATATGCATGATGCTTCCATTAGAGATTAAAGTTGTGCCAGAGGGTCTGCAAAGCAATTTTACTCTTTTGAGATCTACTTCATTACAGAGAGGTTTGGAGAGCTGGAGGTAGGTCAGGGGCATTAACTTGGAGTTTTATTGCGGTGTCATTTTAAATCCGAGTTTTACTGCCACTTCTTGGCACAGCAGTTTGGACCAGTGTATAATATGACCCCTTGTATTGATATACTTATCTTGAAAATGGTGGCGAACCAAATCTTCTGATGTTTTTCTGATCATTTATTAAAACATTGGGATAGTAAATGCTTGGACTCTTGAGCCATATTAGTCCCTCTCTCTGACAGGAAGTACAACATTCTTTTCCACCCCCCATATTGCTCTTTTGGGATGAACATGCTAAATTATATTAAAAATGTTTTGTGAGGAAAGAGGGAGAGCAATGTTCTTTTGGAAGCAGGCAGACTGAAAATGCAAGAGCTCCTGGGGCAGTGAACTCAATCATACTCCAAAAACCTTGTCATTGTGCTTTGAGTTCATTAATTACAAAAATTAGATTTATTCTTAATCCAGCCATATAGTCATTAGTTATGGATATTTTGATTCTACTCTTCACATCTGGAGGGGACCTCTCTTCTTACTTGACCCTCCTCCCTCATTCTCCCCGTGGAGTTTAGAAAGCTAAAATATAGTCTTCCATGCTAACTTACTTGTTCGGTCAGACTTCCCCAAGTTAGGATAAGCTTCTTGCTGTTGGTAACTTTTTCAGATAGAACATAAGGAAACAGCTTTGAAATACCCAGATAATAATAATAACTGATCATGGTCAGTATTTATGATTTGTTGAGTGCTTTACCATAGCATTTCATTCAGTCCTCATTACAGCCCCTATAGTCATGTTTTCGTCATCCCTGATTTCTAGGTGGGAAAATGAGGCCTAAAGAGCTTATGTAACTTGTCCAAACTCACACGGTTAGCGCATCTTATCTGGGAACCAGGTGTACTGACCTAGAGCCCATGCTCATTATCACTGGGCCATTCTGACTCCAACCTTGCTTTGGGGATTTGGCAGCTGTTTTTCAGTTGCTAAAAAACAGCTGTGGGGTAAGGAGTGGGTATATCTTGAGATTTTTCAATTACTTTTTATTTTTTGTAAAAATTTTATTTATGTACTTGAGAGAGAGTGAGAAGGAGAGCATGAGAGGGGAGAAGGTCAGAGAGAGAAACAGACTCCCCACTGAGCAGGGAATCCAATGTGGGACTCTATCCCGGGACTCCAGCATCATGACCCCAGGCGAAGGCAGTAGCTTAACCAACTGAGCCACCCAGGTGTCCAAGATTTTTTATTTTTTTAAAACTTAATAACACTGTATTTAGTGTAGATCTCAAAGACATTATGCTAGAATGAATCCATGTTTTATATACCACTTAAAGAGAATTCCTTCATTCTTTCAACATGTATTACAAATAATCATCAACAGAAGGAAACTGGAAAGGTCGTATGTAGATTAAATCACACCAATTTGGGGGAAGAAAGTTCCTGTTAAGCTTGAGCATTGAGTGTCTTGTCCTGTCTTCTGTTACACGATGACCGAGTGATCGGCAACCATCAGCTGTGTGTGATTGCTGCTGTGTATGAACAAATATTGGTTCTCTTTGGTTCAGCTCTTCAGGAGTTTTTGCCATTTTAATGTCTCTGCTAAATCTGTACCTTGGAATTTTAGTTTAAATAACTTCTTAATATCTAAGGCTTGCTTTCTTTTAGATAGAGGGGAGAATAATATAGGAATCAGGCATTTAACTGAGCTGTTCTTTTCTTACACAGAATGCTTCTAGAAGCTAATTGGAGTTGCTTCCTTAGCCTCCAGCAGTTTTTCAGTACTCATAATGGCATATTTGGAGTTTGAGGTAAGATTTAGAAACAGTTGAAAGTCATTTTGGTAGATGAGATAGCTCGTGTGTAGTCCTGTTTTTAGTACTACATTGCAAACAATCAAATAAAAATAAAACAAAAATGTGGTTACAAAGTGATAAGGCTGCTTTTCTTAGAAATGGGCATTCCCAGGGGGAAATGGTTCATTAATATTTTGATCATGTAGGTGGTTTCACTGTTGTAATAAGCATAGTCTCCCAAAAGAAGTACTTTCAGAGATACTTTTTTGGGCAAATAAGTCTCGATTTGTTTGCTTAAAAAAAAACAACTACTTAACCCTCTGTAATAAATATCCCCTTTGAATAATGGTCTTATTTTGCTATTAAAATTAAGAATAAATATTTGAAATTCAGTGGCTAGCAGTTACAAACCCAGGAAACACATTCCCTTCTAGGCCTTAATTGTGAGAGGGGGAGTAAGCCTGTTCTGAAGAATTAATTGCCATGTTGTACAGTTTCAGTAAGGTGGAGGCCCATGTTACATCTATGAGCATACTGTGGGTTTTAGTGGAACTGTGTCTACAATATCTTCAGATCATCTGAGAAAATTCACATGCTGAATAGTGGCTTTATTATGTTGGGAAGAAAGGAAAGGGGAGTTTCAACATAATGAGAAAGTACTTGGTTATCCTGTTATGTTCTATAGAATCAGTAATTACTACAGGATCATTGTTTTAAATGATCTTGAACTCTATAATTCTCCTTTAACACAGGGTGTAGAAAGCCTTAAGAAGACATTTTTCCCACTTTAATCTTGAGAAAAGGATGGATGACCTATAATATCTTGCGTTTTTTCATCCCATCAAAGACCTGAGGTCTAAAAGGATGCAGGTGACCTAAATTCCAAGGAGAGGAGGAACACATCATTGTTTTGTCTTTGGCAGAGCCCAGGAGAGGGAGGGTTAGTTAACAAAAATAAGGAAAACAACTAAAATTTTTGTGAATTTTTAAAGGCCAAGTATGGGTTGGCATGATCATTTCAAATGTTCAGGAACCCCAGACGTAGAAGGTCTGTATCCACTTGTTGGCTCTTGACCACAGGCCTCCATTAGATGCTTATGAGAGAGATTAGAAGTGCAGTAGGAAACCAGAGAGCGCCCCTCAGTGTCACAGACTGACTCGTGATGACAACTACTTTGAGAGGTGGGTAGAGTCTGCTAGTGTCCTGGAACAGTTATCATAGGACATAGAGGTGGTCACACACAGGGGCAGGCAAGAAATCTGCCCAAACACCTAGACTGAGGCAAAGATCAACAGTTATTAGGATAGCTATAGAAAAACATGCTCTTGCTCCCTGCATTGACACTAGATAGATCCCATCTGTACCAGGGGAGGGGTAGGAAATCACTCGTGCCTGAGATCCGAACTGATATACACAGTGATCTGCCATAACTGGGCGGGTTGGGGGGCGTGTTTGAACCCAACACCCACCAACAATGCTGGGTAGAGACTGGCTGTCATTCATGCTTGATGAGGTAAGAATGCTGAGGTAATCTTACTGCTGAAGCTCAGGTCCATGGGGTCTATCAAAGACAGAGGCTGCAGCAGAATAAAGAAAACCTCTCTGACAGGACTATGAGACTTCCATGGAGTAACAATCCAAAGCTGGGGGAAGGACAAGACCCCTGGGAGAGACCCCCCCTCTGTGCTAGAAGCATGGAGGGGGAACACTAAAGAAAAACCGTCTGTCACTCCAGGCTTCACACAAAACACGAGGTGGCTGGTAACCCCTGCTTGAGGAATTCATGGCCTTTGCTGAACTGAAGGTTACTATAGCAACTGCAAAATCCAAAGCTCCTCAACTACTTTAATTTTGACACAACCACTCACAAAGACAGCCTGACAGTGCAAGAGATATGTTCATTCCAGAAGTAAATTCAGTTTACCTCAGTCTTGGCTGTTCATTGACCATTATGATCTTTTGCATTTAATTAAAAAATTACAAGACATGCAAAAGAAAAAGGAAAAAAAAAAATGACCTACCAAGAGAAAAAGTAGCCCATAGAACAAGACCCAGAAATGGCTAGGATTTAGAAACTACCAGATAGAAACTTAAACAATGGCTATGAATTATAAAGTATATCGGCTTATGTGAGATGTTAATAATAGGGGAACTGGGTAAGGGATTATAAGGGAATCCTCTGTACTGTTTTTTTCAATTAAATCTAAAACTTTTGAAAAATAAAGTCAATTTAAAAATTATATTGTTAAAGGATACATTGAAAATATATTGTTAAGGAAATAAAAGGTCAAGCCAGAGACAGGGAGAAAAACTTTGCTAAAGCACATATCTGATATGAGGCTGATAATTAAAATACATAAAGAGCTTTTACAATTTAATAGTAAGAAAAAAAAAAAAACAGGTCCACAGGAAAATGGACAAACATTTGGACCTTCAAAGAAGAGTCATGGATTTCAGTTGTGCACATGACACCCACTATCATTAGTCATTAGAAAAAGTAAATTAAAACCATAATGAGATATCATTAGAATCACTAGATTTAAAAAGCCTGTTAAAACCAAGTACTGTTAAGTATATAAAGCAAGTGGAACTCTCACACATTTCTGGTATGGTTGCAGATGATCCAACAACTTTGGGAAACAGTTTGGGACCTTCTCATAAAGGTGAACATAAATTTACCAGGCAATCGCTCATAGCCGTCTACCCAAGAGATACTAAAACAGATGTCGCTACAAAGTCTTGATGTGTATATCCATAGCAGTTTTGCTTAAAACAGCCCCAAACCAGAAACAACTCAAACCTCCATCTACTTGTGAATGGAAATCATTGTCATATATCCCTCCTATGAAACACTATTGAGCAAAGAAAAGAGGAACAAATCACTGCTACTTACCTAATGTGGATAAACCTCAAAAGCATTTTGCAAAATGAATGAAGCCAAACACAAAAGAGTACATGGGGTATGAGTCCAGTTGTATGATATTCTCGACTGAAGAATGGGACTGCATAGGGGCAGGTAGAAAATTTTTGAGATGAAAATATTAATATATCCTAATTGTGGTTATGGTTACATGAATCTATACATTTGTCAAAACTCATTGAGCTGTATAGATAAAACCAACAAATTATCATGTACAAATTATATCAACAAACCCATTCAAAATATGGTATGAAACTCTAGAAGAAAATGATTCAGAAAATGATTGAATTGGAATTTTAAAAACTTTGACCATCTTGGATAATGCTGTCATCTTTGAGTGATCTCGAATGAGTTACTTCACGTATTAGTGCTTTATTTTCCTTATCTATAATATGAGATACCAGTCCCACATCTTGGTTTAATTTTTTTGAGAAGATGAATTAAACACAACACATAAAGGGCTTTGAAAAATTTCCAGAATTTGCAAAGTACTCAAATGATGCTCTCCGTGATGATGTTGATGTTGCTTTATCTTCTGTGTGTATGAGCAGGCTGAGATGCTTGAGTTCAGTGAGGTGCAGAAGAACTGAACTAAAAACTTCGATGATTGTTAGTATTTTAGTTTAAAATTGATGTTTGCTTGTACCATTGCATAGAATCACTTTCGCAATCCATTCAAAGTTCAAATTAAAACAAGTGTTTTGTTTTTAATTTTTTATTGAACAATCTGTATGTCAGATAGTGTGTTAGGTGGTGAAATTAGCTTAAATAAGACTCAGTCTGGGCCCTCAGGAACTTTTTGTGAAAACAGAGCGATCAGTAGGGGATTATAATGTGTTGACTGTGATAATCTCCATGAGGAGGTGTGGGAGCCTGTTCTGGGTCTGGAGAGGGGAAAGATTTTATGGGGGAGGTGATGATGTGGTTGAACCCTAGGGAGTGTGTGTTGGAGGCAAGTTGGCTATCACTTTGGCCTGTGTGGGAGTGGGAATACATTTTTTAAAGTCCAACACTAAAACAGAAGGAAATAAAAAAAAAAACAACAACCCTCAGGAAGCCCACTGAAGCTATGTAAATAGTGTTTGATCTCTTAACAATTGATACACAAAGTACAGGTAGCTAGAGGTTCCAAGGGATATGGCTCTAACTTTTTCTCATTTGTGACTTGGCGTTGTTGTTAGTCACAGTGGAAAGGTCAAACTTAAACCATGGCCATCAACCTCCTACAGAGAGCTGTTAAGATTTTAATTGAGGTATGAGTCCTGGTGGTTGGTTCCTATGGAGGCAAAATCAGCCAATGTCTGTGTCAGTCTGATGAAGACAGAAAACATCCGCCAGCCTGTGTGAGAGAGGACTGGTGATTCTTAGAATGTGTGCTGCACAAATTGTGCTTCTTGGCAGGATCTGTCTGTTGATATGATCATCTACAGGTGGAAGAAGACATGTTGGAGAAAGCCAGCATGCCTTCAGGAGAGCTGGGTGGTTTTATGATGGCGATAAGGCATCAGTCTCTAAACCAATCTTCTAAGTTTCTAACAAGCATATACAGGTCCAGCCTTCTGGCTGTTATCCTTGGATATGCCACAGAGACTGCACCTGGCTGCTTTTTGACATTTCGTTTGTGTCACCTACACACCACGCTCTTCAGATGGCCTGTTAGAAATGAATTCCTGGGGTAGAGCTCAAGCATGATGATATAGGCTTGTTGGAATTCAGCTGAAAAGCATGAACAATTGCAGAGGGAATGGGGGACAGTGTTTTGCAGAGAAAACATTGTAAACTTAGAAATGCTTAGGCTCAGGGGCACCTGGGTGGCTCAGTTGGTTAAGCATCTACCTTCAGCTCCGGTCATGATCCTGGGGTCCAGGGATCGAGCCCTGAGTCTGACTCCCTGCTCAGTGGGGAGCCTGCTTCTCCCTGTCCCTCTGCCCCTACCTTCCACTCGTGTTCTCTTTCTCTTTCTCTCAAATAAATAAAAATCTTTAAAAAATATATTTAGGCTGGGGCACCTGGGTGGCTCAGTGGGTTGAGCCTCTGTCTTTGGCTCAGGTCATGGTCTCAGGGTCCTGGGATCGAGCTCCACATTGGGCTCTCTGCTCAGCAGAGCCTGCTTCCTCCTCTCTCTCTGCCTGCCTCTGTGCCTACTTGTGATCTCTGTCTGTCAAATACATAAATAAAGTCTTAAATATATATATATTTAGGCTTTGATTTGGAGAATTTCATATTTTTGTTTAGTTCTACATCTTAGCATATTACTAATCACATTAAGCAAATACTTATTAACCACAAATGTTAGGTATTACATAGGGAGTTCAAAGATAACTGAAGTTTAATTGTGTCCTGATGGAATTTATAATCTGGAGGGAGATCTTTATCAGTTTCAGTATCTGTATCTAGCCACATGGGTGCGCATACACATACGTTCAGAGATCCATACATAATAAATATGTAATTAAATATACAGAACATTTTAATATGATGTGAATGCCAGAGTGAGATATAGACAGAATTTTATGGGAACACCAATGAGAAAACTGCTCGTTTTGATTGGGGCTTTCGAGGAAATTTGGAGAACAGCTGGAATTAAAGGGATCAGTAGGGTTTCACTAGGCAGAGGTACAGTGCAGACTAGGAACTGGAAACTGAGGAACTTGAGTTCTATAAGGATCTTGTCTATTTTTTTTTTTTTAAATCTTGTCTACTTTTATAAACTTTCATATATTTGGTACCTTGCTTCAAGAATTTGTTGATTGAATGAATGCAGGACGCAGCATAAGCAAGTCTCAGAGTCAAGGGAGTACATGCTATAGCTTGGTGAGTGGCCCATCGTGGATGGTGATAGGTTGGGGGCCAGTGGTTATATGGTATAGGGTGAAGCATTGTGTGGGTCTGAACTGTTGAGGAAAAATCCCTGTAGTGCTAGAGGTTTAGAATTTTATTCCCCTCCGTGGGACCTGTTAGACATGCTTGACCTGGAGAGTTACATAAACCTACTCATTGTACCAAGCTCCTTCATACTTTTACTCTTCTTTGAGTTCTTTCTGGTTCTCTCCTCATGAGTTTGTAATCTCTTTTTCCATAGATAACCCCACTGATTGTGTCCTACCCAACTCACCATCTTCTGGCTTTGGTTTATAAAACTTTGGTGTGTGGCTCCAGTGGTAATCAGTTTTCCAGATCAAGAGCATGTACTCAGGAACAGGGTATCCTGCAAAAGGGTGGATGTGGATTTGCTTGCTGACCGTACTAGTTTGCTATGGTGGCTGTAACAAAATTCCATAGTCTAGGTGGAGCAAGCAACAGAAATTTATTTTCTCATAGTTCTGGAGGCTGGAAGTCTGAGATCAAACTATCAGCAGATTTGGTTTCTTGAGGTCCCTCTTCTCAGTTATGGATGACCATTTTCTTGCTGTGTGCTCACATGGTTGCCCCTCAGTCTGTTCAGTCTGTGTCCTAATCTAATTTCTTCTTATAAGGATGCTAGACCTATTGTTTTTGGACCTACCCATTTGGCTTTATTTTACAGTAAGTACTATTTAAAGGCCTTATCTCCAATATAGTCATGTTCTGAGGACACTGGGTCTTAGGATCTCAACCTATTAACTTTGGCGGGGACACAATTCAGCCCATTACAGTGACCTAAGGAGTTAATTTCATGATATATCACTTGGCAGGAAATCAAGATGTTGGGTTTTAAGCCAATGGGAGTTACATATGGTTGGAGTCTGAGCTTGAATCTAAGACATAAGGAGGCTAATTGCTCCGAAGTTGATGAAACTAGATTGTTGCCTAGTGAAGGTGGTCCCTTCTGAAGACCCCAGGCCCTACCAAATCCAGAAGCAGTCTATGTTATACTAGTATGAGGTAAGTTTGGAAATGATGAACACAAAGCCATAGCATAATTGCATGACATCTGCTAGAGAATAACTAACTAAACAAGTATGGTTGATGGGATCTCCTGCTCTCCAGTCAGATGCCCCCAGCTCTGTCACTTTCGGTGTGTATGACCTCAGGCAGGTCTTAACCTTCTCTGCCACTCTCTGCTTACCCATAAATCAAAGATAATAATGTGTTCTACCTCATGGGTTGTTCTGAGGATTAAGGAAGAAAATCCACAGTACACAATATATAGTAAACAGTAAGTTAATGAATCTAATATGTATTCAGTGTTGTCTATTAAAGACAAAATGGTAGATCGGCTCACAGTCATGTTAGCTATAGAACTGTAGCATAGTATTAGTCTTTGATAATTATGCTGATGCAAATTGAAGAAATATTTTTCGTCAGGTTGTCAATCCTGTATTCCAGGTGTTTTAAAAATGTCATAACGATTCTTATAGTTTATTTGATAAGCTCTTCTATAGCCTTGTCAATTCAAGTGTACTTTTTATTCTTGCTTATACCCCAGTAATATTCAAGAATACTTTCCTCAGCCTTAATCCAACAATTTGGTGAATACCAATTTAATTTAATAATTAGCAGAACAACCAGTGAGATGCAGACCTTGCAGACAAGGGCCTTGCTGTGAATGCTGAGAGTGACCAAGGAGATGCAGACAGTAGGCGAACCAAGTGTTTGGGTGGAGGTGAGGTCTTAGTGAGGTACAGGCCAGCCCTGTGGCTCCCCAAAACTGAAAGAAGCGGCAGCTTCTGGGTTTGGAGCCTGGGAGTTTTGCATAATCAGCCTTCTTCGCAGTTTCTGCTATGTGATGTCTTAATCTGTTATTCTGAGAACTACAAAGTCATGGTGCACAGATCCAAGTTAATCCAAGTTAACCTCTGAACTTGGCCTACTTTCATCCAGAATTAGTCTTACTTAAAATTGTAAACTGTCTTGACTACAGCACATTAAATAGTGCTCTGTTTATAAAACATAGGCCTTTTTTCTTTTCCTGCTGTAGATCATTTCTGGCTTGAGAAATCTATACAAGACAACCGGAATATATATTTCAATTATCCCAGACATTTAAACTTTGGAGGATTTAAAAAGAATTTTCCTTCTTTCTTTCCTTCTTTCCTTTGCTTTTCCTTTTCTTCTCTTCCTTCCTCCACACTCCCTCCCTTTCTTTCTTTCTTCCTCTCTCTCTCTTTTTTCTTTCCTTCCTTCCCTTCCTTCCTTCCTTCAATTGTAGAGCTCAAAGAGGATCTTGAGGCTCTAAAATGCTCAATTCATTTTGTTCTAATGTCTTAGAAAAACACTTTCATACTTGTTTATATGAATAAAGTTCAGTCCACATGTGAGATCCACACTAAAGTCATGATAGTATAATATAATTTATATAGATCATATAAATTATAAAATATATAAGGATCAAATAATTATAGAAGTGAATTTGGCCGAGGATTTATAATATTCTGCCTGTAATTGCAGGTAATTATAATCTTGAACTATTAGCAGGATAATTGCTGTTTTAAGTCTTTGTTCCTTAAGACGTGAGGGCAGGTCCATGTCTTCTTCATCTCTTCAGTCCCAAGGCCAGACACCATGCCTGATACTTAACAGACACCCCGTGAGCATTGCACTAAGTAGAATGTATACAAAGAGGACACTCATGTCCATTTTCTTCTTGCTTATTAGTGTGAACGAATGCATTAACCAACATTCATGTCACAACTGTTCTCATTGTCATAGAGGTTGGATTCTAATACAAGAGTTCAACCCAAATCAATAAAAGCACTCTGTGGGAATCAGGTGGAGATACAGAATTCACAATAAGGGGTATTCTATATTTTATTATATATTTTTTGTCAATTGTGTGTTACACATCCTTTATATCAGTAAAATTTATAAATATATGAATATGTATATGTGCATATACCACCACCCCCGTTCCCGCAGTGAGTCAGCTTTCAAATATTTAGCACTGCCCCACTTTTAGGATTTGGGTTGTAAAGGTTTATTTGATAAGCTCTGAGCTGCAATTCTTATTTTCTGAGCTGCAATTCTTATTTTACTCTCCTTGCTGTATGCATCTGCAGTAGAGCCTGGCCCCCAGGACTGGTCAGGCCTCGGACAGGGAAGGAGGCTAGCAGCCCTGCCAGAGGTAAGTTGGTCACATTCGTGGCTCAGATGCCAGTGTGGGAGCCCACATCAAGCCACGGAGTCCAGCAGTGGAGCCAGGTCTTCCGGAGATGAGGGTTATAAAATTGAGGGAGTCCTGTTTGAGGAATAGAGTATGCAGTGAGGTGAAGGGCCTGGGAAAACCCAGGTAAGCCCTGAGGCTTCAAGTTCATGGCAGACCTTGAAACAGAGCATTTAAGAGATCAAACAAGCTTGCAGACTGAGATGGGAAGACAGACCAGCAGGATTCTCAAGAAGGATGGAGCTTGAGGGAGTCACAGTGAACCCAGCAGGAAGAATGGCCCTGTATTACAGAAACAGAACCAGTAGGGTGGGGGTGGCAGTGGGTGGGGTGTGCCTGGAAAGAAAAAGGAAGAAGGAGAGAGATTGGTTGATTTTCAGAAATAGGTTTACACAACTGGCAAGTCTGAAATCAGTAGGGCAGGCCAGTAGGCTGGAGGCCCAGGGAAGAGGGGATATTGAAGTTTTGACTCTGAAGGCTCTCCAGAGGTAGAGCCCTCTTCAATTTGTGCTCTTCAGGCCTTCAACTGATGGGATAAGGCCCACCCACAGGATGCAGGATAATCTGCTTTATTGAAAATCTGATTTAAATTTTAATCACATGTAAAAAAGTACCTTCCACAGCAATATCTCCACTGTTTTTGACCAATAACCTGGGCACTATAGTCAAGCCAAGTTAATATATAGAATGAACCATCAGAAGCCCAAGGACAAGTTCTTGGCCTAGCCTAGGAAAAAGAGTGCTCCGAGAATGGAGGAAAAGGACTGCAGTCAGGTCCCTGCTCTGCTATTGGTACTTTAATTTTGGGTCCTGAGGGAGATGAGCCCCTTTAGTTTTCCAGCCTGTGTTTTCTCTTGTGCAAAATGAGAGGCTTTGCAGAGACATGCATGTCAGAGGTGAAAAGACTGGAGTCTTCAGTTGTTGTTTTCTGTAGATATGTTTTTTGAGGCAGAATCTCACAAAGAATCCCAAACTTGAAAACAGAGTTAGAAAGAACTTGTCTGAGTGACTGCTGAGGATAAGCGACAGGAACGACCCTCTCCCCCTACCTACGCTACCCCCAGCAGGTGTAAGAATGTCTGATTTTGATTCTAACCCTGTTCTCCCATCTGGGATTTCTTTAAGCCTATGAACCAGTGTCCCAAGATCATAGAATGACAAAAGCAAGATTTGAAGTCACATTCCTTCTGGCTGAAAATTCTTTTTATTTATTGAAAGGTATAGTTTGCTCTTGTTTACATTGCTTTGCTTCAACACATGCATTTTAACATCTAGAAACATTTTAACATCTAGTTTCAAATGAGAGCTCATGGCAGACAAGCCTGCTCCGGAGAAAGTACTCATGCAGTAAAATTTGAATTAAAGACATTAATTGAACTGATATGAAAGTGAGAAAATTTTAATTTTTAAAAGTTGCTCTTTGAATCTTTGTATTAGTGTTTGTGTGTTTGATTTCTTTTGAGCCAAATTGGATCTAACTGCCAGAATACACAATAGTTAGGTCTACATAACTTGAGAAAGCACACTTAGTTCTGAAATTATGCAAGTTTTAAGTAGTTAGAATTATGGACAGGTTTTTTTTTTTTTTTAATACTTTGACACAGAGGTATGGTCTCTGTTGATAAACTTATAATTGACAAGGAAAGACAGAAATTTGTGAAATATTAAATGCATAAATTAAAAGAGAGCTTAAGGCAGCAAAGATGAGGGATTGGATGGTTATTAAATGAACTAAGCTTAGAATAAGGAGAATGGGGAGCGTCTGACTGTTAATTGATAGAGCATGTGACTCTTGATCTCGGGTCATGAGTTCAAGCCCCGTGTTGGGTGTGGAGATAACTTAAAAAAAATCTGTAGAATAAGGAGAATGAATTCATTAGGAGGGGGTGATTTAGGTACTTCTAACAGAAAGGATGGAGTCAGGTGTAGATATGAGTGGGGAGGAGCAGCAGAGACAGCCTGCAGAGTATAGAATATAAGCACACATGCAGAGTGGGATAGGACTGTTCAAAGGAACAAAATCCTCTCTTTTTAAAAGGAATAGAAATAGTATTTAAAATTCAGATGCTTAAAGGAGATTAAGGCCCTTAAGGTGCCAGCATACTGTGAATAGAAAATTATAAGACATATCATTTACAAAAAGACTCCCTATGGTGGCACAACCTTATTGAAAGAAAATTGTTGGTTTTGTGGGGCTGTAAGATCTATGGTGGACATCAGGCAAATTAGTAAGAGGCAAAATATAGAAAATTTGCTTTTAATAGGATGATTACATTGCGTGCTTAGCCAGGTGAGATAGACAGTAAATACCTACATACCTACATTCACGTGAATACAAGTACATAGGGAATATAGAAGAAGCAGTTATTACATCGTTAGCCATTAACCTTACAAGGTAAGTTATGTGCATAATATTTTCACCCCTCACGATGGTTTCTGGTACATCCTGTGTTCATTTATCATAGGCACACAGATAATGTTGCCATTATTACTCTTTCATGAATTTAGTGACATACCTTTGTCATTTTTAGTAAGGAGATTAATGCTGGGGTATGTTATAGTCCCTGTTGTCCCATCGGGGGAGACTTTCATTGGCTGGAGGTGGGTGTGGCACGAATTAATATTTTTTGTGCATGGTTTATTTTATTTTCCTTTTTTTTTTTTTTTTTTTTTGTTTTGCGTATTACGGTTTACTTGAGAAATGTAAAATCCTGAATGAATAAGAAACTATCCACAAGAGTTTTGCTTCAGAACCAACTTCCCGGATTTGGCAGGATAAAATGTTCTTACTTACAGCTCTAGATAAAGCAAACGCTTTCAAAGTTAATTCTGAATAGCTGAAATTCTTTGGCAACAAAATAATCCTGAATAGTAGTAGAAAATTTATGGATTTCAATTAGAGTTTGTAGGGTATCATAATTTCAGTTTTATATTCCATGCAGTTCAGTGTTTTGGATTTTTAATGGGGCCAGTGCAGTAATAATAAAAGTGATTCAAAATGCACCCAGTAATTACAGAGATTTGCCGTTGCCTTTGCATTAGAAATGATGATGATTTATGCTCAGTGAAATTGTGGTCTGTGGTTCTGTTTAGGATATTCTTGCTATTAAGCCACTTATTAGTTATGGTCAGTGATTTAAACTTCAGAACTATATTAGAGGGTTGTAAAATTATTTATTCTTTAATAGTTAATAGTAAATTTGAAACAGACGTTAGGTTAATTATAATCTTGTACATTAAAGAATATGTATTAGCCCTTTGTCACTTCCTAGGTCTTTGGAACATTCATTTCAAGTAAGTGGAGAAATGGGTGATTGGGTTGGACAGCCTGGCATATTCACTTCTGCTTCCTGGTTTATAAATAGTTAACACTTTCCTGAGTGTTCAGGAAGGTAGTTTTTACTTCTCATTGTGTTGCTTTTGTTCATTTTAAACTCATCCTTGTTCCTGGTTCACATTGCAAAAATCAGGCTGAAAAGATCAAAGAGGTAGACCCCCTCTCCTGATTTGGAGGGTGGAAGCCATGGGAAACCAGGAGGGAGTTAAGCAGGAGCTGTTTCACTTGGCATTGCAAGGAGTTCCTCATTGTTTCTATTGCTACTCCGTTATTCCTATCCTTAATAATTGTTCTATATGTGTACATTTACATATGGATATTCACACATGTCTATACACACACATATACATATATACAAAAGATCAGGATTTATATGCTTCACATTATAGTTTTCTGTAAGACAGAAATCATCCAGTGTAAATATCAGATGTGTCAGAATTCCTTGTTACAGTGATTAAATACGATATTCAAATTCCTGTGTTAACATTCTTGTGTAATGCTTGAGTGTTATACCAAATCAGGAAAAACTGTAAGATAAAGAGACTCTGTCTAGACCTGTTAAATCGAATCAAATGAGAAAATACACGTGTACTCTTCAGGCTAAATTAAGACAGTAGGCCTCTCTTTATCTGGGGCTTTGGTCTCTGCGGCTTCGGTTAGCCATGGTTAACCGCGGTCTGGGGGTGGATGACCCACTTTCTGTGGTAGCTTCATGAGGTTAGTAGCAACTTAACGCCTCACTTGGCCTCATCATGCTTTAGCCTCTCACTTCACCACAAGAAGGTGAGCACAGCAGAATAAGGTACTAAGAGGGGTCGGGGGAGACCACATTCACATAATGGATAGAGGGACTGGGGTGTTACGAAGCTATGGCGTGATAAGAAAAATCCCTTCCCTCCAAATCTCAAAACCTGAATAGAACCAATACTTACTCTTGGCTCCTGCAAAGTGCAGTGTATGTTGGTGGAGGCTTTTCTCCATCCAGTGATTCCGAGACCCAGGCTCCCTCCATCCACTGACCTGTCACCTCAACATAGGGCCTCTTCAGGGACAAGAGAACTGGATGTTGACTCACGATATCTTTTTTTAAAGTGCGGCCTGGAGATGACTTCTGTCATCTCTACTTCCATCCTACTGTCAGCAATGCCATCAAATGCCCCCCTCCTATTTGTAGGGGAGGCTGAGCACCATGGGAAACAAGAGGGTATTAGATGAACACTCAGCATTTCCCTGGCTGCAGCGTGTAAATGCTTTTGAACTGTTTGCATGGGATCGTGTGAATTTATAATTGGAAGAATGCCATAAAGTCATGGCAAGGATGTCATAGGAAAGACGTGCTAAGAATTAGAAAGAAGGTCAGTTGGTTGTATCCAGATCCCTGTCACCTGTGGCTTGGTGCTTTCTAGATTCTCCTAGGTGCTCTACCGCTTTCCGTCCTTGAGGGTAGTTGGTGGCCCAGCACTAGTCTAACATGGCAACTGGGCAGGTAAATGATCCAGTGTTTCCCATTGGTCTGCTCTGCTTTGGGTTCTGGTTTTCCATCACTCACCCTTCTCTCTTCTCCCCGAGAATCCCCTTCCTTTCAGTAGAATGAACTGTACCCATCCCGAAGGCTGGACGACGGGTCATGCAGTGTTCATCAGTAGAACACTTCAGCTGATAAATCTGGAAATTACTGTATTATTGCTACGTGACAAATTACCACAAACTTAAAGGCTAAAAATAACACTCCTTTATTATCCCAGAGTTCTGTATGGCGGCCTTCTGGGCAAGCTGTACTGGATTCTCTGCTCAGGATCTTGTAAGTCCGGTCAAGGGAGCAGCAAGTCTGGGTTCTTCTCTGGAACATTTGGGGAAGAATCTAAGTTTAATTAAGTTGTTGAGAGAATCCAGTTCCTTGCAGTGGTAGAGCCAAGGTCCCCAGTTGTTTTATTGTCCGTTAAGCGTGGACCACTTGGCATCAAGAGGCTATGTGCATTTACTCTCAGGTCGCCTCTCCATCTTCCAAGCCAGCCGTAGTGGCTTGGGGCCTTCTTGTGCTCTCAATCTCTCTGACTTCCTGTCTTCCAGCCAGAAAAACACTATGCTTTGGTGAAAACACTATGATTAGATTAGGCCAACCAGAAGCATCTGCCTCTTGTCTTGCAATGTAACCTAGTCATGGGAGCGACCTCTCATGTTTGCACAGGGGCCACCCATACTTGGAGGGGAAAGCCTTGGACAAAGGCAAGGGCCATCGAAGTCATGTTTAGAATTCTGTGTCCTCTATGTGTTTAGGCCAGGAGAGGTTAGAAAGGACGTTTTCGTTTAGCAGAACCTGTATTTTTGCCCACCTGCTGTTTTGAAAGGTAAGAAATTTTTCTGCAACAAAAGCTAGCTGTGGGTAGGGGAGGGGGTGACTGGGATTTGTGAAAAGAGTGGGTAAATTTTCTTTCAAAGGCTTTGTGATATACAGAAAATACTTAAAAGGGAACTTAATTTAGATAACGAGCATATAAAAAGGGCACTTGGTTGATTTTTTAAAATTAAGAACTATAATCGTAAAATTGCATTTAATAAATACAACAAGAAAAAAATGGAGTAATGGCCAATTAAGTGAGAACTTTGGTGGGGAATGGGAAGTGGAGAGAAAGCACAGAAGGTAAAATTCATTCAAGGATCTTAATAGAGTAACAATAGCCCTTATGGGATAATGCTGCTAACTACTTCTGAAAACCATGTTGCGATTTGCCATAAATGATTTCATAATTTTCTTACATATTGCCTGCTCCAAGAGAGCATCATTTAAGAGCTTGGCACCCCACCCCTCACTACCATGTCACTGCTTTACTCTGTTTACACACATGTAGCAATTTGTAATTATTTTGGTTATTTGCATGTCTGATTGTCTATCCCCTGCACTCTCTACCCCCTCCCTAAAGGGCATACTTCGCGAGGGGCAGGGGCAGGGGCGGGGACATTGGCTGCTTCAGATTTCCCAGCCCAGTGGCTAGAACTGTACCATGCCCATCGTGGGCACTCAGTGAGCGTGGACTGAATAAATATAGGAATGCAATGGTTTGCCACCCTTTCCTCATTGGTCTATGAGGTGGATGGAGTTAGGTGAAGGCATGGAGGGTTACATTTTTCATTCCCAAATGAAAATTTTTCATTCTCCTTACTTCACTGAGGCCTGTCTAAACTTCTCCCTCTTGGTCATTTCATCGGATACAGTTCTGATGCTTCCTAAGTGTCTGCCAAGAACTTGATGTCTCTGGTCAGCAGGCTGGTAGAAAAGCACTCTGTAGGATGGGTAGGCCAGTAATACTTATCCATAAAGTAAGCTGGACTTTGTCTTGTCAGTGTAGTGCTAACCTAGCTATTTAAAATTGTCTCATTCAGGCTAGGTTGTTTAATTTGTGGGGGGGAGGGGAAGGTATTCTGTGAAATACATATACTCTTCAGGTAACTTGAATATAAAGTTATAATCATAATGTTTTCTACCAACTTTGCCCTAAAAAGGGAATATGGGGGATTGAAGCCTGGTCTCAGCTCTGTCATTAATCTGCTCGGAAGTCACTTCATTGGTGATTTCTGAGAGCTGACCCATCTCAGCATCTATAAAATGAAAAACAAAATATGGCATAAGAAGTTGAGGATCTCTAATGTTTCCCTGTGAGGAATCACCCATCCTTCCCCCGCCCCCTCTCATTGTAAAAGATCTGCTTCATTTGATTGGGACTTAGTATTCCTAAATACTGGCTGGCCATATGCTCAAAGGAAAGATGGACCTGTAAGAGAATTTGTACAGGACTCCCTGAAGTGATTTCCTCCTCCCTCCCCTGGCTTTTCTCCCTGAAAATGAAGGCAGAGTATGAGAGATTGTATCCCTCTCCGCTAAGTCATCCCTTCAGCATTGCTGCCCTCCACCTGCTGCTGCCCAGGAGTATCCCGTATTCTGCCCTCTGAATGAGCACAGGCACATGGCCCGTTTGGGTCAATGACGGGGGAGTAGAAGGTCTCTTCCAGGCAGAACTTTACAGAAATGTGCATGGTTCACACATTTAATCTTCCCTCCCAAGTCACCGTGACTGGCCGTGTTCCTGACTGAGACTGTTGGGTCGGCTCTGGTCCTGGCGTGAAGAACATGGCACAGAACCACAGCAACCCCACACTGGATTTGTGGCATGACTGAAAAGCAAATGTTTGTTGTTGTAAGCCATGGACATTGTGGGATCGTTTGTTACGGTAGGCACAACGGCCCCACCGGACTAGTACACATGCCTGATACTTGTGTACAGCCGGTTCTCACCATCTCCGCCTGAGTTCATGGTCCAGCCACTACTAAGCAAGCAGTTCTGTCCAGGCTTCCACTAGCAGCATGTAGGTGAAGCCTGAGTATCTTTCCTTACGTCCACGGCCTCCTCTGGTTTTGTCGTGCTCTGCTGTGGGAGCGAACTTAGGACTCATGTGTGGAAACAGGAATTGCAGGGAAATGAACACCCACGAGGCAAACCTTGACAGATGGCCAATAAACTCTGAGGGATGAACGTTTCCCTCTTTCTTCTCAATATGCATGGCTCTGGGAGGCTTTCCATTGCAGGACTGAACCTAAGTGGCCAGCCCCATGGTGAATCCTCCTGTCGGCTTTCCTTCCTTCATTTCTCTTTCCCTGACCCTTACTTCGACTCTCGGGAATCACATTCCCAAATAAACTGCCTGCTCACAAACCTTTGTCTCACGCTCTGTTTGGTGGGGGAGGAGGGCTTCTCACCCATCAACCTTCATTTAATCAAACCAATCAGAACACTGTCCACCATTGAGGTGAATTACTTAAGTAATTCAGCGGTATAAAGGATTATACAGTGTATTTCTAGAAACTTACAAGGCATAAACACTTTGTTACCCAGCCTAGAAGTAATTGTTAGATTTGCTGACCCAAAAATAAGACCTTCCCCTCCAAGATTAACCTCTTTTTATTAGTTCTCGGTCTGCCCCAGTGCCATAACACACAGGTCTTGGCTGGGAAGAGTCCATGGTTTTTGAGGTTCCTTGATTTTGTGGAATAGAGTGTTGGGCAGCGAATGTTTACGTGTTAAAGCAGAACTAAGGTTTGGGTTTCTCTGTTGTTCTCTGGTGCCTTGTTGCCATTCAGCCTGGATTCAGTCCCCTGGCAGGGCTCTGTGGGACGTTTGCCTGGCATCATGGGAAATATCACCTTGCTTAGGAATCAAACAAGCCAGTTTCCCATAGCACGTCGGCTCTGTTCCTCCTTTGCCTCCTCATCAGTCTGTTCCTTAGAAATCTTAAAATCGCAGCATGATAGAACCAGAGGCTATCTTAAGATCATCTAACCAAACACCTATTTCATAGGTCAGAAAGCAAGTCCATAGAGGTTAAGGAAAATGATCCATTTTGGTGGGGCGGGGTCTGGGGAGGGAGGATATAATCTTGCCTGTTAAGAAGATACTATTCTTTTTTTGACATAATTAAATTCTTGATTGTGTTGCTCTTAAATGAACCATGAAAATCTAAGCACTTACAATGCAAGTGTGATTTTTAACTAAGGCTTTTTTTCCCCTCTCTGATCCGAATGTTAAGATGGCAGATGCATAACTAATCTTAGCTGAATCTATATTAAGGAATCAGCAAGGTGTCTTTATTTAACTTTCATGATCTGTGAATATAATGTAGTGTTAAATAGCATGATTTTGCACATTATGGCCTAAAATAAAAACAATTCCTCCTTTTAAGTGATAGTAAAATGCAGCAATGTGAAAGGTTATTTTCCATTTGGCCTCAAAGAGAATGAGAGGTACACAAGAAAAGAAGGTGATTTCAGCAGACTTGTATGTCTATTTTAAACACTGTTTTATCTAGGGGACAAAATTCAGCACTTGGACTTGCATTGTGGGTCATGCAGGGGAAACTCCTATCAGCAGAAGGGGAGGGGAAGTACTAAAATCCCTTGTTATCCTAGTTTTGCATTTTCTGAGAAATACCCAATGCATTGAGCCTCTGTGTTTTTGCTTGGGGATGTTTCCATGGAACTGTATTAGTATGGAGAGTAAAGCTAGCTATTCTGATTTCAGACATAAAAAATGTTGCCCTTTTCCCTTCTTGAAATACTGCTCTATAGTCTTGCCTGGCATATGGTAACCAAGACAAGAAAGTTGCGACCACCAGTGTTACGCTAAAGTTGGTTTTCTGGGGTTTGACTTTTTTTGGTTAAACAATTTTCATTCTAACATATCTGAATGTTTTCAAGAATGCAATTTTGATGATTTTAAATGGGGCGTGATCCAAAGAACGCAGACCCTTGAGGAATTAATACAAGAGTCTTGGGACCTCTTTGGGTACCAGACATTCCAGGGGATCTCTATATAAATAGTATGTTCTGTTCAAATGGGTTTGAAGGTGTTGTTAAATTCTTGGTCACTTTTAAAGCAATATTTTTTTTCAATCAAAGGGCAGTAGGAAAATAAAAGTATAACAGTAAGATTATTTATTTTTTATTCACATGCTCTTTTTTATTCACATGCTGTATGTGTGGGGGGGATTATGTTTTTAAAATAATTAAAGATGTCTTTATGCTTGAACAAGCCAAGAACTACTACTCTGGTAGTTATGTTCTATAGGACATGCTTCACAAAGCTAAATGAAATATTTAAAAGTTAATGGCTAGACAGTGCTTAAAGCATACACATTATTCATGATTTATTCTAATAACGTTTGTGGATGACTAACTTAATGCCGCCACACATCCATTTTGGTTTTTTCCCTGAAGATGTGCCTCAGTGTCTGTGCCTCCTTGGGGGTGGGTTTATAGAACTCAGTGATTGAAAGATGAAATCAAGTTCCATGCCTTTTATGGAGTGGGTGTTACAAAAAACACCCAGACACTTATATGGGCTTACAGCATGCCAGATACTGTTCTGAAGTCGTCTTAAAATATTAGTTTGCGTATAAGCTTACTCTGAGATGGTGGGACTACTGTTGTTCCCATTTTATAGATGGGAAACTGAAGGACAGAATGGTTAGGTTCTGTACCCAAGGCCACCCATACAGGAAGTAGTTAACCTGGGGTTTCATTTCAGGTTCAGACTCTGGTCCTGCACTATTTCCCACCCCCTCCCCCCCACTACCGCAGAGGATGTCCCTTCTTTTCTGGAAGAAAGGGATAGGTGGCTCCTGAGGAATAGCTGAAGGGCAGGCTGGTTTGGTTTGAGGTAGGATACTCTATGTGTTGTCCATTCCCCATCCCTAACCCTCAGCATCACACACGTGCACACACACACACACACAGCCCCCTGGGCTTTCTGGACACAGTGATCTTAGGGCTACCTTGTACTGTAACTGTGAGGTCCTTTGATCTGGGCTTTGTTCCCAAACCTTCTGGAACCATCACTTCAAAGAACAAGTATGTTGTAGTAAAAGAACTCCAGGGTATGATGGAAGTCAGTCCTTTTGCTGTGTTTTGCTGCGTCAGAGAACCCATGGATTTGTGTCTTCAGAGTTCATCTGGACAAGGCCAGCATCTTGAGGATTATTCCGATGACGTTCTAAGTCCTGGTCCTTTAAAGTGATCAGTGGAGGGTCACAGAGACTCTGTCTGATGGCATCAGCACGTGTGGCCTTTGTGAGACATTGGAAAGTGCCCTTCCTTTCCCTTGCCCAAACCAGAGGGGAGGTGGAACAGTAGCAGACAGCACAGATGCCCCGGACAGCCCTTCATGCTGGAGGCCACTGAACATGCAAATATGCTTTGCGAGGAATTGCTAAAGAGGATGATGTCTGTTGTCTTGCTTCCCTGCCTGTTCCAATTTGGCAGGTAAGGCCAAGGCCGAGTGGAGCACGCTTCAGCGTTCGGGAAGCCGGGATGGGGTGCCAGAAAGACCACAGTAATTTCGATGCAGCAGGCTGGCTGTGTTCACGATTGCCCGAGTCACTTCAAAAGCTCTTGTGGTGAAAGCTGGCGGGCACAGTCCCTTAGAGATGCCCCCCCACCCCCCCTCCCCACCCCGCACCGCCTCGGACCAGCTATCTTGGCAATCTCTCTTGCCAGACAGGAGAGGAAAGTCAACTTGCTTTCATGGCAGGAAGGCTCCAGTCTTTCCAGTTTCATGAGGCCAAGGCTGATGCAGAGCCAGGAGGGTAAATACAGCTCAATTATTAGGAAGGAGCTTTTATTTCAAAGGGTGGAATTCTGTTCTGGACTGCTGAGCTGGTCAGAGATTTGCTGGTGCTGATTTTGTGACATCTACCTTGCCTCTTGTATCTGCAGGTAGTATGGAGTATTGGTTCCCAAAGTGTGCCCCACAGGCCCCAGGGGTTCTCCAAGATCCTTTTAGGGGTCTGAGAGGTCATAATTATCTCATAGCAACACTGTGACCATCGTTGTCCTTTTTCACCTTGTACCAGGAGCACAAATAGCAAGAGTGAATAAAAATGCTGGCTCATTAGTGCCAATCAAGGCAGGGACACCAAACCGTGTTATTAGGGTTTATTGTGTTCCTTGCCTATACATGCCCAGAAAAGCCCTTTTCCTTAAAATATCTTTGAGGAAGCCATAGAAATTAGCAAGTTTATTAAATCACAATCTCTGAGTACATTTTTTGAAAAAAATATTCTGTGTTACAAAAGGAGAATTGTTTGATGGCAGGGTGCCCCCAAATAGCAGCGTGTTGGCATATTGATTACTTTGAATTAAAGTTCCATGAGAAACAGCTGATGCAAGAAGGATGCTCTCTGAGTGTCCTTTGTCTCTCTGAAAGCAGAAAATAAATCTCCATGTGAATGGTCCCCTCTGTGTGCCAGGAGGAAAGGAGCCATCCTTATCACCAGAGATTGGGAGTTCAAGGCCAAGAGGGTCTATAAACAAACCTTGTTACTTCTATCCTAAGTTTCTGCCGTAAGCCTGAACTTTTTTGTCTTGTCAGTTCTTTACACATTTATTGTTTCTTTGTCTAAAAGGTATAAAAGCTGCCTGCTTTTGTCACTTCTTTGGGTCTCATATCTTTGGGGCCTTCATACAAAATTAAGTTGAATTAGTTTTTCTCTTGTTAGTCTCCTCCTTTATTACAGGGGTTTTCTTGGCCAAGTACCTAGAGGGTAGGAGGAAATTTATTTTCTTTCTCCTCCATACCCGTAAAGGCTTCTTCTGCAAATGGAAGTCTGTGTGAACCTTGTCTCTTTGCAAACCACGTCTACTGTGGTTGGAGTTGCTAGCCTTACCTGCTGCTTTATTCATTGGACATCATTTTCAGTTGAAAGAGTAACTAAGAAACAAACCATGGTTATTTAGACTTTGGTAAATAGCAGATATATTCACACAGTGAGTGAAGAGTATTTGTTGTTACTGGTAAAATTTGAATATTCAAGTAAGAGTTCCATTTTGGAAAACTTGTTTCTGTCACTATGAGGTTGACAGTTTTCCAGTACTTGAAAGCTTTTTTTTTTTTTTTTAAAGATTTTATTTATTTATTTGACAGACAGAGATCACAAGTAGGCAGAGAGGCAGGCAGAGAGGGAGGAAGGGAAGCAGGCTCCCTGCCGAGCAGAGAGCCCCATGCGGGCTCAATCCCAGGACCCTGGGATCATGACCTGAGCTGAAGGCAGAGGCTTTAACCTACTCAGCCACCCAGGCGCCCCCACTTGAAAGCTTTTTTGATGAAATGGGCAATCACATTAACAAATTTACTTTTTTGATATCAAATAATGCTATGTGTTAAGGTTTAGAAGATCAGCATAACCCAGGAACCTGCCATTTTCCAAATGACCGGTACATGATGTGGGAAAATTGTATTTAAGAAGAGGTCCATTAACAATAACTAGACTAGGGATGTTAACATAGTAGACAGAGTATGAAAAGTTCATTGATGTGGTTTCAGGTTTCACGATGCAACCGACTTTTAAGAAGTTGCTTGACAACTATCTGTTGTTGAGTCTTGGCATGTTATCAAAAATAATACAATTATCTATCTAAAACTATGAAAATAATCTTCCTTTTTCTGATGACACATCTGTGTGAGGCTAGACTTTGTTCAGACACTTCACCTATAAAAACATTGCCGCAGATCAAATGTGGAAAAAGTGAGAATCCAGTAGTTTGTTCCACCACCTATTAAAGAAATATGCCAGAATGCAAAATAATGCCATGCTTCTTATTAATTTGGAGGGAGAGGAATGTATTTTTGTAAAAATCTTACTTAGGTTAACATGTAATGCATTTTCTATTTTTATTTTTAAATGAATTAAATATTTTAAACATGTCTCAGTTGTTATCTCAAATACAATAAACATCAATAGTTATAACCCACAGAAACAAAAGCTCTTTGGAATCCTCAGTGGTTTTTAAAAATGCAAATGGATCCCAGAACCAAATGTTTTGAGAACTGCTAATATAGAGTATTATAGGGTTTTCCAGCTAGAGAGATCCTGTCAGACAAGTCAAAAAAAGTCTTCTAGATTAGGAATAGTGATTGTTTCATTATATGTCTTTAAATGTATTGATGAAAACTATTTACATATTTTCCTCTTTAAAATGAAAACCTCGTAGCAATCAAATATGCTTACCTTGCACATTAAACTCTCATTCGTCAATAACTTATATCAAAACAGAAAAATATGGGCAATTATATTCAATTTGAACTTATTAGAAATACAAATATCCACATACATAGTGTGTTATTAGTAGAGAAATGGTTGCAAATAGCCACTGAAACCTTCTCTTGTCCTGTAATTTAAAACAAATCATAAATAGTCAAATAAATAATAAATAAGCCTTGGACATTAAGCAAAAGAAAAGCAAGCATTTCAGATTCTGATTATTTTCTATTTTTGATGCTGTAGCAAGTCATGGTTAAATCTGTCTGATTTTTTATATACATGGAGTCCATGTATAAACATAGTGTATAGTTTTTAATGTATTTTTTTATAAGTCCTGTTTTTCTTACATAATTAATTTAAATACTTTGCATCATTTATTTAATATGAAGAGGCAAAGTTTTCCTTGTATATTATGAATGACATTAAATATAATATCTAAGTAAGCATTCTGCACAGATTTTGATGTTCTGAATAAAAATACTTTTTGCCTAACGTCACATTTGCATGTAATGCCAAAAACAATGAAGTGATTAAAAATATTCCTGAGAGCATTTGAGAAATTATATATTTCTGTGAAAGGGTTCCCTATTAGTTTCTGAGGGCTCTGTGACAAAGTGCCACAGATGGAGTGGCTAAAATCAACAGTAGTTTATTCTCACCTTGTTCTGCAGTCCAGAGGTCTGCCATCAAGGTCTTGCTGGAGCCATGCTCCCTACAGAGCCTCGAGGAGAGAATCCTTCCTCGCCCCTTCCAGCTTTGGGTGGCTCAAGGCTTTTTGTAACTTGGTTTATGGCTGCGTGTATCTGTGTTCTCTGCCTCTGTCTTCATACGAGCTTCTCAGAGGGGTTTCCGTAGTGTAGTGGTCATCACGTTCGCCTCACACACGAGCTTCTCCTCTGTGATGTCTCTCTGCTTACTGTCCTCATCTTATAAGGACACAGTGACAGGATGTAGGGCCCACCCTAAATCCAGGATGATTTTATCTTCAGAGCCTGAACATCCTATAGAAGCTCTATTTCTCAGTTCACTTTCTGAGTGATGTGAACTTTGGGGAACACTATTCATTTATTACACATTCCCAATCAAAAGTGCTGGGGAGTTCAGACATGCTTTGGTAAGGGTAGGCTTTGCTGCTGGACAGATCCTGTCTGCCACCGATGAGCCCTTTGACCCAATCAGGTTATCTACACTGTGGAGCCTCAGATCCCTCATCTGTAAAGCTGGGTCTATGCCAGGCATCACACAGGCTTATGGTGAGAAGTAATGGAGATCATGCATAGATACACGGTATTCTCAGTACAGTGCCTGGCACAGAGGAAGGTCACTAAATAAATAGAAGTATTTGCTCACTGTTGTTAGGCCAGGAAGATAATAATAATAATCATAGTATTTACTACAAACTTACTGTTAAGGGCAACTATATTGGTGATAATTATAGTAAGATTAGCGGCTTAGTGCTAATGGTGTCTTCAAAGACCATCAGTACCTAATCATGGATGATTTTATGGTGACACTGTAGAGAGAAAGAGAGATGGAGAGATGAAAACCGTTAAGTGAGCAGCCCGTGAGTTTGGTTAGAAACAGATATTACTGTAGAACAAATGTGTTCTCCAAAATTGCTATGTTGAAATCTAATACCCAGTATGATGGTATTTGGATGTGGGGCTTTGGGAGGTGGCCGGGTGATGAAGGTAAAGCTCCAAGATGGGATGGGTGCCTTTATAAAAGGTCCCCCAGAAAGCTCCCTCACCCCTTCTGCCATGGGAGGCCATGGCGAGAAGATGGTGTCTCTGAACCAAGAAGAGGGCATTCACTAGACACTGAATCTGTGGGTGCCTTGACCTTGGACTTCCCAGCCTCCAGAAATGTGAGACATTTCTTTTGTTCTATCGGTCCACGTGGATGGAGACAGTCACCAATAGGACTTTCATCAAGAGATGCACCAAAGGGGCGCCTGGGTGGCTTAGTTGATTAAGCGTCTGCTTTCAGCTCAGGTCATGATCGCAGGGTCCTGGGTTCCAGCCCCACATCAGGCTCTCTGCTCGGCGAGGAGTCTGCTTCCCCCCCTCTCTCGCTGCCTGCAGCTCCCCCTGCTTGTGCTCTCCCCCCACCCCCATCAGATGAATAAATAAATCTAAAATAAAACAAAGCAAAACAAAAGGAAAAAACCCACCAAATGTGTTAGGAAGACCCGCATTAGAGGACAGAACATCGACACGCAGCACATTCTAGCATTTATCCTTATTTCTGTTCTGGATTTGTATCAGTTATTTCTAGGCCTGTGTCCTGATCACTATTTGGGGTGGTATTTGGAGACTTTGAAGCGTAAGCAGAACTCTAAAGGCCCATTTTACTCTAATTCCATGTAGAGTCAAATGCAGTGCAGCTGTCATGGTGACCTCGTGTCACAGTGCCCCTGGTGGCTGTCTCAGACTTCTTCCCTCTCCTGAAAGCCCTACCCTGCCCCTTTTACCCCTCGCTGTGCAGATAGCCTCAGTGATGCTTCCTGAGAACTAGCAGTTCTTGCGCAGGAGCTCCTTCCCTTTCCGGCCTTCCCATCTGAATGTTCTGGCATCTTTGCCATCTGATCTTTCCCTCTATTTATGATGAGGAATGACCCTTCTCCCCTCTAAGAATAATCCCTCCCCCTGGGTAGCTACTCTTATCCCAAGTAATTATTTTGATCCCATAATTACCCTTTTGTTTTCCGGCATTTGGTCTCTCTCCGTGGAAACCTTGCACTCAGTCTGTAAATATACCTTAGCTCCCTCGTTGTTCTTAAAAACACTGTCCCCCCTAGCTACCAGTTCTCCTTCTTTAACTGTACTGTTCCGCTTCTTCAAAGTGCGGTGACCTAGCCTCAGCTGCGTGTTGTGACAGCTGTTAATTCTTATAAAATTATTATTGAAAGAACAATACAGAACCCCCAATAGTTAAATCTTGAAAATTTCTTCTTGGTAGAGATAAAATGTGGCTCTAACTCTAGGCAGTGAGGAGGTCTAGGGCCTCTGAGCCTTGTTTCCTGGAGCTTGGTACCACTCAGACCACAACCCTGTGTGGTGTTCTCAGTGTGGGGGAATTTCGCATATGCAGAATATCCAATGATGAGTCCCACGGAGTGATTTTTAGAAATCGGGAATTTACATAGCTGTGCTGTTGGGAAAATTATAAAATCGGTTAATGCCCTGAGGCTAGTATAAACAAAGACACTTTTGTGTTTTAACCTCTGAATTTGTTCCTGAGAGTTTGCTGAATAATAAGTGGGAGGAAATTTTCCAGCCTCCCCAGTATACTTTCCATTTGCTGAAAACCTGCAGATAAGTCCTGAGTGAAGTTTAGAACCCATGTGGGTCGAGAGGAGGGAGTGAGAAGCGTGCTTGTGCAGTTTATTTTAGCCTACTGAATTTTTTTTTTTCAGGAACTGGATAGTAAATCGGTACTTCGCAAGGACACACCACAGATGAAGACAGATAGGAGAACTGCACAGAAGAGTTTATATAGCATCGGGGGTTTGTGTTAAAAGTAAAAAAGCAAAAAAACAACAACAAAACAAACAAAACACCAAAACAGACCAAAAAAACTCCCAATATACGTAGATCATTCTGGATTAGGTCAAACATTTTTTAGTCTTGAACAAAAAGTCCCTGGGAAATCTTCCCTGTACGATTCCTCTAGCAGAAAAAGGACATGGAAGCCAGCTAATTTTATAACATAAGAGGGCATCCTCCAGCTTAGTGGGGTCTGGGAGGTGGCTTTGGCCTTCCCTAGGGGACTCTCAGAAGCCTTTTGAGGAACTGAAAGGTGACCATTACTGGTAGAGTGGACATATATCGGAAAGTTTTTCTCTGTTGTATAGACAAAGGAAAATATGCTCCCAGCTGACTTGCTAGTATTTTCTATAGAAACTTAGTTTACTGAGAAATTACACATAAAAATTATGCTGTAGATGATTCAATCAATCAGCAGTAGTATATATATTCCCACTGGAGATACAAAGAAGTATGCAATGTGTTTCTGCGCTTGGAGAAGTTTAGAGTTAAAATGAAGCTGGATTTAAGCCCTCCTCTTCTAAGCCAATTCTAACCATCCTGGGTTCCATAACGAGAGGCAATGTGTTGTGGCTGCATGTTGGTAAACTTAGCTTGAGAAAGTCATGACATAAAAAATATCTTTCTGGGGTGCCTGGGTGGCTCAGTGGGTTAAAGCCTCGGCCTTCAGCTCAGGTCATGATCCCAGGGTTCTGGGATCAAGCCCCACATCAGGCTCTCTGCTCAGCAGGGAGCCTGCTTCCTCCTCTCTCTCTGCCTGCTTCTCTGTCTACTTGTGATCTCTGTCTCTCTAGTAAATAAATAAAATCTTAAAAACAAAACAAAACAAAAAAACCTTTTTGTCTTGTCACCGGACCACCCACAGATTCAACTTTGTCCCCCTTGTGTCATCCAGAAGGAGAGAAGGTAGTATTTGTACCATGAATCTTAAGTTTTCCTTATGAGATGGTTGTCCCCCACCCTTGTAAGGAATTATATGGGATATTAATGTACACTCACTAGTCGTGGGTGTTTATCACAGCAAACAAATGCAGAGATTTTCTGTCTCTTGATTGTACGCCTACAATGGAGCTCTATCCTTTAGAATAATAACACAACAGAGAAATAATTTTTACACGGGATAGCCTTCATAGAACTCTGACTGTCTTTAGTTAGTGGGGAAAAATCCCAAGCTAAAAAGAGTAACAGACTTGAAATTAGTTAAAATTCAGAATAATCACCTGAGGAAAAAAAATGTAATC
The DNA here is from genome assembly GCF_022355385.1 of Mustela nigripes. Lineage (NCBI taxonomy): Eukaryota > Metazoa > Chordata > Mammalia > Carnivora > Mustelidae > Mustela > Mustela nigripes. Next base: position 94,918,783 of record NC_081561.1, read on the forward strand.
TCATAAATCTTCATTTTTAACCACAGGAATGTCTCTTTATTCATTCAATAAATTTTGCTGCCCCTCTCTGTTTCTCAGATTGGAACTCTAACATAGATTAGAATTGGCAAATATCTGTGAAATGAAAGGATTCCCCCACTTCCCCTCCCCTTTCCCATAATAGAACGAATATAACTGAGAAAGTCACAGTTCAGTTCAAGAATTAGGTTTGTGTAGCCCTAATAATATAAGAACTCTGCTTGACACTGCTTTTATTTTATTTTGCTCCTTTTCAGTTTTCCAAAATTCATTGTTTATGCACAGCACCCAGTGTCTTGTTCAAAGACAGGTAGGGGGAAAAAGAGGCCACAGAGCTAAGAAACTTTAAAAAAAACAAAACAAAACAAAACAGTATTTCCCTAGAAATAGGGAGATATAATTTGGAACATTACAAAAAACAAAATAAACAAACAAAAAACCCCACAAACTACTGGCCTTCATTATTCACAGGAGCAAGACTCCAGGAGCACCGATAGAACCAAAAATATAACCTGCTATTTATTGTACCCAAGGTTGGGTTTCATGATTTCGAGAAAGGACCAGAGTTGCGATAATGCCGTGCATGATTTTTTTTGTCAACCCAGTACTGTATCCAAAGAAGCCTTTTGATAGATAAGCAGATTATTAGAGAGCTTCTCTCTTGGTAGGCTTATCTCAGATAATTTAGAGGAGGAAAGGAAGTATGAAAAAAAGCATGGTGAGGTGAGAGCAGCTCTGTGGAATGAGGCCAGCCTGGCGGTACCTGTCTGCCCCTAAGACTTAAACTTACAGCTGTTTCTCCCTAAAGCCAGCCAGAACTTTAAAAACCTGTTCATTTCTGTTCCACACGAAGAGTGGGATTGATCAGGCGACGTTTCCTTGCAATCATGTGGCCTCGTGCACTGAGCTCATTACTGCTCTCCGAGACTGTTCTCGCATCGTGAAAACTCTCCGTGACCCAACTGTGGAGAGCCTGTTTGTCTGCCTCCCACCTTCTCCCCGAAAGAACGGAAAATAGCCAAATGCAAGGCTGGGCTTGTTTAATGAACGTGATTTGTTTTTGTTGAACGAGAGGCACAGGAGGTTTCGCAGGCCGTCAGCTTGATGCTAGATTTGTGAATGATTCGCGATCCACATCTTTAGAGGGGTTTAATACGGAGGTGTCTGTGCTTGCTCGTGATAACCTGTCCAAAGGCATTTTCTTTACTTTCAGAGATTCCTAGAATAAAAATGACCTTTTAAAGGTAGATGGGACCATCTTTCTGACGTCCAGAGCTCTGTCTAGCATGGGCAGGCATCTGAGAATCTTCCGTTTTAATAAGTTTGTCCTTACTATGTGACCTCTTCCTTCCCTCTGTGACTCTTCCTTGATCCTGGCTCTGGTCCTCCTCTGCCATCTCAGAAACCTGTAATACTGTGACCTGAGGCGCTTTTTGCTTTCTCTCTCTCTCTGTCTCTCTCTCTCTCTCTTTTTGTTTTTTCATTGCCTTCTCTTGCACTGTATTGACTAATACAGATTTTGGTGGAATGCCTTTTCATTCATTCACCTGTTTCAGCATTAGAAACTGGACTGACTTGAGGTGCCTGGGTGGCTCAGTGGGTGAAGTGTCTGACTCTTGATTTTGGCTCAGGTCATGATCCCAGGGTCATGGGATGAAGCCTTGCATCAGGCTCTGCGCTCAGCATAGAGTCTGCTTGGGATTCTCTCTCTCTCTCTCTTCCCCCCACCCCTCTCCTTGCTCGTATGCCCTTTCTGTTTCTCTCAAATAAATAAATAAAACTTAAAAAAAAAAAGAGTCTTGCCTTCTTTATATTAGGGAGACTTCCCTCTTGTACAAACTTCCCCTTGTTCCCTGCCGAAAAGTTAGTCAAAACAGATTGAGCATTACTTTTCCACAGTTTGTAACTGAAGGTGATTTTAATAGAGGCACTGCCTTAGATATGAGTTTATTTGAGTGATTATTTGAATTTAGTAATTAGTGGTACGATATTATTACTTAATAATATAGAAAAAAATGACTCATAAAGATCTTGATTCCCTGGAGAATAGATAGTAACACTTTTTCTGAGCATAGATATTAACACTTTTTCTCCATTTAGATGTAATTGTTGGATGATACTACCCAAACTAATTAATAATGACATATTAGTTAACATATTGCCATCAGCAGGTGGCTATTTGAACAGGGGTGAAAATGGCATGTGCTAAAACAAATTGTTGTACCCTAGAGAAATGTGCAGAATTATTTTTTAAGAAGATTGTCTTTTAATGGTGTCTGCAATGTGTTTTGTTTTGTTTTGTTTTTTTTTCACTTAACACAGCTTTAAGAGATGAAACTGGGGGTAAGACTGGAGAGATAGCGACTAGAAACCCAAAACAAAAGACAACAAAATTGATTCAACCTTTACCAAAAGCTTTTCGAATTGGAAAACAAAGTGAAACAAGTCAACAGTGGAGTCCGAATGACACAGTCCGCCTGTCAGATCAGAAATCACACAGACGACTCAGGGCTCCTCCTGCTACCATCGCTCTCTCTTGCTTTCTTCCTCCCCTCTGTCTATTCTCGATCTGTCAGGGGATTGGGGGCAAACGGCAACATATGGGCAAGAAACTGTAATCTGTGGTTGGCTTTCAGTTTCAGGCATCACCGTGACAGCGAAGGGGTTAAAACTGTCAACACCTATCAGAGCTCGGCGATAATTAGTGTAATAGCAGGCCCAGAACATTGGCACAGATGACCACACCACAACAGATGAATTCTACCAGGGTCCTGCTTTGCGGGGAGTCATTCTTCCTTTCTTCCAGCTCGTGCGCAACTATGCTTTTTAAATGCCTATGTGAAGAAAGTTGCTGTTTGTGCATACAGATGATTCTAGTTAAAGATATGGTGAATCTTTTTTATTTCAGAAAGTGCTCTTTGAATTAGTGCTTACAGATAGATCTGTAGCCTCTGAGCACCAAGATAAAATGTCTCCAAGTGTGTCGATGCTTGCTCTGTTAACCAAGGATGCTCGGATGTCATAGGGAGGTGTGTCATTTAGGGAGAAAAACTGTTTCAAGATATACTTTTCATTAATATTCTTTTTTTACTTTCTTGTTCTTACAAGAACTGTAAAAGGAAAAACAGAACCTTTTTAAGCAAGACAGGTTGGAAAAGAATAAAATACATTTTTCATTTAGTAACTTCAAGGAGAAAATGGATAGATAAAAAACAGAGACTTAAAGCTATTTTTTCAGGGATGCCTGGGTGGCTCAGTTGGTTAAATGTCTGCCTTCAGCTAAGAGCATGACCCCAGGGTCCTGGGATCGAGTCCTAAATCGGCCTCCTTCCTCAGCTGGAGCTTGCCTCTCCTTCTGCCTGCCACTCCTCCTACTTGTGCTCGAGCTCTCTGTCTCTGTCTCTGTCTCTCTCTCTCTCTGACAAATAGAGTCTTTAAAAATGCTGTTTTTTCCAGAAGTCCATGTGGTAACCAGAAAGGGACAATTGTGACTTAAAAATAGGAGCAGCAGTTGGTAGAGCATATGACTCTTGATCTCGGGGTCGTGAGTTCAAGCCCCTGGGGGGTCAAGTTTATTTAAAAAAAAAAATAGGAGCAGGAGCCCATGATAGACTAGGGGAAGAATGGGTAAAGGAGAAACCTCAATAACCCAGATATGTTCAAATCCACAGGTCCCAATGGCTGGCATCCTAGAGTACTTAATGAATTGGCCGAAGTCATCACAGAACCGCTAGATATCATTTTTGAGAACTCGTGGAGGACTCATGAGGTGCCTGAAGACTGGAAATGGGCATATTTAGAAACTTCTTTCAAAAAGGGAAATGGATGATGACCCTGGAAATACTCAACAGCTTAACTTTTTGCTTGGAAAAATTCTGGAATAACCAACTTAGTACACTGGGTAACTAACTTATAATAGCTAGAAACAAGGCATATTTCATACATGAAGAGGTATTGGGTTTGGTTTTGAGATCAGGTCTTGTGCCTGTTTTGGGGATCCTCCCCTCCATTCTCTGAATTCTTGATGGCTAAGGAGTTTGGGTCATAACTAATTTTAAGTGTAATTCAAGACAAAAAGTAGGTTTCTGGCATTGGCTCATTATGTCATTTCCATATGAGCCTTTAACTTGAGAATTAGGGCCTTTACTTTATATTTTAGCATACATCTTTTTTTTTTCCACTCCATATATGACTGTGTTTTCATGGGTTGAGATATTTTATATGATTCTCTATAGAATAGTTTGGTGACAGAACTCTTATTTTAAGGTGCTTTACATAGTTATTTCGTATATAGGTAGGATCATAGAGCTGATGAATTGAGGAACATTGGCAAGGGGAAAGAGTTTGTTCTGATTTCTAGCGTTTAATTTAGCCTGAAGTGTAGTGTTAAGACCAGGAATGGTATCTTGCTCTCACAGACAGCTGAGCAAGATCAGTTGTGTAACTTGATCTCTAGTTTTCCTCACTCCTTGGGGACTGTCATGGCCATTGCTGTTCTCCATCCCCCCTCCCCCCACCCCAATCAGGTTTCTGATGTCAGGCCCATGGGGGCAGGGAGGTTGGCAGTGGCAGCCATTAAGAGCCCTGCATAACACAGCCCAAAAGGAGAGTAGAATAGAGTGGGGGAAGGACATCAAGACACATCTGGAGTCTTTCTAATTCTTACTGTGCCTGCCTTTGGCTGTGGGTAGTTTTATTTCCTGCTTAGGAAATGTAGCTATGTTGATGGGACCAAAAAAGTAATTGAAAGGAAATTGTCAAAGAAGGTCCAGGTATTCCACAGGCTGGGGGATGGGGGCAGGGGAACACGGCTAGGCAGCTTCAGAGAGCCCATGAGCCATTGGTCCTGTTACAGAATCTTTCCTGCACTACTTGGAAGTACACGCGATCTGCTAAAGTTTACCTCAGTATTGCGAAGCTCAAGACTAGGAAGCTCCCAAAGGAGAAGTATCTTACGTGCATTTTCTTCCTGGTGCGTGCTAGTCTCTAGGTGAGCAGTTTAGGTCTCCAAGGTCTTTAAAAATGTAAGATTTACCTAGTTTATCTACTTCTAGAGATTAATTTTGATACCATAAAATCTCATTCTTAAATGCAAATACAAGGAAATGAAGCTTGCAAGAATGTGTAAATGGTCCTTTAAACTGTATGTAGCTTGCAGATAAGTAAGGATTAGACTCCAATCAACTTTTCTTATTTTTTTTTTTAATTTTTAAATTTTTTTCAAGTGAACCAGAGTCTTTCAGATTTCCAGGCTGGATTTTTCTCTCTCTCTTTCTTTCTTCTTCTTCTTCTTCTTCTTTTTTTTTTTTTTTTTTTTTTTAGATTTTATTTATTTATTTGACAGAGATCACAAGCAGGCAGAGAGGCAGGCAGAGAGAGAGGGGGAGGCAGGCTCCCCGCTGAGCAGAGAGCCTGATGCAGGGCTCTATCCCAGGACCTTGGGATCATGACCTGAGCCAAAAACAGAGGCTTTAACCCACTGAGCCACCCAGGAGCCCCTGGGTGGCTAGATAGATTATGGATATAATTTATTGCGATAATAAATCGCTTCCTGTTCAAGACCCCATTTCCAGGTGCAGCATCTGTGGCAGATTTATTTCACAGATGCGCATTTACATGCATTTGTTGAACTGTTGCTAGAAAGAACCCAATATCTGAAAAATCTCTTATTTTCACCATTGGCATTATAATGCAATCTACTGTAACCAAGAAAAGGGACTCTGGTTATTTCAAGTTTTATTTTCTATTTGTGTAATATCTAAGTGCAGTTAGCTTGCTGAATTTTGGATCTCTTGGTGTCTGCTATTGGAATTTGAAAATAATGACCTTTTAACTAAAGAGTGACAATCTAGAATGCTGAGTCAGCCAATGGACATGAAAGACTTACCTAAAGCCAGACAGAGAAAGCTTTAAGCAGAGAAGTATTAAAGGAACCACTCAGTTCCTTTAGCATCAAATCAAGGTCAGGCAAGAGTTAGAAAATTAGAGAAAGGTAGTAGTCTTACCACGAATTGTATCTGAAGACAATTACTGTTAGGATGAGTAATTTTTTTTAAAGGATTTTAAATTTTATCTAACATTCATGATATCCTTAATAGGGAAAGGTAAATGAAGTTTCTGAGGGACATATATGTTATCAGAACTAGAGGAGCATCTTGATTTGTATTTCCTAGAACATCAAGAGACATTAAATAGAGACTTTTACTTCATAACACTGAGGAATTTGGAGGAGTATAGTAAAATTTTTGTTCAGTTCATCTTTTAACAAAATTTTGGGGGTGAGGAAAGAAAGATTTTATTTACATAAGATATCTCTTGGTTCAGGAAATGCAAGCCTCCTTCCCACCAAAGGAATTGAAGCAAACTAGAATAGCTGTGGTTTCTTTGTCCCGAGAAACTTATAGCATCTTGGTGGTGTAAAATCAACAAAAACAGTAAGCCTTGAGTTTTGACTTTGGAGCTTCTCGGATCTTAGTTCAGATTTTGGAATCATGCCGATTGCCTCTTCAGGTGGTGAATCTGTTTGGAAGATAAACTACAGTGTAGCATGGGGAGTGGTCTTGAATAGTTGTTGAGCTCGTCAAAAGCTTGTTATCCTTGTCCATAAAACAGGGGAAATAAATACCTCCTCTAGTTCTACATCAAGCTACATCAAACAGCCGCAGAGTTCTTGGCCTGGTGCTTAGTAGGTGCTGAGCACCTTCCGCCGTTCCCTTCTTTATCGTGACCTTCCTTCTTTCCTCCTATATGAAAGAGATTACCTTGAAACTGACATCAACACTCAAGCATAAATTGACATGTGCTTATTGCTGCCTTCAACCCACTAAATAAAGTCCCATTGCTTTCTTTTAGAAGTAGAGAAAGGTTACAGTGGCCACTCACAGCAGGAGTTCACTGAATGTTTATTGATTGAATGAAAGGAATGTGATTTTTAAAAACAATGAGCAAATGTGTAAGGCCAGCACTTTTCAAGGCTGGGGAAATAATCACATAGACATATATGAAGGTATTTCTTCAACTTTCTTCTTTTTTAGTTTTGGGTTTATATCTTTGGTGTACTGATAGTGAGAAGCATATGTGTATTTTCATCCGATTTTATGACTGTGATTTACAAATTCGGAGTGCAAGTCAGCATTCCCCTGTAGGTTCTTCTGGGAAAAATCCAGCCAAGATACCAAGCAGATGCTGCACAGTCTTCTATGTGAAGAGAAACCAGATGTACCAGGGTCTAGGAAGCACCATCCAGAAAACCGAGATGAGCATATCTGGATTGTTCTCTGTGAAGAGTCTGAGCACCATAAACAGGTTCCTTGCAAGGGCATTGATGAATAACAAAAAGAGAAGTTAAAGAAAATGACATTTTTAGACAAAATATTAGATTTATGTAACTTTTTACATGTAATATTAAATTAGGTATCAAAGCATCATGTTCAGGCAGATAGGAGATTTCTGAATCTTAAAAATAAATAAAAGATGAAGAGTAAAATAATATGTCCAGAGACATATACAAGACATGAGCCAGAGTCTAACCTGAAATTGTTACTTCTCTATTCAGACCAAGGGCCAAGAACAGGGAGGGCTTAGAATTCAGTCAGCTCACAACTTGTGCTTTGAGTAAAGCTGTATTAAACATAGTAAGTGGTGTGGAGCAGGGCAAATCAGCAAGGTTTACTGGTTTAGAATTTTCTCATTTTACTCTTAGTAATCTCAGTGGTCGTCGGTTAGATATTCCTACATCAGATATTTTATACTACCAGATTCTTTTGAAAATACTCTTTAGCTTCATATTATTATCTCTAAGGATATAAAATAAAATTTCTACTCCATGATCACTGTTTTAGATATGTCCGTGAAAGGCAAAACAAAACCCACACACACAAAAAAACCCACAGTCGTTCAGAAAAATGAATAACTTTTCTTTTTCCTACCAACATAGATATCTTCCTTTAAATTGTTTAAATGCCTGCAATGAAGTTTTGTTTTTTTATTACTGCTGTTAAAAGATAACTTTTAGAAGAAAATGAGAGGTTAAATTCCACATTAAGAGCTGGGTGGCGGTTTTTTGTTCTGTTTTGTTTTTGACAATTTGGCCAACATTTCTTCCATTGGAACAAAAGAAAGTAAGTCAGCTTTTCAACATTAAGATGAAAAGTGTCTTTTATAGATGCATTCCGCGTCATGCTCTTTGTCAGATGAATTTTCCTTTATTACTCCAAAAATAAGATGCTGAATTGAGTATCTTGAGGGCAAAGTGGTATAGTAATTGGGGCAAATGGTATAAATTCTATTGTAGTTGTTGCCTGTTCTCTAAGCTTGACAATTTTCTGAGATACTCTTTGGGTTCCTAGAGCTATTATTCATGGAAAACTTCTGCCTTACAGAAATGTGTGCATAGATCCAAATAATCGTGTGTACCTCCAAGTAGCCGAGCAGAGATTCATTCTAAATAAAAGCTGCACTTTGGTTTTTGTAAATGAAATTGCAACTGACACTTTTTTCTCCCCCTTTTGTTAATTGTTTTTAAAAGGGACTATATGAGAAGGCTTTATTAAAAGCTTACTTGGAACACCATTCTGAACCACGGATTGTATGCCCATGCAGCGCCGTGATTTGCAAACATATGTCCGCCCTTCAATAAATGTTATGGTTTTCACAGCGGTTCCGCCTTGGCCTCTTTTGTGATTGTTTTCCATTCCGATGAATGGCATAGAGTATGTGTGTTGTTGAAATTGACGATGTATAAATGTTCGCAGTAAAGGAGCATTATGGTTAGCATGGGAAATCAGAGTTCCAACTTGAAAGAAAGCAAGGCTCCTCACACTCCGTGCAAAATGCAAATAAATCATTATGATGTGTGCTTGGATGCTTTTGTGTGATTGTTACATGTGTCTATGCTGTGGCTTTCTACCCCCATCCCCTCTGCTGACTAAAAAGTACCCCCGAGGGTGATAGGCTGTAATTTTGTGCCAGTAATTTCTGCTCACCAGAGCGGAAGGTGGGGTGGCGGGACATATTAGCTGATAGGCGGGGTCACATGTGGAGTTTTTGTGGTGGGTCCTGCAGCTTTTAATATCTATCACCCAAACGTGGTTGTGATTTGTCCACAGATAAGCGACATCTCAGGGGGTCACTGGATCTGGAGGCTATTCGACTTGAATCCCGGCCTCACTGCTTGCCAGCTTCAGGACCTTGAGCAAATGGAATAAATAGAGACCTTAGCACAATCATTAGCCCAGAATAAGCAACCTCCAAACCTTAGTTCAAAACGTTTTGTCGTCGTATTATGGGTTCTGCGTACATGACATCACGGATGACATGTGTGGTGATGACGAACGGCTGTTTTTATTCCCCCCAAATGCAAGGGGGGCAGAAAGTAAATTGAAAGCAACAGAGATGTAGAGTAAATATTAGGAAGAAATATGTAAAAATGAGGATTTTAGAAGTGAAAAGTGAAAAGGGAGAGCATATTCTCATTCAGAAATTGTGTAGTGAAGACACGGAGCAGGCAAGAGTTCGTGCCGTGCCCACAGTCACACACTGGATTGTGACCGACCCTCTAAATCCCGGTTTTTTGTCTCAGATTACAGGAAGTATACCTAACGGGATCTGTGGCATCTTCGAAAGAGACCTGTCTTTCTAGTCTGGACTTAATTTCAACTTAGATCCATGGTTTTCGAGTCACAGCCTCAGAACACTGATTCACACCCTCAAACTCCGCACAGCCCAGAGGGCTTTGCGTGAGCCCCCAGCGCAGTATGAAAACCTCATCCTTCAGCTCGGAAATCTGATGCTTCAAGTCTTCCTTGATCTGTCAGGCATATTTAGAAAAGTCAAAGATATTGGCAGGAAGCACCAAAAATGTTTTTTTTTTTTTTTTAAATGGGTAGTTGCACGCATGAAGTAGACATCTCAAGAAAGGAGTGTTTGATAAGGAACGGGATGGTTTATATCATTAATAAAATCACTTCACATAAGGCAGCTTTGAAAGTCTTTCATCTGAATCTGGAAAATGAATACCTTCTAGTCTCATTCCAGGCCATATGCTGCTCCACTGAGGATTCTGTAATTTAAAAGAGGACTCTTGAACAATTTTAAGTGAAAAACTAACCTTTTTCCCCTCCTCGAGTTACCCCGAGGACAGAGTGTATTCGTGTAATTATGAACACTTTTTTGGCCAAGCTCCTCCACTTTAAAATATATCCATGTACCATTAACAGGATGTCTGTGCAATGTCATCTGTTTCTCAGTTGAATAACGAGCACCAGTTGCGAACTGTATACACTCAGGGCACATTCTTTTATGTCTGTTGAACCTTATCAATTGAACTTCAACTTCATTTTGTAAATTAATCAATGCACATAACCACATTGACAAAAATAGCCATTTAAAAAAAGATTTTATTTATTAACTTGAAAGAGAGAGACAGAGTGAGAGCATGAGAGGGAAGGTCAGAGGGAGAAGCAGACTCCCCCATGGAGCTGGGAGCCTGATGCGGGACTCGATACCAGCACTCTGGGATTATGACTTGAACTGAAGACAGTTGCTTAACCAACTGAGCCACCCTGGTGTCCCAGAAAATAGCCATTTTGAGTGAAGAATACACACTGAATTTTTTCGAATTCTGGCTACACCTCAGAAGCCCTCACAGCACACGTGGCTTTCTTGGTGAGCGTCTGTCCAGTCATGCATTTCCACACCTTCGCTGTTGTCCTGTCTGTGACAGTGGCCAGTGAGCAGCGTTGCCTAGACACACCTGCGAAGTGCCTGGGCAACCGCATCTGAGTAATATCACCTTCTCCGGGAGAAAGTTCCAGAGTGCTGTGGTCTGGTTTTTACTGTGCTTCGCACACGGCTGTGAGCCCATGTGGTCTGCCTCCACTCAGGGGGCAGTGACTGTCCTTCCCTAGTCGCTGGTACATTTTCTGGCGTTCCGTGGTTGCAGGTGCTCTGTAATATAGTTGAATGAGTGAAGGACTTAATGAACTTTCTCGCAAGCCTGAGGAAACCGAACCCTGAAGCTGTGTGAGTTGGCCGTAGCAGGGCATTTCCTGGTTTTAGAGAACTCCGAGGAACACTGTGGGCTTTGTGTGGGGAGGCAAGCATGCCTTTCACCTCAAAGCCCTGCCAACCAGGTTTCTTTTGATCAGAAGTTCACCTTGGACATGGTTGTGTTGTGAGTCAGATCCTATGACTTCCCTGTAGTCTTTCGTGTAAAACGATAAATGCGAATATTTTAAAAAATAAAAGTATACATACTCATGTAGGTTTTCCAGGAATATATTGAATGTTGTCATTTGTGAAGGCACGTGAAAATACTAAAATCACACACTTATTTGAATTACAGTTTTCTTTTGGCCATATTTTCCTCATCTGAATTGTGAGAGAGGGATATCATCTATTCCTGCAATTAAGGCTAATAAAATAGCAATCAATTTCTGCAATTAAAACTAATCAAACAATGATTAATGTATTTATGGCATATGTGCTAGCGGATGGAAATGCTGCCAGACAAGATACAAACATATTTGGATACCCTCCCTATGCAAACATTAACTTATCTTTTAGATTACACTTTAGACCCGCTCCCTTTTAGATATTTTTAATATAAATATGTGAACCCATGATTTTGTCCCTGGAAATACTTACACTTTCTAATCAATGCAATCACCGGGAAAAAAAAAAAAAAAGAGAGAGTGGAGAAATGAAGAAGTGTCTGTCCAAGGCATTCAGACCTGGGTTGGAATCCCACAGGGCTGCTGAGTGTTGTTGTGATGGCTTGACCTAAGAGGAGACTGGCAAGCATGTGATGATTACATGCCTTGTCTTTCTTTGGTTCTGCTGATATGCATGCTTATGTGGAAGGGAGAGAAGAACATGAATGGTCTGGACTCACTCCCAAAATCTAGGATGCAAATCCCAAGGCCCAGCAGCTGGCTGAGTGACCTTAGACAGTTTATGAAATCCTTTCCAGTCTGTTTCACCACCAGAAAAGTGATATTGATAATGCCCCCTCGAAGAAGTCTTATGGAACTTGAACGTGCTAACAAGTAAGATAACCCACAGAGGGTCTTGTGTTGGAGCAATGGGAGTTCTTCCCACATTATCAGCTAGGCAGTGTGGGCAGGGTAAAAGGGGAGAGCTGGGACAGAGGGTACAGGTTAGGACTCATGAACTTGAATTGTTTTCAAGATATGTTAGGAAAAAAGCCAACACTCCTGAATGGATTACAAAACAACAACATTAAAATGTAGAGTTGCCAGCACTTAAAAGGACATTTAATGTGTGCCCAGGATATTTCAAGGCACTTTACCTGTATTTTTCTCATTTAATCTTCAAAATAACTCTTCAAAGAAGAGGGCATCTTTCTTCCCATTCTACAGATGAAGAAGCTGAGGTGAATATAGGTTTTGTTGATTGGCCCAAGGCCACACAGTCGTTAATTCCAGCCATTAAGTTGGAATTTGAATTTCAGCAGTGTAACTTTAAGCCTGTCCTCTTTCTTTTTTTTTAAGATTCTATTTACTTTAGAGAGAAAGAACAGGAAAGGCGTGGGTAGGAGGGTGGGTAGTGAGAGGAGCAGACTGTCCACGGAGCAGGAGCCTATTTCAGGTACCCTCCCAGAAACATAAGGTCACAACCTGAGGCTAAAGGCAGATGCTTAACCTACTGAGCCACCCTGGTTCCCCAAGCCTGTTCTCTTAACTTGTATTTATGTTTTGTGAGGCCAAATTCAATACAGTACTAAACATAAGGACCACAAATTAAGAAGTAGGAGAGGGCAGATTGACAAGAGTAGCATTTGTCTTAAAACAGGGTGTTTGAGAGGTCAGCAGACCAGGTGAAGAAGGTCTGAAATACATTGCCTTCCATCAAGTCTAAGAGACCCTAGGGAGCAAGCCCACCAGTGAACAAGAAGAATGCTTCCAGTTCAGCTCTTATGCAATATGCTTTTCAATTAGGATTCTTGTTTTCAACATCTCAAGAGAATGATCTTCGACATATTTATACACAGGTGTTTATGATTTATCACTCAGACATGCATAAAAGTAAAAGAACACTAAGTAAACATGAGGTAATCCTCCTGCCTTGTTTCAGGCAGAGTCTTCTGGATCACTTTCCACTCAGGTCTTCCCTGCTTCCATGGTCCCTAAGATGTCACCCTCTGGCCAGCAGGAGTCCTGCCAATGCAGCGGTCACATCCGGACCATTCTACGGGTTTGGATGCTTGCATTTTCTGGGTCTTACCTAAAGTCGTCTGTAGGTTTTCAGGCAGGAACTCATTCTTTTTCTAAACGGTCGTGATGTGATTTGTTCCTTGTGAAGCTGTGGGCTTGGCCGTCCTGCCACCAGGAATGGCAACCGCATGGGCACCTGCGCACACGTGGCAACCATATTGCTAGCTGTCAGTCAAAATCAACTATAATTCTCCACCCTGGTTTCATGTGTGTTTAAATGTAAAAATGTGTGCAATCAAATACACTTGCCTGTCCAGTTACAAGGGAGTTGGGAACCCCATCTCATCTTACCTTCTGTTCTTCTACGTTGTTGATAATTTTGTGGTAATGATTTTGTCTCTAACAACCTTGGATTCAGAATAAAAATTTCTTTTGTTTCTTTTTGTGAGTCCGTGCTAGCATTTTTCTCCAGTGGGTCTCTGACATGATTTATTCTTTAGACACATATTACATATCAGTAGTACTTGGCTCACTATGTTCTGTATTTCATGGAGGTCCCTGGCTTGTGGATTTAAACAATGATTTAAATATTATTTTATAGAATTTAACACCTTGCCCCAGAAAACAATAATAATTTATTTTGGTATTTTAGTTAAAAAAATTTATATTTGAGTATAGTTGACTCACGGTGTTATATTAGTTTCAGGTGATTCAACATAGTGATTCACTTTCTCTATATGTGTGCAATGCTCACCTCAAATGTAGCTGCCATCTGTCACCATATAATGGTATTATAATACCATTAACTATATTCCTTATTCTGTGCCTTTATTCCTGTGACTTACTCATATCTCTCACTCTCCTCCAACCGTTTTCCTCATTCCCCTACCCGCTTCCTTCTGACAGTCATCAGTTTGTTCTCTGTATTGATAGGCCTGATTCTGCTTTTTATTTTTTTTTTTCATTTGTTTTGTTGTTTAGATTCTACATATGGCTGAAATCATATGGTATTTATCTTTCTCAGTATGACTTGTTTCCTTTAGCATAATACTCTCCAAGTCTGTCCATATTGCTGTGAATGGCAAGATCTCATTTTTATTCTAGTGTAATATTCCTGTGTGTGTATGTGTGTATGCACACGTGCTTGCACAGGTGTGTACGTGTTAGGTATTTTAGTTTTTAATAATGATGCCTGATTGTAGAGCACGGGTATACCCACCCACAGCTGGAAGCAAGAGGTAATTGTCACCAGTGCTTTAGGGTAATAGAAACTCTATACTGTAATTAGAATTCCAAGTGGCAGTTCAAAATTTATTATTTGGCCTCTAAGCATTGGAATCCTTTTTAAGGTATCTGAAGTTTCTAAATGTCTTCAGGAGTTGAGGCTCCCATTCCTTATGCTTAGAGTATGTGTGGGATAGCAGAAAAAGTGTGGGGCCTTCAGACCAGGAAGAGGAAAACTCTTAACTCCTCACTGCTAAGATGGCCTTGGTAAAAACAAACAAACAAACAAACAAGAAAAACAACAACAAAAAAACCCAACAACCCTACATTCACAAGTTAGAGCAAGCTTTATAGATATTTCTTGTAGGCTTCATAACAACCCAGTGAAATAATTATTGTTACTACTGCATTTTACAAGTAAGGAACTAAGGCTTAAAGTATAAAGACCTTATAAGTTCACTTCACCTCTGTTATCCTAGGGGTCTTTATAATTGTAAGAGGTAGACTTGCTCTGGGTATCAGTGATCTAGATATAGCATATTGGATAGATCAGGTGCTGGAAATGGAAACTAATTTTTATCACTGATCTTAAATTGCTTTCTCCTTCCATTCTCTAAAGAATATTAAATTGCCAGTGGAAATTGCCTTATAAATTCCAAGAAGAAATTTGGAATTTTTGAAGCCCTCCTACCCCCACTCAATATCTGTTACACAAATTGATTCTCTCTATTTTGTCTTAAGCAATTGATAATCTTTAAAAGTTTTTTTTTTTTTTTAATTAGAAAAACCAGTAGGCAGCTTTATACCAATGCCTAATATCTCCTACCGCAGGAATATTCTCCATGATGACTTAACTGAAGGAATTTAGTGGCCCAATTTTTTTTTAGTGGGCATCTGGGTGAGACAACCTAATATCTTCTGTACTTTTAAGAATCATAAACATCCAGTTGGATGCATACCAAGCCATAACTTCTAATAGTCTGATATGAATAAAATCCCAGTGTCCAAATTAGAAATATATCCTTTGGAAGAGTATTTCATTGCTTTTACCAAATATAAAAAAAAGGGTAATACTTATATACATGTTAAGACAAAGAAGTTCATTCAATAATTTGATGGATATAATTGATCACGGTATAGCTTTGAGACACATTAGAACTGCCGTCTCAGATCGTCGAGTCCTTCCTGGTTCCCTCCTCTCCTTCCTTCCTTCCTTTTTTCCCTCTTTCTTTCTTGGAAATGACAACAGAATGAATTGACTCTATCTCTTTTAGCCCACAAGTCCTATTCATCTGCTTTTATTTTTCCTTGCTTTAATCTCCTTCCAAGTACATTGCATGAATAAGCAAATATATTTTCTGAAAATCTTGGCAATTTCCTGGATTCGGGAGGTGTGAGTAAAGGGTTGGCACAAAAGTGACTTTTGAATGAAAAATCCATACTTACACTTAAAATCCCCAGACACATCATTGATATAAACTAAAGTAGCTATTTTCAGTAAAGAAAATAGCCAGGTTGTATGTAATTTTGATGGATGAGTTAAAAAACAAGCATATAATAAATGAATATATATATAAAAATCTAGTAGTTAGTGTTTTTATATCATAAACCATAGTGTAACCTCCACTAATAATTAGAAAAAAATAAACCCATGGAGGCTATATTCTAGCATTAAGTACACTATTACAGAAGTCCAATTGACCAGAATAATAGCTCTGTTAAATGCAGTGTTAGGAATAAGGCAAAGCCTTTAACTGTGTCATACAATTGGGAGAAGTGGAAACACTGGTACAAAGCCTGCTCTATGGAGTAAATTTATGTACAAACAAGAGAATAAGACAAGAAAGAGCTGTGTGATGTCAGACATTGCTTATAAGATTTTATTTTTAAGTAGTCTTTATACCCAGTGTGCGGTTCAAACTTAACAAACCCTGAGATTGAGAGTTTCATGCTCTACTGACAGCCAGTCAGGCACCCCAAGTTTTTAAAATCTTTTTTTTTTTGGATCCTTCAAGATTTTATTTATTTATTTGGCAGAGTGGGAGAGAGAGAGATAATGAAGGGGGAGGGGAGACTCCCCCACTGAGCAGGGAGTTTGATGTGGGGTTCAATCCCAGGATCCCGAGACCTTTGGATCTTTTGACTATAGTTGCTTAAGGTTTATTTTATTTTATTTTTTTAAGAGAAAGAGAGTGTGAGTGGGGTGGGGGAGGGACAGAGAGAGACAGAGAATCCCAAGCAGCCTTCACACTCATATGGAATCAGACACGGGTCTTGATCCCAGCACCTTGAGATCATTACCTGAGTGGAAATCAACAGTCAGACGCTTAACCAGCAGAGCCACCCAGGTACCCCACAGTTTAATTATTTTGATACTATGCTGCTTAGTTGTGCTGTTAGCATAATTTTTGGGGTGTTTTTAATACATAATTCATGTAGCTCCATAAATAGTAAATAATACTGAATGATAACTATACTGTACACATTTCCATTCTCAGTTTCCCAAAGAATGCTTTTAAATTAGGAGGGTAACTTGCTCTGGGCAATATTCCTCTTTTCTCACCTTGGAGATGCTGAGGGATCTTTTAAACCATATCAGTTATAAAAAATTATGTGAGAACAAATGTATAATAAAGGATGAGTTTATTCTTTGCATGATTCAAAAGTAATTCTGAGGAATTATCTATTAAAAAATATCTAGTCTAATCTTCCCCTTGATGGTGAAGTTGGTTATAGTACACGTGGCATATGATAGAATATTAATGGTTTGTAGCCTACATTTTATAGTAAAAGTGCTACCAAAAGTTGGGGAGTTAATAATCATAGGAAAACAGATAGCAGAGATTAAAAATTATTTGTGGGTAATAATCATTCATATCTTATATATAGCATCAAGAATAATGTTTGCAAAATGAAAACAAACCAGTCCATACTTAAACAGATGATAGCACAGTGCATCACTGGAAAGGAAGGAGTTGGATATGGTTTTGAATTGCTTTCTAGCACCTCAATCAGGTGGTCTTGGGCAATTTATCTCACCTATCTGAGGCTTACATGAACTATTTGTGTAGTGCTTTGCATACTGTAACTGCCCAATAAATGGGCATTTGTCATCAATTCATTTTCATGTTTCATGCTATTAAGACTGTGTGATGGGCCAAGGCCCAATGAAATTCTACATGATCCAGTTTGAGAAGAAATTATTGGGCAGTGTGCCTTGCAGGTACCATACTGGGCTCCAAGGGCACCCAAGGAGGAATGAACAAAAGAACAAAAGATTTACCATGTGGGGGAGGAGAAGGATGTGCAGAGAACCCAAGCTCTATCAAAACGCAGTGACACTACTGCCAACCCAATCCCTAGTACTCACAGCAGAAGTATGGAGAAGACGCATAGAATATTGGTGAACGATCTTCCAAGATGGGTGGATTGTGATTATGGGGTGCTGGGAGTGGACTGAAGGAGGGAGGGATTCCCAGAGAGGGATCCACATGAACAAAGGCCTCAAGGGATAGAATTTTGTGATATTTTGTGGCAGAAGAACATTGGCCAATGACTCTGGAATCTAGGATGACTAGGTGGGTAAGAGGGAAGATAAATCTCTTATAGCCTGGAAACAGACCTCTGATTCTTAAATTATACGAAGAGGACATACTTAATTTTATAGGCTGGGCATTATTAAACTTTTCCTTTTCTCATGGTATATGAGTAATGGCATTCTCATGCCCAGAGTATTTTCAGGTGACAGATGCATATAGAATCCTTACTTATGCCTGATACCATTCTAAGTACTGGGAAAAACTAGACCTCAATCCTGCCATTGTGGGGATGGCATTTCTAATGAAATATAGATGTGGGCTGCTTAGTTCTGGCTGCTACTTTCTCTTTCATTCAAGAAGACCCATCAGGACGCGAATCCATGATAGTCTGGTTATGATAGAAGAGCCGAATGCATAAAATTGCCAGTCACACACACACTGCCTCCTTAGGTACACTTGTCAGCAGATGATCTGTACGCTCAAAATCACTATGTATGTGACTACTAGGCATTTGGAATGTGGCTAGTGCGACTGAAGAATGCAATTTTAAATTGCATTTAATTAAATTAATTTCAATTTAAGTATATTTGTTTTTAAAGATTTTATTTATTTATTTGAGAGAGAGGGAGAGAGAGACAGAGATAGTGACAGAACATGAGTGGAGAGGAGATGGAGAAGCTAGCTCACTACTGAGCAGGGAGCCCAAGATGGGGCTCAATCCCAGGACCCTGTGATCATGACCTGAGCTGAAGGGAGATGCTTAACCAACTGAGCCACCCAGGCACCACAATTTAAATAGATTTTTTAGCTAGTATTAATATATTAGCACAAATTTAGATGTTCACAAAAATATCCAATTTTGTATTCTTTTTTCTTCATAACATGTACCTGGCAAATTCTTACATTCAATTTTTCTACTTTTTGAAGTATCTTTTTTTGGCAGCAAATCTATGGTTTTTATTTTATTTTTTTTTTGTTTTGTTTTTGTTCTTTTTTGATTCTCACCTAAATCTAGGAGCAAGAAAGTGGCAAACTGATCATGCTTGGTCTCCATATGGCTCTCTAGTTACAGCAGGTGGGCAGGAAAGAGATGCCATCTCAGCGGTAAAGCTCCTCTGAGCTTTTTATTTAATCTACCTCTTGCCATTGCCTAGTCAAGGAAAAGAACAGTTTCTTCTCCCTCTCTCTCCAAACAGGCTGCCTGAGGATAAGAACTGCAAGAGAGAAGAGGTAGCTCTGTTTAGATAGAAGTGTACCCTGAAACGTATGACCTGACAGTCAGCCCCAGGAATGGTGCGCTCATTCATGAGTGGTACACAAGAGAAGGGATCTGTTTGCTGAGAAAGGGAGGAGATAAACTCCATTTTGGCCACTTTGAGTGTGAGGTCTTCATGGTGAATGTGTGGTTAGAAGTGGGCTATGTGTCTGCACCATTGGAGAACGATCTGTTCCAGAGATAAATATTTGGGGGTAATTGGCATGTGCATCTTAAAGTCACAGGAATGGATAAGATGGTTCTTATCTCATCAGAAAGAGAGAAAAGAGGAAAGGATGAGTGATAGAACATAGCCATCGCATCAACATTTATGTGATGGGTGAGGAATAAGAGCTTTGAGCAAGGTAGAAGGAAAAATCCAAGAGAAGACATTCACCAAAAACAGAAGAAGAGATAATTCTATGAAAAAGAATATTTGATAGTGCCCTGTGCTGCAGAAAGTTGAAGAAAAGGTAAGAAATGAAGACTATCCAGTAGATTAAGCCCCATGACATGGAAGGCACAGACTCTGGGGAGAAGAGGTGACATGATTTTGATGGCCTGGTGGAAGGTGAGGAAAAGAGACTATTGGGTGAGGAAAAGAGACTGAAGGTGAGGAAAAGAGACTGTCGGCCTCTTAGAAAAGGGTAGCTGTGGAGGGGAGGGAGCTGGAGTAGCTACAGCTAGAGAAGGGGAGAGACGGGTGTAGAGGTTTGTGGATTTTGTTTTGAAGGTTAGGTTGGATTTGGATCAAGCTAAGTGTGCTGGAAGACCGGTTGCAAGAAACAGAGTGAGGAGATCATCCAGAGACGGTGTGGTGGGCGTCCAAAAAGGTGGAGGGGAGACATTGACCTTGGGCAGAGAGAGGGATGCCTTTCAGTTTAAGATGGAATAGACTAGTGTGCCCAAAGTTGAAGTTAATGGACTCAGCAGATGGTGGCTAGGACAGGTCCTCATTGCCAGCTTTGCCAAACCTACTTTTATCTCAAAAGTTCTATATTTTTCTCTAGCGACCTTTATGTGAGGATAGAGCTGATATAAATATGCTCCTAAAAAGAGTCACAGTGCAAATCAGCTGTGCTTCCGAAATTGACACCACGCTTTGGGAAAGTTGCCCCGTCCCTGGCTCCTGGCAGGACTTCAGTGGCAAAGCAGCCTTGAAGCCCTTGAACTGAGAGGAACTTGAGGTGTCCCTCTTGGGGAAATTAAATGCAGGAAGCAAGCGCAGTCATCGTTTTGGCTTTTCCTTTCTGCATTTTGCATTGCAAGTGTGTAGTTTTAATTTTTAAAAATCTACGAAAACACCTCTTTGCGTTTCTAAGGTGCAGAAGCCCTACCCTGGGAGTGAGGCTGCAGTCTGGGTCAGCATTGTGTCCAGAGGCGAAGTGTTAGGAGCACCTGTTTGGGGTGGAAAGGGTCCAGAGAGCTTGCCTGCCTGCCTTGGTTTACAAATGAAACCCAGTTTTTGCAGGTCCTGAAAAACACACTTTTTTCAGGCCTTTGAGGCTTGTTGGGATCTGGGTGGCATTGGCCTCTGAAAAGATCTTGTTATGTAAAAGGAACACAGGACTAAACAATGAAATACCTAATGATTTCTTAAAGTCACATAGCCTTTCATTAAATAGGAACAGGATGTATAAAATCCATATCTAGTTTTAAACATAAACATTTCATTTCATGGCTGTTCCCCCAATATGAAACTGAGCAGCCGTTTCTCCAGATGCCACATCAGGGCTCTGAGGGAATAGTTGCTAAATCCAATACCATAGTTAGCTAGATATTGAAAGAAATACTACAAGATGTCTCTAGTCTAATCAGCAAGGCTCAGTGAACTAAAATTTAAACACACGGCACGGAATTAATGTGAGAATTTGGATTATAATCTCAACAAGGGAAATGTAATTGCTATGATTTTGAGCTTACCACGTTCTAATTTTTATTATTTAAAACCTATTAAGGATCCAGGACAAGAAACTCTCTTTGTTTTTCCTACAATCAGTTGTCATCGTGACAGCCAATTGTTTTGAGAAAGAAAGTACAACATTATTATTTATGAGAAAGAGCTGACACATGCAAACCATATATTTAGATGACTCTAATATGCCTGGGCCAGCATATTAAATCATATGCATAACTACTTGAAAGATAGATCCAGAAGGTTATAGGTAATTTTATGCAGGAACCATCAGCCCTATACTGAAATGAAAAAGTGCTCAAAAGCTAGTTCATAACCTATTGCTATTCTGCACCATAGAGTGGTAAAATGAAGAGCAGGAGAGATTTATGGAAGGTTCTCCTGCTCTTGAATGAATTCCCTGATAATCGTGTTAAAAAATGGAATTAAAACACACACACACACACACACACACACACGCACACATGCAAACAGTCATTTACCTGGAAAAAAATATATTTGGGGGGAAAAAGCCTATTGATTCTTTTGACAAATGAAAAATAAGACTCTGGAATATTCTAAAAGTCTTTAAAATACTCTAAAATACTTCAGAGAGTATGTAAAAATATATATGCAGTCTGTACATGTAGAAACATCCTGGAAGGTCAGATGGCCGTATGTTAGCATTTCGAATCTCTGATTGGTATGGTTATGGGCATTTTTATTATTTTTCTTTTGTTGATGACTATCAGCACTGAAGACATATTGCTTCCATGATTATTAAAACACAACCCACCTAAAAAACCCCTAAGTGTTTGATGCCCATTTATGGAGTGTTCAAAACCATCATTCAGACATTTGTAAAGAAGGATTTCTTTTTGTTTCTCAAAGAACTGTAATTTGTCTTTACATTATATTTATAAAGGAATTATTCAATCTCTCTAATTGGATTCTCTGTTTCTTTCATTCTCTGCTGCTCATATTCCTTGTGTTAGGATGCCTAAGACCTTAGTGCTAGTCCTGGACAGTGCTCACTTAGACTGAACTGCCCTGAGCCCCTGTCCTCCTCCTGCATTTCCAGCAGCCAAGGCTGCTCCTCAGAGTGGTGGCTCTGGGCGTTCCTGGCCAAATCCTTTCTCCTTATTGTTGGATAACGAAACATAGGAATCAGGCCAGGCAGTGTAGGAACATGGTTTGGGTGCCATTCATCCCCCTGATTCTACATAGCATCTTATCATTGATGAATTAATATATGCATTACAGCTATATACATATTCTGTGAGTGTTAAATATCCCCTCTTGGAACAAGTGAAAGAAGACACATAATTTGCTTTAAAGTGTTTCATGCCGTAATTAGTTTAGCTCTGTGAGTGCCTAGCAAAGTGTAACTTGTTTATTTTCCTTTCCTTATAGCAGACTTGATAGCAGCTATAAAACCTTTATTAGAAAATGTGACCCAGGGCCACCTGGGTGGCTCAGTCGGTTAAGTGACCGACTGTGAGTTTCAGCTCAGGTCATGGGATCAGGCCACCATGGGCTTGACGGCAGCGGTAAGTCTGAGACTATCTCTTTTCCTCTCCCTCTGCTGTTCCCACCCCCTCATGCCCTCTCTCTTTCTCGCTCTCTAAAATAAATAAATCTTTAAAAAACGAAAAGAAATAAAACGTGACGGAAAGCAGGAGCTTGAGACTCCTTGGACTCTCAAGGAGCTTGAGACAAAACTGTTGTTGATTTCACAAAAGTGGCTGTTGGTAGAAGTAAATATAGCCAATCAGTGGTTTTTATATATCAAAGTTCCATAAATGTAGGATTCTATTACAAGTATTTGGGGCTTCTCAAAATTGCTCCCACCTGTGTTTGCTCTACATGGTTTCTCCCTAGCCTCTGATGCCCCAGCCACTTGAAAGAGCCACGCTTATTTATGGGAGGTGTACGAAAGGTTGAGGACCATTGATGGTGATATAAGAATCTGGAGAATGTCATGGCAACTAGATGGAGGACCTATTAATGGAGAGGGATGGAGGCCAGTAGAGGCTTTTTAACCATTGACGGTTTCAAATGAAAAGCTATAGAGATAACTCCAAAGGCCACTGTAAATATTATCAGAGGGAATGGAGGAGGGAGGGATAGGGCTGATAGAGTTATAGCATGAACGTTTTCCCAGTGATTGTTAAGTCAGAAAACAGGCCCCCAAAGTCAATAATTAATCTCACCAAAGAGAATAAGATTTTGCTCTTAAGGGCTGTGATGGCCTCACTACTGCCTCTTAGAAACTTTCTGTAACAGGCAAGAACTCCTGCTAATGAGGGGGCAATGAGGTACTCCTGTTTAGTGCGAGCATTAAGTCTCTCAGGCCACTAGGAATTCATTTAATAAATTACTACTCTAGCGTAAAAAATCGCTCTCTAATGGCCTGAAAAAAATGTTCCAGAAGAGTAGCAATTTACTCCCGTCTTTGCAGGGAGAACCAGCCCCATATACAGGCTTAAGAACATGCCATTTCTTTGTCATTTAAAGAATTCTTATTTTGGGGCTTTACGATTTTCTGAAGAGCTTTGATTTTCTTAAATCCTAGTGCCATCTCAGGTTGAGAGAGAAAATATATACATATGTTCACACCACGAGGGCTAAAAACAGCTAGGGAAAAAGTAAAAATTCAGTGTTGACATAAATCCTGTTGGAAAGACGGCAAAAAGATAAGGGTTGTAATTTAAATCAAATTTTCTTGGTGTCTCAGTTCAGAAAGATGTGATCATGACAAAAAGGAATGGGTCACATCAAAGAATGGGGTAGCTTGGAGCTGAAACGGCAGTCGTCCTTATGGATGGCCATCACATGGTGCCATGATTAATTAAGGTATCTGCCAATCATATGGGCTTGAGTCATTGCTTCAGAAAGGGCAGAAAGCCTCTATATTTACATAGGGATCATCCGCTCATATTCAGAGTGCTGTCACTGCTTCTCTTGGCAGCCTCTGACTTGTTGGCAAAATGTCTTCAATTATGGGCAAACTGCCTAGTCTCATATCATCACAAACCAATTTGTCAGGATGTGTGTATTTGGAAGGCTTTAGAAACAAATATTTTACTTATTTTTAAAGGGTGGGGGGAACCCTGTGTACATACATTCAAAAATATGAAATTTTATGAAATTTCACTCTTCGATATTTAGTAAAAATGCTTATGCCTTCCACAAGGCAAAGAAACTAGAGAAGAAATATCTGCATTAATGTTGATGTTCAATAGCTCTGTGGATGTTTACAGAGGGATTGTAGAATAGAGAGACTAAAATATTTCTGCCTGAACCCCACATTGAAACTCACCCGCGTTACCAGGGTCTTTCTTCAAGCATTACCTCAGTGTCTTTTTAAAAAATCACTGTTTCCTCTCTACTGTGTGATAATAAGGGGGGTTAAATGGTTAGCTATGATAATTTCTATTACGATAATATAAAGGTATAAATGATGTAAAATAAATATAACCATACAAGGAGTACGGAAAAGATCCTATGGCAGCAAAAATAAAACAAAGGCCAATGAATGAAATAAAAGCTGAAATGAAGAAAAACATTAACATTCTTCCGTTTTTCTTGCTCCTTGCCTTTCTCTTTCCCTGATATGCTGTAGGAAAAATTCTAGAATTATGGGAACCAGTAAACAATTATTAGTACATAAATTATGCTGACGTTAATTCCATTGCTCCTCATCTATGATTTTATGTTATTTTAAGCTTTGAAGAAAACAGCTGCTTTCCTGTAAAGTTGATTGTAAAGTGAATGCCAATAAAACAAATGTGATTTTCCTATTAGATTTGCTTACAGAGTTTTAGAGTATTTGTTTATTTGTGTGTTTACTTGTTTAATCCTTGTCTTCCCTGCTAGATTGTGAACTTCAGAAGGGTAAGGCCCATGACTTTTCCACCACTATATTCCCAGCACTTGCAACAACAGTAGAATTCTTTTTTTTTTTTTAAGATTTATTTATTTGAGAGAGAGCACGCAGGAAGAGAGAATCTCAAGCAGACCCCGTGCTGAGTGTGGAGCCCGACACAGGGCTTGGTCCCATGGCCCTGAGACAATGACTTGCGCCGAAACCGAGAGTCAGCTGCTTGCCAGTTGAGCCATTGAGGCACCCCAACAACTGTAAAATTCTTAAAATATTCTAAAAGTATTTTCTCAGTGATTCTTTAAGACCTGCTGTTCAGAAAAATTATCGTCCAGTATAATATGTCTAATGGTTCATAAAATAATTATTTCTATAAGAGATCTCTACTCACGTCCCAATGAATGTATTAGCATACCAATAGGGATCTACCTGCAGACCACTGAATTTTCCATCAAATTATATTTTTCTTTTTGCAGCATTTCAGGAGTTGGTAGGACTTCTCTTCCACTGTCTGACAGTCTGCCCTTGCCAGTCTGCTAGAGGGATTACTTTTTATGCTCTTTAAGCTCCTAGAACTTATCCCCCACTCCTCCGTTTCATCTCTAAGTTTTTAGTAACAAATAGAGCTGGACTGTGAGGATTCATTTCCTTGAAGGATGCTCTACAACCTGCAAACGTCCCATGTTTGAAGCTTTGCATTTTTCTAAGTGAATGTGGATCTGCTGTTCCTACTCTTTGAATTTAAACCTCCTAGATAGACTTCTTACAATGAGAGATACTTACTTTTAAATGAGTTTACAAAATGGAAGCAAAGAAATTAAGATAAAATAAGCAATAGTGTGGGGCATTACAGGTAGAATGATGAGAAGCAAAGAGTAGGATAGAGTTGCTTTAAATTTCCCGCATTTTTTATTCTTTTTTTTTTTAATTATGTTCAGTTAGCCAACATATAGTACATCATTAGTTTTTGAAAAGGAATCACTGTATACTAATTAACAAATCTTGGTAGGAGCCCAAAACATAGATATGTCTCTTAATTTGTTTTCAAGCATTTTAGATAAATGTACAATATGAGTAATATTGGCTGGTTTCACACAATCATTTAAGTTCCCTGAAAAAAAAAAAAAAAAAGATTCTTGCTCTGTGATGTGAATTTGAGTAGATTTTGGAGGATTCCTAAAACCTAGTTTTTTCAAGATAATAATGATCACTTAAATTAAATAAAATGGTGTATATTTTTCCCCCATGTGTCTTTTTTTTTTTTTTTTTCATTTCAACTATTAAGTCAATGTGCAGAAATGTAGGCATGATTTTATCGGAGCCCTATTGCATGACGGTACCTTCCATGCTGTGCCTGCTATCCTGGCATTAATGGCACCCATTTCACTTTCAAAAGTTTGGGCAGTAACTTACATGTCAGTTGATGTAGAAGGACTTTCAGAACACCCCCCTCATACTTTGTACACTTCCCACTTCTCCCCGCCTCGGCTTCTCAAACAACAAGCTTTCCTTCCTCCTATATGCCATGGATACCAATATAGCATGGCCATTATATCACGAGACATAAAGGATTGGTAGCTGGAACCAGGTGTCCTGGGTCCACACCCACTTTGGCTCCTTGCTGGCTCTGTGAGCCTCTCTGCTGACTATCTCAGTGTCCCCATCTCTACATGGGCTATCAATAACTCTTCTTAAAAAGGCAGTAAAGTGTAGCAGATGCAAGTCTGGACTTCGAGGCCTAGCCGCTGGGAGTGAGTCCCAGCTCTGCGACAACTTAGGGCCGTTGGCGCTTTAAACAAGCTGATGCATGAAAAAGTTCTTCAAATAAAAGTCTAGCACATGGAGAATGGGAAGGGAATTTTGGAGGTGATGATAATGTATGTCTTTCTAATAACGTTTATTATGGAAGTGCAGTTGACATGCAATGTTGTATTAGTTTCAGACACACAACATAGTGACTCAACAATCCCGTACAAAATAAACAAATAAAAGTTTGGTGCATGGAATGTGCTCAGTACGTGTTAGTAACTGTTTATGATCACTCTGGAAATTAAACATGGTATCAGTGCAAGCATCTGACTTAACACACAGTCGGTGCTCAATAAATGAGATCTCGTAATATTACTTGATACTGGTCTGGCACATCTCTAGTTTCTGTCCGTGCCTAATGCCAGCACTAATATATGCATCCTAGATATTTTAAATATGTGCATACATATGTATGTGTATATGGGCCCAGAATTAGACACTGAGCAGATATTGCTTTATATCTGCAAATAGATAGTTCAGAGCTGCCAAACTGCAGTTAAAACATCTAGCAAAATGCCAGCACATTTCGAATAAGATGCAAATATGAAATTCACTTGCTCTTAGGGGTGTGTAAAGGCTTTGCTAAATTAGAAATGCAGAGAAGGGAGGGTTTATTTATCCTGTTTATTTGAAGTCAGAGCCAGAATCATGATGGTTTAATGGTCCTAAATATTTTGCTGGGTTTTTCCAAGAGAGAGCAATTGTATTTATCTCTTAAACAGCCTATGGCTGTTTCCACGTAGGAACTGGGAGAAATATTATTTCCTTAGCATTCCTTGAAATGGTGTAACTCCAGTGGAATATAAGCTCTTTTGGGGAATGACATACCTGACTGTCCTGTGACCCTCCCATGCTGGGCGTGGGCCTTGCATCTGTCCGTGCTAGTGAGTGTTTGCTGAATTGAGGAGGGTCACACCCTGCTGGAGGAGGTCAGTCACTGGTGGATTTCAATTCCCTCTCTTTCTTTCCACTTCTTGTTCATTAGGGACAAAGATTAATAATAAGTTTTCTTGGGGCACCTGGGTGGCTCAGCTAGTTGAACAGCCAACTCATGGTTTTGGTTTAGGTCGTGATCTGAGTCCTGGGATGGAGCCCCATGTCAGGCTCCGTGCTCAGTAGGGTGTCTGCTTGAGGATTCTCTCTTTCCTCCCCCTCTGCCCCCACCTCATATAAATAAAAAAATAAATATTTTTTTTAAAAATGATGTTTTCTCGACCTCACTGACACTTTAGGCAACATGTTCAACTTTTCTTTGTGCCAGCTTACATTTTATGGCTTGTAACATAAGGATCAACATTCTAGCACACATTAACTTCAGTCATATGCCATGTGCGGCTCAGTTTTCCTTTGAAATGGGGATTTTTATTAACTTAGAAATAGGAGATTCTCACTATTTGGCATACTGTACTTAGAATAAAGATATAAAGATATAAAGATTACTGTGACATTTTTGGAAAATGACAAGCTGTGACAAGCATGAGCACCCACATTTATAGGTTCCCTCTTCTTCCTGAGGCAACACATGCTCCAGACCTCAGAGAAGGGGCCTTCTGTCTAAAAAATCTCTTTGAGGGGTGCCTGGGTGGCTCAGTGAGTTAAGCCTCTGCCTTTGGCTCAGGTCATGATCTCAGGGTCCTGGGATCTAACCCCGCATTGGGGGAGGGTCTCTGCTCAGCGGGGAGCCTGCTTCCCTTCCTCTTTCTCTGCCTGCCTCTCTGTCTACTTGTGATCTCTCTCTCTCTCTCTCTCTCTCTCTGTCAAATAAATAAATAAATAAGATCTTCAAAAAGTCTCTTTGATTTCTTCCTGTCCTATGGAGGTCAGCCATAGACCATTGGGAAAAGCGGGTCGGAAGTAGAACTGGAAAGTAGTAGAGGTTTCCTTTCTCTTTAGGTCCCGGAGAGCCTTGCCTGTTTATTCAAGGAGATGTCCAAGATGTCCAGATATTTCCCAAACAAAGACCAACCTCGGCTGGTACAAATATGTCCTCTCCTCCAGTTGCTTGTTTCACTCTTGTTTAAAGGGAGAATACTCCCCCGCCGCTCCCCCATACAAATGCAGAGGCATTGACCATAGGGTAGGGGAGGGATAGGAAGGAGTAGGCCCAGGCTGCATGGGAAATGGAAGAGAGGCACCTGACATGGTCTCAGGCATTCAAGGAAGGCTTCTGGAGGAGGCAGCATGCCGGTTAAATTACCAGCCCCTCCAGAATCAGGAGATTGGTTCTTGATGATTTAAAGAACGGGGTCCAGATACTTTAAGGTATACTCAATCATTCCCCATCCATATTTCTAGACCTTTTTCTTATTCTGCCCCTATCCAACCTTCCATGCCTATCAATATTCCCTTTGGTCTCCAAACACTTGGGGTCCCCAAGTCTGCCTTCCTCTTCTCTGACTCATAAAGTCCTCGCCTTCGCTCAGGTCTAAGATTGCCCATCTATAATGTGTAGAGCAAATGAGGTTATCACTCCCATTTTCTTTTCTCAGATAGACTGGAAGCTCCTAGAGGACTGGATACATGTGTTAATAATACCCAGTACTATGGGCACAAAGTGACGTTGATAATGATGAACTTGAGTTAGTTGCAAGGCCCTGAGCAAAATGCTTAACTTTTCTGCACATCAGAGTGCTCTGCTGGAAAGCAGAGATAATAATGTCCATACTGGAAGGGTCCTTGCAGAACAAGAGAGAGAGAACGTGTGGCACATATCCACCTGGTGTCTGCCATTGAGTGGGCACTCAGGGGTTGCTGTGATAGCCATTGGCAGGGTTTGTTGTTTCGCACACTGTATTCAGGATCTGTGATACCGAGCCAGTGCTGACATGTTGAACCTCCTTCAGGCAGAGGTAGAACCAAAGCCTCCTGAAGTCAGAGGAGACCTTCAATATCATGTGGTCTGGACAGTTGATTTTTTAAAAAAATTACATAGTGGAGTCTTGGGATTCTATATGGAGAGTAAGGGTCCGGGGTGTTTTGTGTTGATGTCCATGTGCTGGGTCGAGGAGAGCGACTTTGCTGGGTCATGCCAGATATTAGTGGCCAAGACTGAATTTAGCTGGACTGAACCTCCTTTTGATTGAGGGAACAAAAAAAGCCTTGTATACAAAAAATAATTATTTAATGGTGCCTATGTTGGTACTATAAAATGTTTGGTCAGTTCCTGTGTTCTATTCTTCATAGTTAATATGTTTGACATTAGCTAGTAGCTAATTCCCAGCTTTGCACAGAGGTGCTGGGTACCAGGTGTTCGCAGTCGGCTAAATGCAGCGCTTTGCAGGCCACTTGTATCTGAAGCTTTTTCACAGACACTGACATGACTTGAACAGGGATTTCAAAATAATTGCAAAATCACAATAGACATTGGATCCCACTGTTCTCTCTTCTCTGTAAGCATCTCTCGGGTTTACTTTCCTTCTCCAAGACTCAAGTCCGAGAGAACGCATCCATTGTAGGCAGTCTACTTAGTCCTTATGCACACTGGTTCCCAGGAAAGGAGAGTAAAGAGCAACAGGAGCAAAAGAATAAAGTGCAAACATGAGAGCTTCCATTTCCGATCCTTAATTAATCCGTTCGTGCGTTGTCTCAGCACTTTGATCTTTTATTCTTCCCTTTCTTGCTCATTTTTGCTCATTTCTTTGCTTGTTAAGACTCCATCGGAGGTTAGGCAAGAGCAGAAAGAGGGGAATGCAATAGTCACTTTTCCTCTTTATTAACAGCTCCTATAAAAAATTTGGTGGCTGAGAAGATTGAAGATAAAATGAGATTATAATGACATTTATAGCTAATGCCACTGTCTTTAATTATGCCACGTTCTGAGCAGCAGAGATCATGAGACTGAGTTTATTTGACAAGTTTTCATCTAATCTAATATGTTACAAAAGCAGGTATTGACAAACAGCCATTTCCCTTTTAAGGTATATAATTAAATACATTTTGTAATACTATGATGATGGCCAGTTCGTTTTTAATAGTGAAAGCAGAAAAGATACTAGGTGGGAGGAGGGGCAGGGGGAATTCTGAGCCCATCCAAACTACAGCCTTGTCTCCGGACACGTAACTGTAAACACTGGGTGGTCACCACCTGATGCATCTCCCAACTTTGGCCATGCAAGGGGTTCAGTCCAACGGTGTTCAGGTAATTCACGAGCTTCAAACACCGTCTGAAGCCTCAGAGGAAAATGAAAGTAACTTCAGTGTCCTTTTGTCAAGTATCAGGCTATGCTTTCCTTGGAGTTGGTGATGTGTGCTCCTCAAATGTGACAATTCCGTTTACTGGAATGTCTACTCAGCTGGTCCGTCTGTCCTCCACCCCCGGTGGGGAAACAGAACTTATTCTGCTGGCCAAAATCTCCAGAAGAAAAGCTTAGTGCAGCTATTAATTTTATATGGTAGAGGGGCGCCTGGGTAGTTCAGTGGGTTAAAGCCTCTGCCTTCGGCTCAGGTCAGATCGAGCCCCGCATCGGGCTCTCTGCTCGGCAGGGAGCCTGCTTCCCTTTCTCTCTCTCTCTGCCTGCCTCTCTGCCTACTTGTGATCTCTAGCAAATAAATTTTTAAAAAGTCTTAAAAAATGTTTTTTATATGGTAGAATAATTTCCATTAACTGCCTCAGAACTTGCTCCACCTCGGAAGACCACCGTGTAATGTCATCTTGAGAGTCAGTCTAGTCTAGCTCTGAGACTCACTCCATCTTGAGCAGCCCCTTAAAATATTCCCAATAAGTTTGGAATGCTTACATACACTGTGAAACCTACTTTTCATACTATGACAATAATAAGTATTACAATTATTAGCACAGTGCAAACAAAAAGCTTTATGGGCAAGAAATAACTTAATGTTCACATGAGGTAGGTACTATTATTTCCCCCATTTAACTGTTTGCAGCTTGGAATAACTTTCCCGAGAGTCATAGAGTGGGGTCCAGACTCCAAAGCAGGTCTCCAGTATAGCCTTTATCCCCTTGCTGTTCTGCTTCCTGGGCCAGGTGCCCCCCCACTTCCCACCCATCTTTAGTAGCAGGGGGCTTCACTACTGAGTCTTATTTTGTAAGCAATTCATCCATACTCTTCATGCCCCTGTTTTCTTATCCAGAAAGTGACAGCCGCCTTTCAGATAGTTCGGTATTATTTTTTATTATCATGATGCGGGTGAACGTGATATAGACTTCTGGCTGTATGGCTTTTACTGGCCAGGAATATTGAATGCAAGCATATCTGGGCTATATCTGGATTACACTGTGTGTGCTGCTGTGACCCCTTCCTTCTGTGTTTGCCAGAATCCCAGTTACATAAGATACTCGAGGCCATGTAAAAATAACTCAAATTAATCTAAAGAACCAGATTACTTTAGTATATCTTATATCTTCATTAACCTTTTCCTTCTTGTTAGGATCATGTATTTGATTTTTTTCTCGGTATGGTTTCTTTGAAGCAGCCCCTCTGCTTTGTCAAACAACATATCATCGTGTGGTCGGATTTTATTGGTTCATGACTGTGTCAGTATGTTTAGTACTGTGTTCTAATGTACATAATGTACATTAATGTCTTATGTCATAAGTACATAATGTCTTATGTACTTTCTTCTAAAATATTTTCAAGTTTTTAAACCTAATATGCTTTGAAAAAATTGATTAAAAGGCATATTTTCTGGTTGGCTATTATTTTAAATTACTGGCATTTAATTGTGGCAATAATGGCGACACTGGCAACATTTTGGCTTGTGTGTGTATTCAAATGGTAATTGGAGACTAATTTCCATTTTCTAAATGCAAATTTTCCAGAAAAATGGAATTATTATTTGCTGCTAAGAATGTCACCTGAAAATTCTATTTGAATATTGAGTTATCAAATACTCCAATGTTTCTCTTTCCCCAATTATTAATGAGCTGCTACTCAAAACTCCTTAAATTTACAAAAATGATTTATAAACATCATTTAGATTTACTATGGTCACTTATATGTCATTAAAATAACATTTCTTTACAAGTATGATTTTTTTGCTTACTTACCAGACATGCCATTTACTAATATTGGTACATTTCTGCTTTATCTGTTAGGTCCTGTGGCAGAAGGACCATGCCTTTATTTCATTTTGAAAAATGTCATGTGGACCAGTCATATCAGCTAGTGGTGATCTTTCTTTAATTTATTAAGAGCCTTATTTCTGGGAAATAACTTATTTTTTGTTTCCATATCCTTCAAGTTTCAAGTAAATAGCATGTGAAGACTTTCTTCTTCATGCTATAAGGACTGGCGGGGCTGGTTTTTGATGGTGGTGGTGAGGGGTGGAGGTGAGGGGGGTGACAGGGGTGACCCAACCAAAAATCACCTGGATTCCTGATGTCACTTAGCGTCCTGGGTGCCCCTGTCTAGTTAGCTGGTTAAGTATTGGACAAGGACATTTGTCATACAGATGGTTCTTTACAAAATCAGCATTCTCTCAACTGTAAGGTTGTTGATTTTTAGGATTAATTAGTAGGGTTATTAATCCAAACAATTAAATTCTCTCCTAGGAGTACAGCCGTCTGATTAATTAATTTATTAATTAATCAGTGGCTTCTCCAGATGTCTGTTGAGATACTGTCCCTTGAGCACTGCTGAGATGTGTTTTCAGACCATGAATTAATCCCTTTCACTTATTCAGCTTTACAGTAAAAGGAGACTATTTATTAAGAGAGCTTGTTGTGGGTTTGCTGTGAGCAAAAATCTATTTGTAATTATTTCAGTTTATCCTTCTCACTCACGTATGTGACACACTTCTGTGTCATGAATTGATAACGTTTGATAAAATCTTAATAGCTTCTCAGATGCATTTCCTCTCACCGTTCTGGAAAGTGTACTTACAAAATTAAACATTTCAGCTCAAAAGAGAAGAGTCATCACATTCTAAAACATGATTTATTTATTTCAATAAAGCAAGAAAATTATACCAGTATTTCTAGTCATATAAATTTCATGACCTGTTCAAGAGCCACTGTTTTCAAAAGGCAGAACTTTGTGTGGCAAACTCTTTCTTCCTGCATCTTGCTTCAGACTCGTGTGGTACTCTAGGTCCTCTGGACAAGCCCTTTGGTGGTGATATTTGGGAACCCCAAGGAAGTCATTGTCTAGTAGGTTAAGAAGTGATTTCCTCTTCTGGGTATGGCTGAATTATTCTGTCATCTGGTCACCTAAATACTGCCGACATAGAACCACCTTCTCTCTCTCCTACAGGCCCCCCAGCACCTCAGCCCTACTCAGCCTGTCCTTCTTTGGTAGCTGTCTCCTTCCTGGAGCCATATTACTTTGGCTGGATTATGCCAAGCTCTTCAACACAGCCTCTCCACTCCGCTAATACAATAGAGTCCTTGAGGTGATGAAGCTGCAAGGCATTCTTTTGAAAAGTGAGAAGAAGTGCCAACATAATATAGCGGAACACAGCATCAGTTTTATAATCAGAAAGACCTGAATTTGAATCATTCATCAAGAGGATGATGATGATGATACTGACTTCACAGAGTAGTTCTGAGCTACTACATTTGAAAGACTGAATGTCATCCAGGCTTCTCCTTCAGAAATCCAGCCCCTGGATCTCCTAGCAGAGCTAAGAACACTTCTGTACATCAGATGTATACATCCATTCATTCACTTTTCAGTTGGTACTTAATATGCATTCATTATGTGCCCAACATTGTGATGACTTATGTCTCCAAGGTGCATTCCAGGCACAATAGGATGGAGAAGAAAATGGGTGAGAAGAAAAAGCTCAGAGCAACAGTTGAGGCTGTGGACCCATTTGAACTCACCAACATGATTATCTGCAAATTAAAAAGACAAGAGTTGAGAATGAGTCTCTGAGGAAGAGAGACCATTAAAGGGAGAGCAAAAGGACACACTTCAGTTGTACTGAACATGGAGGAGGTGTGATCAGTGGAGTGGGAGGAGAATCAGGAGAGGAAGAAGAGCCACAGTGGATGGTGTCATAGAAGGCAATGGGGGAGTTCCAAGGAGGACATGGACAATGTGACAAATGAGTCTAAGTATCTCTTGGCTTGGGCAAGGCTAAGACATCGGTGACCTTGTTGGAGTCACGACACAATGCCAAATTGCCATTGCTGGAGAGTGAAGAGGAAGGAGAAAAAATAGATTTCTTGAAAGAAGCATGGGTTTGAAGGGAATAAGGCAGTACATGAGGCAAGAAGGGTTAGGACAAGTTCATTTTTTAAAATAGAGGAGACTGAACATGTTGTGATATGTTCCAGATAGTTTTACTTGCCAAAACAATTTAAAATTTGCAATGAAATGAGGTTTCAAAAACTATAAAAATGGAAGTTAATCTGTCACTTCAATTTTAATTATTAAAGTAAGGCATAAATTCTAGTCTAATATAGCTCTAGTGTTTGTCAGAATTGGAGGAGAGATGCATCATTTTGATTTTTTTTTTAATTCTCTTTTTCCAGATTAAACCTGACATTTTGACTAGTGAAATACTTTGGGGGAAAAAGAACAAATCCAGACACTTTCTTGTGAACATCTTTGATGCCTCAACATTCAGTTCAGTGGTTTCCTTCCTGAGCAAGCTTTTGAAGCAATGAGAACCAGACCCACTGTCAGATCACATTTCAGTCAGTTTCTCTCGTCACAGGAAATTTGTAAAAATGAGCACATCTTTGCCTGACTGCTTAGTAAAACTAAAAATCCCACCACATACATCAAGCTGGGCCTGGGCTATTTCTTTCAGTCATTTGTTTAAAGGCCTTATTTCCATGTATTTTTACTGGACTGGCCTGACCTGTGAGGCAACAGTAGATGCCAAACAATCCTTCCCCCTGCTTGGGTTTTTTTGAAGTCTTCTATTCTTCAGAGAGAGAGCCACTCCTGTTAGCAGAGAGTGTAGGTAAACTGACAAGGGCTTATGGACTCTTCCTCTCCACAGTGTGGCCAGCAGTGGTGCTACAGAGTCACCTCTGGGGTCCTTGAGCCCATCCCTTATGGTGGGAAGAGCCCAGGGGAATGGCCCCTCTTGGACGTTCCATCTAGCAAGGGACTGTAATGAGTTTTGCAGTGATTCTCCATGATCCTTCCTTTCTAGCTCTCCCTGCTTTCCCTCCAGCCCTGCTTTGCAGAGTTCATGTATGAGTCAGTGTCCTCCTGCATGGGAATGAACTAAGAGTTGGCGATGCCAAACTTTTCTTTCTTTCTTTCTTTCTTTCTTTCTTTCTTTCTTTCTTTCTTTCTCTTTCTTTCTTTTCTTGGATTCAGACAAATTCTCTATTCCTTAATAGATAAAGGAAGTAACTGAACAGAACTGAGAGATGATTAGCTCCCCATTTCCTTCTTTTTGGTGTGTTGCACTTGGGATTCCTCCACCACCCCATCCCTTCCTCCCCCCACACTTCCATCTAGCTCAAAGCACTCCCTGCCCTCAGGTTTGTCTTTCTCTTTAATTTTAACATTAGGTGAATAAACATATCTATTCTCAGAGTACATTACATTCCCCCACTTCCCCTCTCCTCATTTAGAATCTTATGTTTTGACATGATTTATCATGGGTTGTCACCCCTGATGATTAGAAAAGGCACTAATGAGATGGAGCTTGTCAAGACTTGATCACAGGGTCTCTGCATTCTGTGGGATGGTAATAGGACACCTTAGAGAGACTTGGAGAAAGCAGAAAGTGTGAGAACAAGTTATGGATTCTTATGGATGAGGGCAGAGGTGAGGTGAGGCTCCTCCAAATCAAAATTCCTTAAGGAAATAAAATACTACCATAGCAACTCTCTTGTTGACTATGTAAGCAGTGCACCAAGTGATAAAAGTGAAATGCTAAAACTTTGAAGACGCTATTCACATGATCAGAATTTTCAATAATAGAGATGGGTGTTTCTTGCTGTAAAGATTGTTTTATTTGTGTAACAAACGTAATATGAAAAACCAACAGATCGATTAGCTTTCCATGGGTCTTGTGTGGAATGCTTGAGCTGACCCCACGACAGACAAGACTGAATTTATGGGCTCCTCCGATAGGATGTCTTGTTTGAGATCCAGCTGTTATTCTGGATCATCGTAGTGTAGCTAGCGAATTGGCAGCAGTTCATTAGGAAATGAATATCCAAAAATACACTCATCAGGAAATCCATCAGGTTTCTGCCATATGAATTTATAGATTATAGATTTA
Organism: Mustela nigripes; assembly: GCF_022355385.1. NCBI lineage: Eukaryota > Metazoa > Chordata > Mammalia > Carnivora > Mustelidae > Mustela > Mustela nigripes. The sequence goes on from NC_081561.1 coordinate 94,955,735, forward strand.
GAGTATCGTACATCCACTGAATGCCATAAATTAGAAATCTTCTGTTGGTCTGTAGTGCAACTATTTCATTCAGATGTTTAGATAATTAGGTTCTTTTTATATCCAGAGCAACTTCTCTAAGTCAGGTAGGAACTTACTTTAACGTAAGATTTGTATTTAACCATAACTTGTAATTTGTTATTATAAAAACCCCAACAAACCATTGGACACATGTCTGTTTAATACTGTTTTTAGAGAGTTAGATCTTCAGTACATCCAGGGACATACTCCAAACCTTCGCAATTGAACACATGTCCACATTTTATGGACACAAACATACCTTGGATTATAATCCTCAATCCTTGTCATGAATCTGAAAACTCACTAGGAAGGTATACAGTTTTTTTTTAAATTAAATAATTAAGCCAAAGCATTACTTTTGTCTTGCATTACTGTTACCCCGGGCTCATATGGTACTAAAGGATTAATCATGGTCTGTTGCTGGTCGACTGGTAGATTTGACACAGCTAACGCCACCATGAATGCGATTATGCATTTCAGAATTTTCATGAAGAAGCAGCTGCCAGAAGGAACATGTGCTGGGGAGTGTTCATATTTTATGAAAACTATCTTGGTCCATTGCCTCCTTCCCTTGAATTAGCACTCAATTATCCTAAAGGAAGAGGCTGAAGACTCAGCAGAGCTGGAAGATAACCTCCAATCTCGTTAGCCCAGCAGCAGCTGCCCGGATTTGTTCGCACCAATTTGCAGCACCTTGTTTCATTTCATTTGCGCTGTCTTACTTTGTAAAAGACACACATGTATTTTACATTTTTAAAATGTCTTAGCACAGATTGAGTGGTACATAACAGCCTGAAAACTGGTAAAAATCTCTCACTTAGGAAACATCTTTCATACCCATTTGAGATTGGACAGGCTAAAGGCTATATGCTCTCTCTCTCTCGTTTTGTCCCTTAACTTCTGGACTGAAAAGGGTGACATTGTTGAGTCAGTACCATTAATTCTGTAGTTTTTTTGTTGTTGTTGTTTTTGATTTTTGTTTTTTGTTGTTTTTAAATTATACCAACCTAGGGGTGCCTGGGTGGCTCAGTGGGTTAAGCCTCTGCCTTCAGCTCGGGTCATGGTCTCAGGGTCCTGGGATTGAGCCCTCCATTGGGCTCTCTGCTTCCCCCTCTCTCTCTGCCTGCCTCTCTGTCTACTTGTGATTCCTGTCAAATAAATAAATAAGATCTTTAAAAAATAATAATAAATTATACTAACCTATATCTTTAAAAAAATTATGGAGATAGTCAATTGGTCATATTCAGGAGGTATGTCTTTACTATGTTTGAAGGGATTCTTGTGGAAACAAGCATACTCACAAAAAATTGTCATCCAATAGAATAAGAGTAGTTCCAGAATAAGGTAAGTTATTAGATAATTTAAAACAGAGAAAGAGAAGAGAAATATTTTGCCATGGATACAGAAACAAAATGGCATGGCTGGGGCGGTGGGGGGGGGGGGGGCTCTGAAATCATGTGATTGAGCAGAACTACTGGAAAAAGGCTACATTATCTGAGGCTGATAAGCATCAACCAGGATGAATGTAATGGAAATACATTTTCTAAGTATGAAAAAAGTTACGGTGCTGTAATTTTAAAGTCACATAAAGGTAAAGATGAAATTGAAAGATAAGACTGCTTAAGTTCAAGATTCAGATTCTTTAAAAAAGAAACTGATCTTATGTTTCTTCCTGGGGATTACATCAGATATGTTAACTGAAGTGATTTCTAGGTGATCATAACAGAAATTAAATTGAGTTTTAGGGAGGAAAAAATCGCAGGTTATTAATAAAACAGAGTCTCTTGTCAGCATAATTTTAGGCCCACTGACACATGACCCAGGCAAGTGTGATATTTTTAGCACCGTATACATTCTTTTGTGCATGGAGATCTATATATAGATGTTAATATAAGTTAGTATTGACAAACAGAGAGATATTGTTCATTTGATTTCTGGTTTTAGCTTGTCTTTTTTAATTAGAGTCACAAATTCCCCGAAGGCAATCCTGACTTTAAAGCTACAGCAATTGAGGGGCGCCTGGGTGGTTCAGTCAGTTCAGTGTCTGCCTGCAGCTCAGGTCATGATCTCCAGGTCCTGGAATTGAGTTCCCCATCAGGCTCCCTATTCAGTGGGGAGTCTGCTCTCTCCCTCTGCCTCTCCCCAGGCTTCTGTTCTCTCTCTCTCTCAAATAAAATCTTTAAAAAAAAATTAAAAATCCTACAGGAATCCAAATCAAGACCCCAAAGATCTGCACTCCCTTGTTCATTGCCACATTATTCACAATAGCCAAGATATGGAAACAATCTCACTGTCCATCAGTGGACGAAGAGGTAAAATGTGGTAGATACACCCAATGAAATATTATTCAGCCTTAAAAAGGGGGTAAATCCTATAGTATGTGACAAAATGGAGGAAGCTGGAGGACATCATGCTAGGTGAACTGGGTTGATCCCAGAAGGTCAAACACTGCATGATTCCACTCATGTGTGGTATCTAAGAGAGTCTTGTACTCATGGAAGCAGAGATTAGAGCAGTGGTTGCTGGAGCTGGACAGAGGGGGAAGTGGTAGCTGCTAAACCATAGGTATAAAATTTCAGTCGTGCAAAATGAAGTTCTAGAGATCTGTTGTTCAACATCATAACTATAGTTAAGAATAGTGTGTTGTAAACTTAAAACTTTGTTAAAAGGATAGGACTCAGATTCAATGTTCTTACTACAATTAAAAAAAAATCCTGCAGGAGTCAGTGTTTCAGATTTGCTCTATTTAGAAACTGACAATAATATGTAGATGGAGCTGAGGGAAATGAACTCTCTCATACCCGCATGCCTCTCATACCCACATGGTGCCTCCATTGCTGTCCTCTTTAGTGCTTTGGGGACCTAGCAAGAGTATGTGACTTGCTGTGTCACAAAACTAGTTATGTGGAAAACCAGGTCTGGGATACAGGTTTGCCAATTCCCTGGCCAATATCTTTGTACTAAGCTGTTATACCAAGATTTCCAGTAAATTGACACTTAGCATATTTATGAATGGAGCAAACCCATTTGATATGATAAACCACCTTGCTGGGAGGTGAAGTTTTCGATTTTTCCATGTTTATGAAGGACTGGAAAGCTGGGTAGTAACTTATGAGGAGATATATATATATATATATATATATATATATATATATATATCATTAGGCCTTAATTTTCCATAGTAGCTGGATTAAAAGGCACAGGTTTAAATTTAATAAATTTGGTTCTTGATCTAGGGTATACGCTTAATATTAGAGAATAATTTTTGTTTCTAACATGAAGATGGACAACTGGAGAAATTTTGGTGCTTAATGAAACCACCAAAGTGACTTATGCCAGACTGACAGAATTGCTTTTTACATAATATGGACTTGGAACACCTGGGTGGCTCAGTTGGTTGGGCACCTGCCTTCGACTTGGGTCATGATTCCACCATCCTGGGATCGAGTCCTGCGACAAGGAGCCTGCTTCTCTGCCTGCCTGTGCTCTCTCTCCCTCTCTGACAAATAAATAAACTAAAAAAATTAAAAAAAAAATAATATGGACTCACTGTTTTTTTTTTTTTTTTTTTAACTACATGATGTTTCAATCTCTGTATCTCAGTTTAGGGCTTGTGATAGTGCTTAGATCATTTTAAATATTGCCTTTAGTTCTTCACACTATAAAGACCTAGCAGTTTCTGGTGAATATAGTTTAAAAAGATGGGGCACCTGGGAGGCTCAGTGGATTAAAGCCTCTGCCTTCAGCTCAGGTCATGATCCCAGGGTCCTGGGATTGAGCCCCGCATCGGGCTCTCTGCTTAGTGGGGAGCCTCCTTTCCCCTCTCTCTCTCTGCCTGCCTCTCTGCCTGCTTGTGGTTTCTGTCTGTCAAATAAATAAATAAAATCTTGAAAAAAAAAAAAAAGACAACTGAAGAGTTCAGCAGTTGGTATGAGATTGTGAGGAAATTATGCCCTCCCCCCCAAGTAAATCTGAGCCAGGAGATAGTTTCCCTGTTAGGTTAAGTGCTATGTAATTACAAAATTATTTTTAAGAAGAGGGGAGAGACAGTTGGCAGATTTGGCGAGTTTGGAAACACAGGAGTCTGTGCCAGCAGTATTAGATGGGGACCCAATTTCAATTCTGGTTTTCAAGAAGGAAACTAGTTTTGACTCATCTTGCCTTGAAGTGCCAAGGATCCTTTACTCAGCTTGTTTGGAAGAATTCTTTTGATCCTCTGACATGCTGACTTAATTAAGCCTCAGCATCATGGAATTTGTGAACCAAGGTTGCCAAATTAACCAAATGAATTCACCTAGTATGTAATTGGCTTAAGGATAGCTTCTCATGTAGGTCTAGAATAACTTTTGTCCACATCTGCCTATACCTTATTGGAAGACTAGAGCATAGAGAGTAGAATAGTCATTTAAATAAGCAAACAAACAAATAAATAAATAGTGGAGAACTTAACATGTTTTGCTGGAAGACCTTCTGAAGCTCTAAAATGTAGTCCATGATTTATATCTTAGTGTGGGATAAAATCAGAGCCTTGACTGCCAAACTATGGTCTGGTTGTGTTTCTGCATCTAAGATTTCTCTGACACTATCTTGCTATCACTCTCAGTACTAGGTCGATGTTCTGCTCTTATTGCTGTTTTTAGCACCATTTTTAATTTTATAAAATGTATTGGTAAGAATGGATGGTGAAGAATCTGTAAGTAATCTTCTGCTTTTAATCCTACTCTGGAAACCAAAGAATCATGTAAGGTACTTAAACTAGAAATATTGTCAGATTTTTTCTTTAAAAAATTTTTTTTAATTAACATATAACATATAACAAATTTTTAAAATTAACATATAATGCAATGTTTGTTTTCAGGTGTATGGGTCTGTGACTCATCAGTCTTACACAATTCACAGCGCTCACCATAGCACATACCCTCCCCAGTGTCCGTCACCCAGACACACCATTCCTGTTTCTTGAGATTAAGAGTCTCTTATGGGGGAGAAGGGGGTGGGATTATGGACATTGGGGAGGGTATGTGCTTTGGTGAGTGCTGTGAAGTGTGTAAACCTGGTGATTCACAGACCTGTACCCCTGGGGATAAAAATATATGTTTATAAAAAATAAAAAATTTAAAAAAAAAAGAGTCTCTTATGGTTTGTCTCCCTCTCTGGTTTCATCTTGTTTCATTTTTTTCCTCCCTTTCCCAATGATCATCTATCTTGCTTCTCAAATTCCTCATATCAGTGAGATCATATTATAATTATCTTTGTCTGATTGACTTATTTCACTCAGCATAATACTCTCTAGTTCCATCCACATTGTTGCAAATGGAAAGATTTTATTTTTTGATGGCTGCATAATATTCCTTTATATATGTATATATATATACACACACACCACCTCTTCTTTATCCATTCATCTGTTGATGGAAATCTAGGCTCTTGCCATAGTTTGGCTATTGTGGACATTGCTGCTCTAAACATTAGGGTGCATATAACTCTTCGGATCACTACATTTGTATCTTTAGGGTAAATATCCACTACTATAATTGCTGGGTCATAGGGTAGCTCTATTTTCAACTTTTTGAGGAACCTCCATACTGTTTTCCAGAGTGGCTGCACCAGCTTGCATTCCCACCAACAGTGTAGGAAGGTTTCCTTTTCTCCACATCCTCACCATCACCTGTCATTTCTTGACTTGGTAATTTTAGCCTTTCTGACTGGTGTGAGGTGGCATCTCACTGTGGTTTTGACTTGTATCTCCCTGATGCTGAGTGATGTTGAGAGCTTTTTCATGTGTCTGTTGACTATTTGGATGTCTTCTTTGCATCTGTTCATGTCCTCTGCCCATTTCTTGATTGGATTATTTGTTCTTTGGTTGTTGAATTTGGTAAGGTCTCTATAGATTTTGGATACTAGCCCTTTATCTGATATATCATTTGCAAGTATCTTCTCCCATTCTGTCAGTTGTCTTGGTTTTGTTGACTCATCAGATTTTTTCTTAACAAAACAACTTATAGAAAGCAGGGTGAACATGAAGGATATTTTTATAAAATATTAACTCATTTTTAAAAATCTGTTAAAATTTCATTAAAATCAACCAGGTGCCCCTTTATGTTTTCTTAAATTCAAGAGAATTTATAGTAATTAGATTGCAATATTTTGCAAATTTATCAAGCAATAATCTAAGATAGAACGATGAGTTGAACCCCCAAAGTAAAAAAAAAGTAAGCATTAAGATTGTATCTGGTTCTGGGCAAACATAATTTAAAAGGGAAAAAAAAATTCTCTTTTGAACAGAGAAACCAAAATGGTAAAGAGAAGAACATTTTTTTACCATATGAAATGTTCGAGGCACAAGAATGTTTATCATGGAGAAGCCTCAAGTCTAAGGCTTGAGGCTGTGTCTTCCACATAGTGCATACACAGCTCATACTTGTTGAATGTCTGAATGAATCACAGGTCTCAAATACTAGGGGTATTTTTCTGTGAAAGAGAAATTAGATTCTGTTTGGTCTCACAGATGGAATTATGACCCACTTTGCTGAATATAAGAAAGAACTTTCTACCTCCCAGCTATTTAAATGAGGATGGACAGCCTCTAGGATGGGTCTGCTGCCTGGCACAAACTGGATGAGTCTTTCGTGTGGGTGCTTTGGGGGGACTCAAGAAATGTATGGAAGGTTGAGTCAGGTGACTTTAGTGGCTCCTTTTGATTCTGACATGCTGTAAAATAATATTTTTTGTTTTCTGTTTTTTCTTGATCTATACTCCATATCCTCATTCTGTTATGGCAAATGTTGAGGATTTAATAGTGCCCCTAAATTTATTAAATCAAGACCAAAGCCTTGGGTCAGAGAAGGCAGGCTTGAGGTCCAAGGTGGGTCTTCCATCACAAAACTGTGTATTTGTGGCATGAGGGGAATATGTTGACATTGTGGTAGTTTTTAGAATTATTAACTCTAATGGAATTTTGAAATTTCTTTTGAAAATAGAAACCAGGGGCACCTGGGTAGCTTGGTGGGTTAAAGCCTCTGCCTTCGGCTCAGGTCATGATCCCAGGGTCCTCGGATTGAGCCCTACATCAGGCTCTCTGCTCAGCAGGGAAGCTGCTTCCTCCTCTCTCTCTCTCTCTCTGCCTGCCTCTCTGCCTACTTATGATCTCTGGCTGTCAAATAAATAAATAAAATCTTTAAAAAAAGAAAATAGCAATTACTTCTTAAAGAAAGCTTGTTTTCCTATATCAAATGGGTGAGAGCTATCTTTAACAGCTATTGATTTTTAAACCTCTCATTATGAGTTTCACAATGTTTCCCTAAAATTCATATGCTGAAGTCCCAATCCCCTTCTGAATGTGACCTTATTTGGAAATAGGGGTTTACAGAATGAGGGGTCCTTTGGGTAGGTTCAGTCCAATATGACTGGCATCCTTATAAAAAGGGGAGATTTGGAGACAGACACACATTCGGGGGAATGTTGCATGAACATGAAGATGGCCATCTACAAGCCAAGGAGAGAGGCCAGAAACAGATCCCTCCCTCACAGTTTGCAGAAGGAACCTATGATGTCAACACCTCGATCTTGACTTCTAGCCTCCTTAACTGTGAGACAATAAATCTCAGGCCACTCAGTTTGTGTTACTTTGTTATGGCAGCCCTAGAAAATCAATACAGTCTTTAAAAGACTTTACATATCTATCAGGTTTGCTAAAAGGAGAATATATTTAGAAGATTAGAGGAAATATTTACCTCATATAAAACATTTATTTTCTTTTGTGCACCTGGGCTTGATTTTCCTAACAGTCCAGTTCAAGTCCACACACCTCGTGGCTTTTGTCACTTTCATTAAACAGTTGGGAAACAAGCCATCAACAAAGCATGAAGATCCCACGTTATGTTGTCTGCTGTGCTCTGTAAACGGTGAACATAATTTTCTCACTTATGAGATACTTTCCATGCTGGGCACATACCTCTTGTTACACATTTTACATAGCACGTGTTCCGGATTTCCATTTCCATTTATATGTGAAAAATATTTGGGCTGGCTGATAAACACACAGGGAAAGGAAGGAAATGGATAATTTACCTGAAGCATTTAGCCCCATCTCAACTTTTATTATTCTGAGTTACCTCATTGGAGTAAAAAGAGGAGAAAAATGTCCCCTTTAAACAGAGACTTTATTCAAGACATGACTGGCTTTGGTGCAGTGACTACACTCCTGGGAGCAGTTGGCGGGCCGGGCAATGTTGTGTGTAAGCAGACCTCCAGGGATATGATTCCTAGCCGCCTCTCTCCCCACCACCATCTGTTGTGTAATATATTTCCTGCAAAATCGTATTCAAGCGTGGAATTGAAATTTGTATCATTACCAGTAGTTTACTATGAGTAAGACACTTGCTGGACATGTCAAAGAATATCAGAATAGCTATGAAATTCAAATCACCTGCTAGTCCTTTCGATCAGACCTGTACATACTCTCTTAGGGAATCAGGGTCAGCCTCCGTCTTAAAAGATTGACCAATGTTCTTGAACCAGTGGTCCCACTGAGGGTTTGGCCTTCGTTTCCCTCACTGTTGCAGGTTGGACCAGGGTTTTGGGTTGGGGCCAGAAGGACGGTCTGAGATGGGTGACCCACTGGAGAGGGACTGAGTTAGGAAGAGCAAGTGGTGGTCAATAAAAGCCAGAGTTCTTTGTAAGAAGGCAAGCCTAGCTCTGGGAGGGGCTGGATACATTCTCCTGGATGGGAAGTGAGAGAAGAGGGAGAGAATGGATTAGAGTGGAAGCTGGTCAGAAATAACCAGGGTGAGGGCAGGGCAACTGTTGTGACCTCCCGTGGGGTTTTCTGTAATGCAAAATAGGAAGGGTGCTTTGGACAACTCTGAAGATTTGGAATTGAGCCAGATAGTTCTCAGCTTGCCTGCTGGTTGAAATCTTCAGTTAATTTATTAGACTCCCAGAAGTCACCTGAAGTAGTACAGTCTTATTATAAGGACTTATGGCAGGAAACTCACCTGGGTCACCTAGAGCTCTGGGAAGAGTCAGACAGTTGAGCCCCATGGAGCTGAAAACGTCACCTGGGGAAGAGATACTTACCATCAGGCCCTGAGACAGCTGGAACTTCTGTCTTCCCATAGCCTCAGCACAACAGGTACCTCTGATCCCGTTTTCATATGTCTACCTTTTGGTTTTTACTCCCACCACCAATTGCATATCTATCACCATTTGTCCCAAGTTCAAACTCTCACAAAGCAAGGGTAGTATTGGTTTAGCTGGCTGGACAATGGGCTAAGTGCTATAGGGCTGAGCCAGTGACAGGACCCAGTGCTCTTTCCTCTTTTCCGAAGACATTGCGTTTAAAGTCTCAGCTTTTCTTGAAAGTTCATTATGCCCTGTAATCTTCTCCCCATCTCCCTGCATGCCCTAAAGTGGCCAGGAAGTGCACAGAGAGGATGTCTAGTTAATGGTTTCTGTTCTGTGAATCTACAGCTTTCGTTCCTTACTGAGCTCCAATTTTCCTATATGCCTTCTTATAAGGCATATGTGGGGAGAACAGTATCACTCCTGGTTCAAGCCCTTGGGCACTTACCTTGTTTCCCAACAGCAATTATTCCTGACACCTAACAGCCCTCTTGGACTGACACACTTGAGTCACTGATCTTCTCTTCCTGATTCCCTATTCAAGAACCCCATTAGCCATTGTCTTGGCAGAAGGATAATTAAATTTATGGGAACTCAGTAGCCTGATACTCCATTAAATGTGTTTTACACCGATTAATTTACATAAGAATAGAACAACTGAACATACAAGGTCCAGAAAGCAAGGAGAAGGAGATTAAGAGAAACAGTGAGGGAGCTGGAAGGAATAAGGAAGCGGGAAGAAGAAGAGCTAGAGGAGGAGGGAGAAGGATGGAGATAGCAGAGGAAAAGAGGTGGCAGAAGAGGAAAAAGGGAAAGAACATCTTGAGAACAGCTCTTTGCCAAATAAACATTTTTCTCAATCGGCCATTCCGGGCTATACCCATTTACACTCATCCACTGAGTGACGGCCCATCTTGTCTCCTTTCCTTCTTCTGGCAATCGCTCTGTGGAATGGGGGCACCATGCCAAAGGAAGCAGACTGGGAAATGCTTGAAGGAAACCATGAACAGGAGAGGGACTGCTGGGAAGATCAAGAAACGGGAGTTGGAGAAGATGGCGCTGACCGAGCTCCACTGGGATGGGAGGGTTGGCCAAGCAAATGGGGGGCGTCTGAGACTAACAAGACAGCCTGTAAAACGATATGCAGATCAAATAAGAAACTATTGATTCAGGCAACAATGCAGAAGAATTAAAGCAACATCGTGCTGAGTTCAAGAAGCCAGACAGGAGGAGCAGGAGACATTCTTATAACCCTGTTTCTAGGGAGACAAAGAGGAAGTAAATAAGAATGTATGGTTTTAGAAGCTGGCAAGTGATCACCTAGGATTAGAAGATAGTTTTATGTGGGAAGGGGCACAAGAGAATTTTCTAGAATTGTGTGTTTGCTCTGTGCCAGTTTGGAGAGTGAGTAAATGAAGTGTACCCAAGTCAAGATTCATCAAGGTGCACACTCCTGATTATAAAAAACATACTGCAATTGGGGGGAAAAAAAGCTTGGATGCTTGGGTGTCTCAGTCAGCTAAGCGGCTGACTCTTGATTTGGACTCGGGTCTTGATCTCAGTGTCCTGGGATTGAGCCCTGCCCCTCCCCCCAATCAGGCTCCGTGCTCAGTGGTGAGTCTGCTTGGGAATTTCTCCCTCTCTCTCCCTTTGCTCCTCCCCCCAATTCCTGCTCTCTCTCAAATAGATAAATAAAAGCTATATATATTTTAAAAAGTAAAAAGCTAAGCAGAAGAAAGTATACATGCAGAACAGTATATTTAAAATACCAACACAGGCAAACAAAGCCTCCTAGACACTAACCGTGATTTTACAATTTATATTTCTGTTTTTTTAAAGCTTGTTGAAATTTAAAATTAGGCTCTATTAACACCATGTGAATACATTATAGGTTTGATTTTAAGATGAGATTTAATAAATGTGTACCTTTAAATATGTATTAACTTAAAAATAGATCACAGGTACCGCTTGTTTTGTGTCTTTTTGGCATCTGTTTTCTATGATGGGAAAAAGCATTGATTTTTATTTATATTAAAAATGAGTAAAATTAAGAAAAACTGAGATTTTATTTATTTGAGGGGAAAAGTACCCACTATTTTATTCATGACTACGAACTTGTTTCTAAAAGCCCTCAAGAAATAGCTGAAGAATTTGCTGTGCATACTCTACTAGCAAAATAAATGTTTAGATCTTTGAAATATGCTTGAAGTGAGTGTTCATATAAACATACCTTCCTTAACTGAGTGATATGAAAATATTGGCTGAAACGATTCATATTTTTTTTGTGAGCCAGAATGCATGCATGAGTATTGTTTGAGTAAGTAAATTATGTTAACTACCGTTTGAAATATACCAAAAGACATCAACAGTTTCTTTACAGTAACTTTCCTATTCTGGACCAGAGGTCAGGACTTTCATCTTGGCTTTTATGTTGTTAAGAGAAAATGCTGCAGGGCGCCCAGGAAGTTGGTCACAAGGTGGAGTTAAGTTCAGACACTACAAACTAGGAGGCTGGATGGCCTCAGGCTTTTGCAGAACCTTTCTGGGGCTCAGTACCCTCATCTGTAGAAGCCTATCTAGTCTCATCTGCTTCTATGTGTAGCCGTGAGAAGAGTGAATGATCGGACACTGAAAGCCCAAGGTCTGGCGTATAATAGTTGCTCAGTTAATGCTTTCCTCCTCCTCCCTCCTCTCCTAGGGATTCTCTGGTCACTGTGATCCTTCTGTTAGGTGGTAGCACCTTTACATAGTTCTGTTCACTTGCTAGGTGGTAATTTCACAAGAAGAAGAGAGGGAGTGATCTTTAGTTCAGATCCTTTCCCCCTTGTTCTCGGTCTTAGGAAATACATACCAGTTGGACAGAGCAGGTTGAAATTAGGGGATAAAAGTGACTGGCCTGTGGATTTGAACTATTGGGACCTGCCTGGTTGAGGCTCTTTTCTATGTGTGGATCTCTCTGTTTTCTGATAGTCCTTCTCTAGGTGAATCTTATACCTGTTGCAAAAAGATGCGATCCTCAGGATGGGAGATTTGCACAGGCTTGTGGAAACTTGAAGGAGTATTAAGAAGAATTAATGGGGTGTCTTGAGGAGCACGTGGGAAATAGGAGTTCAGGAAGAGCAGGATCTCTTGGGAAAGTTGAGTGCTCTGTCCCGGTCGCCGTGCCACCAGGCCCCACGGGACTGCAGAGATGCCTGGGAAAAGCAACTTTTCTGATTCATTGGCCTTTGCAATTGGTTTGTGGCTTATCAACTCAACTTAGAACACAATTATGTCATTTTCCTCTGCGCAAATGTGGCATCCTCTTGAATCTAAGCTGCAGGGATAGCTTTATGAAATGAAATTGCTCCGTAGTGCTTTAAATGGAAATTGCCACATCAGCTACATGGCCGTGTCTATTCTGGAAGCTAATTGAAATTGCTCTGGCAGATGCCGGAAACAAATGCTGGGTTACATTAGCTTATGGGGGTCACTTTCTCCGTTGTGTCACATGTTAAACTGGTCACACGGGCCTGGATTCTAAGAAAGAGCACAGGGCTGAGAGAAAGGGGATTTGGCCCCTGCCTTCCATCCGGTCCACACTTCCGGGGGCGTTCCAGTCCTGTGGTGGGCATGTGCCCATTGTATAACAATACGGTACCCGTGACCCCTCACCCACCACCCAGGTTTGATGACGTGAGTTCAGTGAGAGAGTATTTAAAAGACAAAACTTACTAGGCACATGAATCATTCAACTTTGAATATTGATTTTGTCATTATATCCATATTTATTTAGTCTTTTACTCAACAAACATGTAGCGAGGGCCTGATAATGGTTAAATTTTATTAAATGCTTAGAATAGGCCAGAACTCTCTTTTTATGTTTTAACTGCTTTAATCCTTACAGTAGCCCTAAAATCTCGTTTTATGGGTAAGAAGATGGATATAACAGAGGCATCTGAGCGCTCTGAATGTGCTGGGCACGGCTGGACGTCAGGAGCACATAGATCGGTAAGATAGAGCAGAAATGCAATGACTTCAAAGTCTAGTTGAAGGGGGAATGAGAACAGAGATCAGAGACTCTGGCCTCTGTTAAGCCTGAAGGTGGACAAATGGCTGGGTGCTGGGGCAGCCCTGTGGAGGGACCCTTGGTAGCACTTCAGTGTGGTGGGAGGTGGGACAGATTCCAAGATGATGGGAGGGGGGTGGGATTAACTGGAGCTTGGGGCATAGACTGGGAAGCCGGCTGGGAAGCAAGCTCGACCTACGAGAGTTTCGGTTAAGATATCAGAAGTCAATGTAAAGCAAGTTATCAGGAACTGAACACACAGCGCAAGGTGAGGTCAGAGACTTGGGGAAACAGTCCACCCTAAACAGCCAGCTGTGAGGAGACAAAGCACTAACGCTCATTCCTCAATAGAAGCCCATGATCTAGTCATCTTTAGGTTCTGCAGAAGCTCGGAACCAATTACCCACTCGGCCAGTGTAGGGCGTCTCCTGAGTACAGAAAGGATATTTAAAGAGAACATCCAAGCTTGTTCTTGGGAACATTGCATTTTTCACTAGGTCCTTTGAACAATACATGTCTACCTATGGGATTCATGTCTTTGTAGGATTGTGTTCCTTTGGTACATTTGGATGGTTCACTGATGTTTTTAAGTCACTTCATCTTTTGGGGAGAGTGTTTCTACCTAGGAAGTTGAAACTCCTAGCAAAACAAACAAACAAACAAAAAAACCCCAATTCCACCCCCCCAAAAAAACACAATAAAATGTGAGAAAGGCTTTTAAACCATTCAGAAATAATATTGTCTCCATCCTTATTCAAAAGAAATAGGAAATAAAAACTCTAAAGTGAAAAAAAACATAGAAAAACACCATGTACTTGAAATGAAGTACTTAAGTAGAACACTGAGTTTATACTGAATTTGGCCAAGCTAAAGAAGGAATTGCATTGGTTATTTAGTTCGGATATCCTGACAGAAAGAAGCCCACACTTTGATCTGGAGAGAAACTTTCCTGACCTCTACACGTGACAGATGTGTTACTCCTAAGGAAATAGTTAAGATGTTCCTTGCTACTCCTAAAGTCACAAATTAATACAAGAAGAGATCCTTCACTTGTCTCTAAAGAAATGCATTGGAGGGGGAATTTGTACCATTTATGCTTAACTGTGATTTCTAAGAGTGAGAAGAATTGCCCTTTTCGAAGTTCTTGAGAAATACAGCCAACAGCTGGGAGAAACCTGTCGGCAGCATCAGGAGGTAGAGGTGGTCTCAGAAGTGTTTGGAACAGACATTATGATCCAGTGTCTAGAGAGGCCTGCCTCCTTCAGCGGAGCTAGGCTGCCTGGCAATGGAAGGTGCCTTCTAGTGGTGATTACCCCTAAATGACTGACACCCAGGTCCTTAGGATGTCACGAACCCTTGCAACTGTGTGCCCGGTTGGATCTATTACAGAAGTTCTCATCGAGTCTGAGTAGGCTGAGGGAAGCTTCAGCTGCGTTCTTTGCTGGTTAATGGTCTAGGGATACATCGGTACCATTTGAGTTGTTATGGAGTCTATATGAAGTATAAGGTATGTAATCAAAATCAGAGGAATCTTGGTGTTTCGTACTTAGAACCACGTATAATCCTTACCACAAAGAGCAAGGATCTTAAAAAAAAAAAAAAAAAAAAAAAAAGAACGAGGACCCTGGTCTTCCTCTTTGCCAGGCAGCCCTGTGGATTTCATTCCTTCCTTCTTCAACTTCAGCAACTCAGAACACTATCCTGCATAGTTCACTTGTTCCTTTCCTTCTCTGTGCCTTTAATGGCCCTTCTCTTGCCTGTAATGCCCACAAATTCCAGCCTGGGCCCTACCCCTGGAGCACACCTTCACGGCCAACTTTGACCACATCTCCACTTAGCTCTGCTCTCAGAACGAAGGTCACAGTTCACAGCATTTGCTATGCAGCAATTATGGGCAGAGCTTGGGCAGGAATTTCACCTGCAAGGAATTCACAGTATGGGGGAAATGAGACACAGGCATAATTAACTTAGCTTCAAGGCAGAAGTATTAAGCATTGTAAGAGCCATAAGATCCTTCCAGTCGGACCCAGAGAGACTCCATGAAGGAGACTGTGTTCCTGCAGCGGGACTCCCTTACGAGTGTGTTGAGGATAGGAGGCTGCTGAACGAAGCCACTATCCCTTAGCAATCAGTCAGCTGGAGGATGTGGCCAGCCAGAGGTCACCAGCAGCTCTGTTCACCTCGCAGGCCATGCAAATAGCATCGTTTCCCATGTGTGTCCTTATGTGAAGATGGTGAGTACACTTTCTTAAAGAGGTTTTGATTTGAAAAAAAAAAAAAAAAGAGGGTTGGATTTGGACGCTGAGATTGTCTGTGTTTGGGGGTGGGTATTCAAGGGGAGACACGGTTGGAAGAAGGAACCATGTATATTTCTGTGTTTGTATGTATTTGTGGATGTGTGTGTATTGGGGCCAGCCCTTTGGCAATAAGGCTGAAAAGATGGATCAGAAAGCTGTCACACAAGGTCTTATATGCCTGGCTACTGAGTTTGAATTTTATTCTGGAATCTGGGTAGTCGGTGAAAGTTTATGTATCAGAGTAATACAACGTGAGTGAGGTTCTTATGTACTTATCTTTACTTCTTGGGTTAAAAACGGGGAGAGACGCTGGAGATAAAGAGTCCTAGGGAAAGATCTAGAACTGCTAAACTCTAAATTGTTAAATTGTTAATTGTTAAAGACACCTGGAGTGTTTTTCTGTCTCTCCTCCTGGTGTAGGCTGGCTTTCCTCACTTCATAGGCCATATGGCAGGAAGGTGACCCAGCAACATTTCTTGTTTGAGAGACCAACCCAAAATGAAGAGAGTCACTTGGTCACAATCTCACATTTTTGGATGGATGGTCTGCCCCGGTTTGTTGAGCTTCCCAGGATTGTGAGATTATGGCTTACAATCATGGCAGCTGTGTATGTGTGGGTGTGGGGAGAAGGGCAGGGGGAAATCAAGAGGGGTCCCGAAGAACTGCATAGACTCCTCAGAACATGCCTACTACTCTTATTGCTTATTTAGCTATTATTTTCAGTAAGTCCTCACACACAATAGGATTAATGAATAGTTAGCCACATAGGACAAATGTCAAAAATCATTTGCATGCGGAAGGACTTTGACACAAAAATTGTACATTTATATCTGAGGACCTATGCTATGCTATTGAACTGTAGTAAATATTAAATTAGCCTTGTAAGAGGTAGAATAGGGAAAATGGAGTAATCTGAGATTATCTTTGCTATTTCCATGATCTATTTTCCTGTTAGAACATTTTCATTGAAGAAAATAATAGAACTCAGCAGCTGCTTGCAACAGTTCTTCCTCAAAACGAGTATATTGTGAAAAAATAAGCTTTCGCTCATCATTACTCTAACTGTGCTATGCCTAGTGCATCTGAAAACTTAAGATCTCAAAGGGCCATTACATTTAAATAAGATTGAATGCATTAGAGAAATGAAGAATTGGCAAATGGTGGATGCCAGTTAAGATGTTTCAATTAGATTGAAATTTAAACAAGGCCACATGCATTTGTTTTTTATTGTATTTATTTCCTGGGTACATTTATTTTACATTCCAAATTTCTGTAATTCTAAAATCAAAGGGAGAAAATCTAAACCCCTCCAGTGAAGTTCATAAGGAGCCTAAAAGTGAAGCTTGGCCAGCAGGCCTAGCCACGGGTCCTGGCCAGACCACGCATGCTGCCCCAACCCCCAGGACCTGTGGGGGTTCCCCAGGAACACAGGACACGGGAACCACAGCTCATACTCCTGGAGCATCAGTTTTGCTTAATGTGAAGTAATTAAAAACATTATTTTCATGTTAAAGCAAACAGAGGAAGATTATGGAAAGAGTTCAAGAAGAGCTTGATTTCTTTAATTAGGTTTTTTTCTTTTTTTTTTGGTTTTTGTTGTTTTTAAATTAAAAACTGAGTGTTTAGGGCAGTTCTCCTCCAGCTGTGCATTTAGTCATTGTGGGGAGGAGGCAGGGTGTTGTTGGAGGACAGTTAGAGTGGAGATTGTGTACAGAGACGAAGAGAAGTGGGTAACTTCTTTCTAGACCAGTTGTTCCGCTGGCAAGGGTTTTAGGTGGGGGCTGGGGAGGTCCATGTGACTGTCGGTGACTATCCCTTGCCTGCCAAAGGCTCAGGAGGCCAAAGGAGACCTGGGACTGTAGGCTCATTCACTCATATTCTGTGGTTAACAGGGATGCAGTGTGCCCACTGTTTAGGCTTTTCGTCATTGTGAGAAATGCTGTTGTTTTCCTGGTTTATGTTTTCCTGATGTTCAAATCACTCAGTATTAGAGCTGGAAGGGGCTTGTGGCTCAGCAAAGTGACCTTTCTTTCACTCTGTAGAATTCAGTCTGGCTGAAAGAACTAAATTGAATAGGGGAGTTACTGAAATGACTTGCCTCGGTTATTAATTGACACATTTATTTATTATTTATTAGACTAGGAATCTGGTTTTCTGAACTCCCATTCTTAATTCTTCTGAGAAAATAAAACTACAGATTAGACGGAAATGTTAAGGCTCAGAGTGGCCTTAGCTACTTAGATTCCTTGGTATCTGAAGTCTTATCCTGAACCTCTGGCAAACTACAGCTCTGCTCACAGCTGATTTTTAGATCAATCAGGAGCTAAGAATTTTTTTAAAGGTTATTAAAACAAAACAAAACAAAACAAAAGATGAATAAGTGGCAAAGATTATATGTGGCCTTCAAAGTCTGAAATGTTTACTCTTTGGTTCTTTACTGAAAAAGTTTGCAGATCCCTGAGGAACCATGGCCAACCAAATGAACTCCAAATCCAGTCCCAACTTGCTCATGGAACCCTATTTCAGTTCCAGGCAGCAGAGTGCTTAGTTCCAGATGGTCACAAATGGTCAAACCAGTTACCACAATCTTATTTGTATTTCCTAGCTTATTTTGCAATTAAAAGTAGCCCTGTGACTTAGTTCTGACCTAGAAGAGCTGAAAGTCTTCTAATTGGGAAAAAGGTAGTGGTTTGGGGAAATCTTTTGCTTTTTTGACATATTTGACAGCACCTATTTCACTTCTTTGACTGATGTGATGGCTGGATTTGCAGCAGCTCTCTTGTTACCATAAGGAGATGGCCAAGAGTACTGCAGTGTCACTGGCCTAAACATTGAACCAATACCAGCAAGCAACTATCTCAAGATGCCTTGCTGCATTTAAGAAAATTCGACCCATGTTTACTGTAGCCACTGCAATTGTTTTGTTACTTGCAATCAAATACCTTCCTATTGATAGAGGTGCTATCCAGCCTAAAAACATCAATTGCTTCCATTTTTTTATTCTAGGAAGTATTTTCTAGTCAGCCAAGAGTTACTAGAGATCTTCTGATCTATATTTTCATTCATAATTGTTCTACCTCCTTATTACTTACTCTAATATAGATTTAGCTTTTGTAATTAGTGTTACTTTTATGCATTTTAGATAAGCTATATAACCTTGGAAAATTGTCCTTTCATAGTTTCCAGATTTTTAGAATGGAAATAATAATAGTATGTACCTCATAAGGTGCTTTTGGGGAATTAAAAAAAATCATGCCTTTGAAACACTTAGCAGAGGGCTTGGTACATAATTTGTGCTAAAAAATGTGAGTCGGTGTTGCTGTTGTTTTATTGTAATTCTATTTGTCTTTCTCTTCTCTTTCTTCTGGGTTTCTGGTAAAGGTTATATATGGGTCTCCATCCCTTTACTAATGGCACAAAAGCAATGGCTTTGGAACTATCGGGAAATATTTACCTACGAAGAGAGACTTTAACACTTGAAATTCAGTGTTGGAAATAATCTGAAGACTTCTCATTCCTGGATGTAATTTTAATTTGAATATCAATATTAGACCGACTTGGAGTATAAAAGATAGCAGAAGTATTTTCTTTGAGCTTTCCAAAGTTACCTGGATAAACTGGGTAATGATATTTAGAAATGCACCTCCTGACCGACCAGAGGCTCTTGCTTATGTTTAACACAGTTTGATGATTTGAAAGGATCTGTGTATTATGGCACCTGAGCCATATACATTTTATGTAGGAATTTTTTATTATACCAATTTATATTTCTCATAAAGAATCCTTGGGGTTTTGACAGGGAAGAGAATCTATTTAGTAAAATTAGGGATGGGAAAAAAAAAGTGCCTCTTTTTTAAATGATGCTTCAAAAGGAGGAATATTTTTATTGCAATAAATTATTTTTTGATTGCCTCTATACCTCTTCCTGCTCCATATCCCCATTCTGAATGGCATCATTAAACAGTGCCCGATGTGAATATTAATGTGAGTCAGGAGAAGGCTGCCAGCCACACACAATGCATTCAAATGTTGGCTTTACATAATTATCCTTCCCTTTTCCTGTGCTCTTTATGATGCCCAGTCTAGAATTTGCAGTGCTATCTAGTAAATCTGAGTGAAAATTTCTTTATATTTGGATGATAGCCTAAAGTATTGCCAGCCTTGTACCTAAATGAAATTTGGCTCAAATGAAAGCAAGCTACTGGCAAAAATGAAATTTTACTAGAGTTTTAAAGACACTATTCACATTCATCTATTTTACATTTTTTTTTTTTCTGTACAGATGTCTCCTGGCACTAAGTCATTGTTCTGTATCTTTGATAAGTACAGAAGGGTTAATAATTGTGGCCACCCTAGCCTAAAGCCTAGGATTTTGTTCAAAATAGTTACTGAATACTAAATGAGAAGCCTAGAAAAAAATATCTTTAATCTGAGAAAACATGGAGTTCTTTATGAAGGAAAATATTATTATTAAGGACGGTAGATATTGCTGATAGATTTGCTTATTGTTTGTTTCCTGGATGTTGACGAAGTTTTTTGAATCTACTCATAAGCTTTAGGTAAGGGAGAATAAGGTCCCAAGTAGAAATTTAGACAGGTTTTGGCTTCCTTAAATGACTCTCACCCCTTAGTATGAATTACAATCTAATACACAGAACAAATGTAAATCCTATTCATGGACCAAAATTGATCATTTGTAAGGATTTGTGGGGGGGCGGGGAATGACAATTTCTAAAATTCTGTCAATTGTTAAGTGTGGCCTTAATTTTCAAAAATAATAAACTTAGTACTCATTCCATCCCAGTATAATTTCTTAAGAAAAACATATTTTGAGAATTAAAAAAATTTAAAAAGCAGGGGAGGACTAGGAGCCAACATGGTTTTGCTAAGATATTTTGATCTTCTGGTAGGATTACAGGAGTGCTGGTAAGGGAAGGTCAGTACAATCTCACCGAATTTCAAAAGATGTTTGTCATAGGCTCTCATGTTGTATTTGTAGGAAATAGAGAATTTTGGTCTCAATCACCAGTTTTCAAAGGTTCATGTGAACACAGAATTTTTTTTTTTTTTAACAGAAGATCATGAGAAAAGCACTATGCAAGAAAGAAGGAGAAAGAGGAAAAGAGTTAGCTTAGGGAAAGGGGAGAACACCCTCTCTTTGCTCTGTTCTTTACCACTGCAGCCCCTAAAACTCACAACTCTTTGGAGAAGAGGTGGAAAACCACTGACTCATTTGATAACATCGTTGTTTGGGTTCATTAATTGATTGAATGGCCGTCCTCAACAGGGCTCCTTATTCTATTGAGGGCTCCTTATTCTATTGATGGGCATTCTAGAATGCATTCTTCAGTGGAATGTCAGAGCTTCCTCTTCTGTTTCTCATGTTTTTCATTTTCTAAATTTCTTAGGTGAAGATAAAGATAGTGGTGCTGATCATATTCCTGAATATGAAACTAGGGAAAATATTAATGTGATGGAAGGCAAAATCAGTCTCTAATTGGGTCTCCAAGGGGTAGAATGACAAGGAAGTCCAATAGGATGAAATTTAATGGGAATAGATGAAAAGCCTTGCATTTAGGTTATTCAAACCAGTCATATATGTATAAGACAGAGGATATAATTTAGCATCAAGTATGAAAAAGGCTTGAGGGTGCCAGTTGGTTTTAAAGTGGATAGTAAGAAAGAGAAGTAAAAGGATATCTAGGACAGGGCAACATATGATCTCACATTTTTGGATGGTCAGAGCCAGCACGAGCTATAATATGCATTATGGTAAAAACACTAGTCACTTGTGCTGGGTCACAGAGTTATCCACTTTTACTTGGTGTATGGATTGTTATCCCTGTTTCTAACTACACAGTTTCGTCTCGTGGGGGTGCGTCAAGAATCTCCTCCCTGGGCCACTTCTCCATTTTAACCATCAGCGGTGATGTGCTCTGAAATAGCTGAAGTCAAACTTCTATCCACTGAAGAGGGTTTTTTTGTTTTTTTGTTTTTTTAAAGATTATTTATTATTTATTTGACAGACAGGGATCACAAGTAGGCAGAGAGGCAGGCAGAGAGAGAGGAAGGGAAGCAGGCTCCCTGCTGAGAAGACAGCCTGAAGCAGGGCTTGATCCCAGGACCCTGGGATCGTGACCTGAGCCCAAGGCAAAGACTTTAACCCACTGAGCCACCCAGGCGCCCCACTGAAGAGTTTTTAATGAGTCATGATCCTTGGGTTTTCATAAGACCAAACTGCCCGGTTTTTCACCTACTCCTTACACAAGAGGCATCCAAGGGTCAGGAGGATTCAGACCACAAGCTCGATGAGTGTCCGGTGACAACACTCTTTCTTGGGCTGTTTGTTCACTTCCAACCTAGTACTCAGTAATAAAATTCGCAAGTGTGTGTAAATGGCTAATGTGCTTTTAAAAAGAATAGACCTGGAAATAATATTCTTTACAAATTGATGCTATGGCAGGTATTAGATTAGTTCCCCTATTTGAGCATCATGATTTAAAATTTTAATAGTGTGTTTAATACTAATTAAAGTGTCCTACAGTTCTCATAAGTTCTTCTCCTTCCTTTTCACATTCTTTCTCTCCCACTATCTTCGCATTCCTCCTCCTTCCTTCTCTATTAAGAAGGAAGTACCAGTAAGTACTTTCTATGCCACAGGTACTGTGGAAGGAAAAGAATAAAAACACAGGACCCTTGGATGAAAGGGGAAGTTGAATGAAGTCACAGAAGGACCGGCATGCCTGTTTTCTGGATGCTCTTTTGAAAGCGACTATCTTGGGGTCCCCGGGTGGCTCTGTTGGTGAGCATCAGACTCTTGGCTTCAGCCGGGGTCATCTTGGGGTGGTGGACAGACTCCAAGATGGGCTTCATGCTCAGCACGGAGTCAGCTTGAGATTCTCTTCCTTTCCCTTTGCCCCTCCCCCCACTCATGCTCTTTCACTCTCTTTCTCTCTCTCTAAATAAATAATCTTAAAAAAAATAAGAGACCATGTCATTCAACACCTAAGGATTCATGAGGTTTCTTCAAAAATGTACCAAATATAGCATTTTTGAGGCAAATTATCCAATTGCTTACTTTAAAATTGTAGTAATTATTATAGATAAACTTTCAGCAGGGTTACATGTTACTTGGTTTTGAAAAGATGAGAAATTCCAGCTGGGCACCTTCTGCTGTCACTACTCTGTAAGGTTTCCTGACCTGAGGCCTGCAGTTTCTTATTCTCTGTCACTGGGAGCAAAATATCCAGCGACATTATTAGCTTTGCTGGTTGCTGAATGGAGTGGGAATGACTGGAGACATCTTCTACTTGCACAGTGCAATCTGGCATTTTGTGGAGATAGCCTTAGGAAAGAAGCCTATACCCCCAAAGGCTGACAACTGCTCTTTTTCCAAGTAAAGGAAAGTACTGGTATTGGTGTGGAAATGATTTCCTCTGAGGGCCAACACACACTGCCTCTTTGCAAAGCACTGAACTTGATCTGGCAATTCAAATATAATTAAAAATTTCAGATAATGAGTTTTTATAACATTACAACAAGATCTGCTAATTCCTCCTTTCATGAATTCACTTTTTTTATGTGCAAAAAACTGCATCCATTTTCCTCTTTAAGAAAACAGTTTGAGGGGTGCCTAGGTGGCTCAGTGGGTTAATCCTCTGCCTTCAGCTCAGGTCATGATCTCAGGGTCCTGGGATCGAGTCCCGCATCGGGCTCTCTGCTCGGCAGGGAGCCTGCTTCCTCCTCTCTCTCTCTGCCTGCCTCTCTACCTGCTTGTGTTCTCTCTGTCAAATAAATAAATAAAATCTTAAAAAAAAGAAAATAGTTTGAGTTGTACTCCATACCTTACAAATCACAAAGTATACAGTTCAGTGATTTTTAGTATGTTCAGAATTATGTAACCACCACCACAATCTATTTTAACACATTTTCATCATCTCTTAAATAAACCCTGTATCCCTTAGCAGTCACCCCCGCCCCCGCCATTTCTCTCCAACTTCCATCCCTGCTAGCACTTGGCAACTAGTAATTTACTGTCTCCCTTTTTAAGATTTGCCTATTCTGGACATTTACTGTAAAGGGAATCATACATATGGTCTTTTAGATCAATATATGGTATTTATGATGGGTTTCCTTCATTGGGCATAATGTTATCAAGGGCTATCCATGTTGTAGCTTGAATCAGTATTTCATTCCTTTGTATAGCTGAATACTACTCCATTGCATGGGTATATCTCCTTTCTATTCTTTCATTTTCTGGAGGCATTGAAGTTTTATCTCATCTGTTGGATTATAAGTTTTGTTTTTGTTTTTTGTCTTTATTTTATTTTTTTTTTTTGGAGGGAGAGACAGGGAGAGGGAGAGAGAAAGAAAAAGAATCTCAATCTGAGCCCAAATCAAGAGTCAGACGTTTAACCTAGGATTAAATGTATTTTAAGGAGATGGATTTCTTTCCTTATTAGACTTAGGTCTCCTACAACATAATACAAATATGTTATAATTGAATTGATGCTAAATAGATGTAAATGTAGAAAAAAAGAAAAAAGCTTGGCATCTTTTTAGCTTAGCCAGAGGGGAGCTTATTTAGGGAAGATATGAAAGGGAAAGTGAGAGAGCTGGTTTGGCATAGTAAGTTGAATGAGTATGAAATAGAAAAGGATAAAATAACGGAGAAGAGCTAAACCCCACAGTGGGATGCAGAGGACCTTGGAAAGAAGAAGGCTCAGAGATAGAGTGGGAGTAGCAAATGGATATACCCAGAGATACACAGAACCATTTTAGGAGCCAAAATTTTATAGTACTCACCATGTATTACATTGAGAATTTTGGCAGAGCCAACCATGTACATAGTTATGTTTGGTTGCTTTGTATAATATCCTGAAATTGTTTCAGTGTATATTGAAAACCAGTTCATTGGTGAGTAACTGAAATTTTTTGGTGGCTTATCACCATCCTCCTCCTTCTCATCCTACTGCCACCACCACTACCATCATCATCGCCTGGACATTTACCGAATACATGTTAAAATGGACCAAAATGGGTCTTTTATGATATTCATGACACAAATTCCAAAGCAATTTACATGGATTATTTTATTAGTCTTCCTAACCATTTTATGCGGTAGGACCTATTCATATCCTCAGTGTTACGTATGAGAAAAGTAGGGTATGAGGTTGGAATTTGAACTAGGATTGATCTTCTCTGATATCCTCATATTCTTGTAAAGTCATTTCTAATTGCAGCTCCCAAACATTTAGTCTTAATTCTGCTTCAGTTCCCCTCTATATTCAGTCCATTTTGACTTTAAGATGATTTTATAGTTGTGGTGGTTTAGATTATTAGCAAATAAACTCACGGACCCCCTCTACCCCCACCCCAGCTGCTCTCCATGTGGGTGGCATGTGCTTCTCACCTCATTAATTTGGGTTGATGTGACTGGCTTTAGTCAGTGGAATATTAAGAGATGTAAAGCAAGTAGAGGCCTTAAAATGTGCTAGCACTCTTTGACTTGCCTTTCATGCACTGATGATCTCCCACAAAAAGAGGATGGCCGCATAGACACTGTCCCTTCAGTCTGGGACCTAGAATGAATACATATGGAGCAGGCCAGAGCCAACCTGCCTGGGGCCAAGCCCAGCTGATATGCAACCTTGAAGCCCACTCAGATCTGCTCAACTGTGCAAATCTATGAGCACAAGAATAAATGTTTGACCTTGCAAGCCACTGGGTTGGGGTCCTTTGTGATACAAACTTATTTTTGACGATATTATTACAGTAGAATCTGTGTGGGCTTTCACTAAGTAATTAATTCAAGAGTAATTTGATTGTCTACCATGTATTGGCCACTGTAGTAGGTGCTGGGCATACAGAGATGCATTGAGTAAAGTCTTTGGTGTCCTAAGTTTGGTGTTTAGTCAGGAAAAATGATATGTTCATATATTATTAGGAGGAAGGATGAAATCTGGCAAGGTGCCCAGCAGGTGGCTATATCTGTGCTCTGGGAGTTCCAAGAAGAGGACAGCATGAATGACTGGTGTATCTAGAAAGGTCAAGGGGCTATGAGGATGCAAGAAAATTTATGTAATATATAGGAGGACTTGCCTTCTCCGAACACCAAGAAATGTCCCTTTTCAGGAGGTTTTCAGTCATGATTGAAGCAAATAGAGAAGAAAGCCTTATCAAGAGTTGAGAAATTAGACATCCACCACCAAAAATGAGAAATCAGAGTCTCTCCCGAGTAATTCATTGTTACGAGCATGTGGTCAAGATACTTGCATGAAACCATAAGAATGAAATGACAAAATCCCCTCATTTTCATTTTTTTTCAGCTGGCCTGGATTATCAAAAATAAGATAACTTGTCATGATATTCCTGTGTCTGTCACTTTTTATCAGTTTTATTTACTTCTGTGGCCAAGATAGCTGGGGGTGCTGCTGCCCAATGATTAAGTGTTTGGACTCTGGGGTCAGGTAGACCTGGGTGAAGATCTAGCTTCTCAAGTTATTTAACTTTTTTACACTTAATAATCCTTCTAAAGGGTCAGTCATCTGGCCGACCACCACTCAATGTTAAATCTTACTGTTCATGGTATGAGCTAAACTCTAACCTCTGGGACCTATGGTCTCCTGCTGCTACCTCACATTAGGAGATGGTCAGCAGATTAATTTTAAATATACTTTTTTTTTTTTTTAAAGATTTTATTTATTTATTTGACAGAGAGAAATCACAAGTAGGCAGAGAGAGAGAGAGGAGGAAGCAGGCTCTCTGCTGAGCAGAGAGCCCGATGCGGGACTCGATCCCAGGACCCTGAGATCATGACCTGAGCCGAAGGCAGCGGCTTAACCCACTGAGCCACCCAGGCGCCCAATTTTAAATATACTTATAATTCAGACCAAACAATAGACTTAGTGAAAAATATGCACACACACACACACACACACACACACACACACACACACACCAACAACAGCAACAACACTGTCTTGGATAAATAGAGGGATACATCTTAGAATTACTCAGCCCAGGCAGTAATCTTCCAGCCACATGGAGACAGCAAAGAGAGAGAGGTGATTGAGCATCAGGTTGAAAGTGGGTACTAGAAGCTTGTGGAGAGTTGTTCATCTGGCACAGAGCAGCCCAAGCCTGGACAGCCATCATTTTCTGGGGCCAGTAAGATACTCCAGGTAACAGGGCTCCATCTGCCAGACCCTCCTCATCTTAAACAGAGGGGAAATCCCATAGCCACAAGGGAGGGAGTCCAGGAAGGGTGAGGGGTTCCCCTCTATATTCAGCTCAATGCCAAAGAGTTGGGGACGTAAAGGGCTCTTCATAAATATTACGTGTAACAGAGTAAACTAATTTCAGATGCCAATTGAAACTATGTCATCACGGGCAGGTTATGACTTTATGTCTCTGAACCACAGTTTTCCTATCTATTCAATGGATAATACCTACTTATCTCCCTTGGGGCCATTGCAGTGATAGAATGAAATGCTCCAGGGGCACCTGGGGGACTCAGTCAGTTAAGCATCTGCCCTCAGCTCATGTCCTGTTCCCTGGGTCCTGGGATCTGGCCCCATGTCAGGCTCCCTGCTCAGCCAGGAGTCTGCTTCTCCCTCTCCCTCTGCCTGCCATTTCCCTTGCTTGTGCACACATTCTCACTCTCTGTCAAATAAATAAAATCTGAGAAAAGGAATGAAAGAAAGGAAGAAACACAGCCTGCAAGCATACTTAAATCCTAATGTGCTTGTTAGATATAAGGGATGAAGGACCAGAAGGTGGCTGCCATCTTGAAACTCCCCACAGTGCCCAGGTATTAATGTCTTAGCAGAACTGATTTTTCTGTTGACTGTCTTCTCAAACAGAAATGTAGTCTAACTGAAAACCACTCAGCTTTGTACATTTTTTCATTTTGGGGAAAAAAAAGAGAGAGAGAGAGAGAAACCCTTAATCTCATCAGTGTTTTTAGCTCCCCTATATCTACACTAGTGGGGGAGGAAAAAAAAAGGATGTTCACCATGATGGGGACTTGAAGCCTTCTTTGTTATCACTCTTCAGCAGAGCAGCTGTTTCAGAAAAATGAATGGTGGTCCGACATCAGAAGGCTTTCCTGTGCATGATTTAAGTGTTTTCCTTTTCATAGGCAAGTTCTGCTTTTTCTTTTTTTCTTTCTTAAGCCAGTTTAATACTTTTGTTCAGTACCAACCATTATTAATTTCTTTCATGCACATATTTTAAATTCCTCACATGACAGTTTTGAGAAACTAATGAAAATTAGAGTGTGTTAGCATATCACATTCCTACAGAGACCTGCTAATACATTCAATTACATTTAGTAATGGTAATGGGGACCACAGAGAAAAGCATTACCATTTATACCTGCTTGCTCATGTACTGCCTCTCTCTCTTTCCACCAAATATTTGGGGGAGGGGGGAATATCATGTAAAGCAAAGAAAAGAATCACATTTGATGCTATTTTAAAAAATGACTCTCTGAAAATGCATTGCCTCTTGATAAGAAATAGGATGGTTATGGCACATGTAACTTACTTATTATATGTCAGTTAGGAGCATTAGTCCATTTATCTACACTACTGAAATTTTTCCATTTGTTCACCAAAGGCTTCAAAGGAATTACATCGAGATATTTTTCTGCCTAGACCTATACTTTGGCAATTTGATTTTGTTTTAAAGTAGCATAATTACATTTTCCTCATCCATTCTATGAATCACAGCCAAAGGGAACTGCTTTGAAAAACTTGATTAGGAATGTGAGACGTGAGTGTCTGATATGTGCTGGTGTTGATGTTCACCTGTCTCCCAAGCTTGCTTTAAAATTCAGCTGGGCCCAGCAGGGCTTACCTTAGGCTGTGTGGCACTACTTTGTGACACGTGGGCCCAGGTGACTGTGCTGTGACTGAGATGCCTAAATTTAACCCTAACCGCTATTTCTGCTTCTGTACCTTCACTTGCTAACCCATGAGGAGATGGAAAATTACCAGTAAACTTTCTGGAGGCCCTCTGTAACCACACAACCCCTGCCCAGAATCGAACCTAGCAGAATGGCCGCTCCTAGACCCCCACCCGGCTCTGGGCCTAGAGATAACAGCCATCTGGCGCCAGAGAAACCCCCACCCAGAATTGGACGTGACAAAGTGACTGCCCCCGGACTCCCCACCCAGCTTTGGGTACGGGAGATAATAACCATCTGGCTCCCTGCAGCTTGACAGGGAGACCCTGGCCAATCCTGAGGGGGCACGTACCCTAGCAGCGCCAACTAAGCAGTTTAAAGAATGACAGCCCTTTGATCTAACCAATAATCTATTCTTAGCTTTTTCCCACTCTGTAGCGCACCAGTCATATTATAGAGTTGCTGTTTGATTTTCCCGCGGTATGTAGTGATTTGTTACGAGATACTATGATGTATGCTAAGTCCCCGCCTCCCCAAAATAGAGTATAAAAAGTGCTGTGATCCTAAGCTCAGGACCTCTTAGCATCACTGGCAATGAGTGCGCGGAGGTCCGGGTTCGAACTCGTAATAAACGACCCTTGCTGTTCGGCTTTGACTCTGGACTCTGGTGGTCATCTTTGGGGGGTCTCGAATTTGGGCACAACATGACACATGTGACGCCAAGTCATCCTTGGGCAAATAAATGTGGGGTGTTTCAGTCTTTGATGCCAGACATTTTTATAGCCCTATTACGGACTCAATTATGTGCATAGTTATTCTTCCTGAGTCTGTCAACTTGAGTATGTTCTGTTGTAGATGGTGACCTTCTAGAATTCAGGGATAGTGCTGTTAAATTTATTTTGTGTTACTTGTATATGCATCTTGATAGAAAACAAATATATCAGTACATATTTTATCTGATGAGTTGATAGGCCAATTTGTTGAAATATGTTTATTAATTTGTGTCACACCAAATGCTGACTGATTTTTCCCAGTAGGATAGTGTGATTAGCACAAATACAGAAACATCAGTTGACCTGGACAAGTTCCGTGCAGGCAGGGTGCTATGTGTTCTGGTTGTAAAGATAGATGAGACAAAGTTAATTACTTAAGCTGTAAATTGCAAGTACTTGGCAAATGAAAGTTACTCAGTTAATAACCTCTTTTGGATTTTTATAGTCTTGGAATCCATGCCAGGAAGCCAGAATCGCTAACTAGAAGGTAGTTACCATTCTAAGTATCATACTGTAGTTATATGAATTATTAACAGGATACAAGAGCACAATTAATGAAGCTTCTAATTTTAAAAATGCTGAACATTATCTAGTATTTGGGTCTATGAAAATGCATGTATTTTCAATATAAGGATATTAGTTTTGTTCCATATAGCCAAATGTATATGTTCATAAGTGTGAATGGCATTTTCAATAAGACCTGTCTCTCCCTAAGCTTCCTGTATAGTTCAAAGCCAGGCCCACACTGGTCACGGAGAATGGAGTTTCTGTCTGGGGACCCCGGAGAAGTTATCCATGACTCACCTTCATCTTTGTGGGCTCCTTGAGCAAAGTGGGGGCGCTTCCAGATTCTGTTAGCCAGAGGCCTATAGGAATAGTAGAGGCTAACATAAGACTTGCATTCCCTCACAGCTGCCTCCTTTCTGACTAAGAAGAGTTGAAAATGTGCTTGTGAATGTTTTCTTTGCATCTTTCTTTGGAAGGATTTATATATATTCACTCTTGGAACATCCCGAGGTAACGGTTACTCAGGTTTATCAATGTGAACATCCATTCTATTTGGGTTGTCAGCCTGTATCCTAAAACCTCAAGTATAGGTCATCTTTTTTTTTTTCCCCTAACTATAAAAAATAAATATTGAGGCAAAAATATTTGAATTATAGCTTTGATACATTGTAATTGCAAAGGAATTATTAAATTTTTGTGAGTCTATAAGAAAGTGTTCATACTGTTCATCAAGGTGTGCTAAAGTATACAGGGATAAAAAAAAATACAATGTTAGGAGTTTGCTTTACGATACTTCAGGAAGGAAGAAATAAGTGAAGCCAATGTATTAACATCTCCAAAGTTGTCGATTCTGAGTGATGAGCGTATGGTGTTCATTATACTACTCTATTTTGTGTATGGGAATAGTTTTACAATAAGAAATGTTTAAAGAGGCACGTGAATGTCTTCATCCCCTTTTCACAAGTGGAAGAAAGTGAAATGACTTGCCCACAGTCATAAAGCTGGAAACCGGTAGGGTCAGAATTAAATCTCATCCTCCTCTGTGTCTCAGAACTGAATGCACTTATTTGTGTATACATTTATCTTCTAATCTTGGGTCCGCATGCTTTTTTTTTTTTTTCTGCATATGATTGCTTCTTGACACAATCTCATTGTTCCACTTATTGCTCTTTCTTGTTTTGTTATGGTATTAGGTAATCTTTAATAACCGCTTAGAAGGAGACAACTTCTAATTGAGATAGTTACTTATTGATTTATTTTTCTTAGACAAGGTTGCTGCTGGCAGTCAAGGCCAAGAAGACTGCAAGTTCTTTTGTAAGGGTAGAGAAGGAACAAAGAAGAGCTTATGATCTAGATCATTCAGTGGAAACCGCATATATTACAGCTAAAAAGGCTTAATGGTAAGAGACAATAAACATAAAATGAAGCAGAGCTCTGCAAAATCTAGCCAGATTTCATGGAGGAACCCTAGAATGTGTTTAAAATGCTAAAATCTTCCTCACAAATTAAACACACATTTTAACTTAAACATTTACCCAAAGAACCCAGTTTCCTTGTGTTCTTTCCATTTAAGACAGGTTCAATGGGAACTATCCTTATTAAAAGAAATACATTTTTAGGATGTCATTTCCTTAATATTGAAATGGAAGAACACCTAGAAAAGTTGTCAAGGAAATGGCCACTGGCTTCGCAAGATTTTGTATCAAAGCCATGACCTCCAAAGTTAAACCTGGGGACTTTGTCTTTAAAAAGATCACTCAAATGCTTTTCTTGTAGCTTAGCAATTAAGTATTTTTCAATTTAATGTTAGTTTCTTTTCTTCTGCCTCTTCAACTCCTCAAATAGCCCTTTGAAGATTCACTGAACTCTTGTTGAAACTTAAAAATTTAGTAAGAGGTGTGCCTGGGTGGCTCAGTGGGTTAAAGCCTCTGCCTTCAGCTCAGGTCATGATACAGGGTCCTGGGATCAAACCCTGCATCCGGCTTTCTGTTCGGTGGGGATCCTGCTTCCCCCTCCAACCCCTGCCTGCCTCTCTGCCTACTTGTGATCTCTGTCTGTCAAATAAATAAATAAATACAATCTTTAAAAAAAAAAAAATTGAATAAGAGTAGGTTTGGGCTCCTTACTCCTCTAAGCCTGTTTTCACATCCAGTAGACATTAATAATAGCTAGACAATGATAGATGAGCATTTCTAGATATAGCACCCAGAAGTCCAGATTTTTAACCTGAACCCTGAAGTTTTCTGGCTCAATGTTCAGCTGTTACAGCTAAGGTATTTGGTTCAAAGTTGGAAGTCCAACCTTGGGAGAGTTCCCCAAAGAATTTCCTTTCCCCCATTTTGCCATTAAACTGTGCATCAGCAGTACGCGATACAATCCCCTGTCCAGTTGCTAGGGAGCTAAATTAAGGAGCTGACTCATTGGCAATGTATGTCATCAGTGAGTGTGATCAAGCAAGTCACCCCCATTTGGAAGGTGGACCTTCTAGATATGGTAGAGTGCAGCATTCAGGAGAAGGAGGCACGAGCTGGAGCATATGTTAGTATTCTGCATATCAGGCTGCTTCTCCAACTTGGTTATTGCCTGATGCAAACTCTCCAACACTCTTCCTCCCCCTGCCTTTTGCAATATTTTTTTGCTCAGAAATTTAATGGTTGGATGATTAGACTCTCATCATAAAATTTCAAAATGTCTAAAGAGAGTGTGTGTGTTTTAAGATGATGAATCAGATCCTAAATTTTTAAGAGTTTTGTACATGATTAACATCCAGCTGTCTCAAAACCCTGCTGTGAGCTTTCTTTGGTATTCTGCCCTGCGTGCTATTGCAAGACTTTGGCCATTACATTTTTAGTGTTTGGTGGGAGGCGTGCAATACTGAATCTATTCACCTTACCTATTAACTTTGAGTAAGTTTTAAAATTCTTGTTTCACTGGAGTTTGAATTCATGATATGTTTACTAAAATGATTTTTCACTTAATTCAGTTATAAGATGCTTAGAAGAAAATCCCATTTTTAGGGTACTTGTTTTTTGTTCTAATAATGACAGTCTAACATGAAGATGTTTGATTTATTTTCCTATGTTATTGTTCTGTTTAATTTGTACGGATTCGGAAATAATGAATTGTACCTTTCGCTAAAACTTTCCTTTTTGTTTTCTGTAAAGTGAACAATGAGGTTATTATACACACATCACACATTTTTTTTTCTTTTTCTTTGTAGGAAAATAATGAGCTAGACTGCAGCCCACTGTAAGAATGCATGTGGCACTTGTAATTATTTCTTAGTTAAAAAAAAAAAATCCAATTTTTTTTTTAAAACCTTCTCACTTTAAGGAGCTGATAAAAAGATTTTAGTTTTTAGCTTTTCTCGTGTTCCCCATTGTCCTTCTTAGTGCATTTAATTCTATATATGAGCTGTGCAAAAATGCCCTGAATAAGGGCCCCATTAGTAGAAATGTCTCTTCTCTGGGCCTCAGATTCTTCAACTGAGAAATGGGAGCCTTCCCTTAGATGATTCTGAAAGTCTTTGAAAGTCCAAGTTAGATGACACTGTAATCGTGGCAGTACTCAAGGTTAATAAGTCATTTATTCAGTGGCTGAATGACCCTCCTCATGGCCTGTGTTTTTAAGATGTGACCTTTACATTCAAGCTTCAAGGTTCTTATTTTGCATGTTCCTGAAAGACCTTCTTTCTGAGAGAAGTCTACCAGTGCCCTTGAGGAGGGGCAAGGTCCTTTAGTGCCACCCTTCCTTTTTACAGATCAGGAAAACAAAGCCGTGTTTTATGGAAACAATGATGTGAGAGCAAATAAACTGACTTTTTGTTGTCTTCCTAATAGCTATGCCAACCCCAGTCTTACTATAAATAATCCCAAACTGAGGCTGCAAAACCTTACAGCCTGATTCTGTAAAACATTCCTGTGGAAGGTTGAAACCTACCCATTTCCTCCAGGGCCACCCCTCCTGGCTGGTCTGGTATGTGGGAGCTCAGCGCCCATGTGAGCGGCATCCCAGTGGCTAGCTCCTGGCCCTCGGCACCTTTGTCACCCCAGAATAAAGTCACTGAAGAGAAACAGAAAGCACAGACCACTCAGGTGTGCCTAACTCTGCAAAGATATTGATTACTTCCCCAGATACAAGAAATTTAGCAAGTAAACGCATCATGGCATGATAACAAATGTATTCATTATTCCATGAGGAACACTTAGCAGTCTCTTATCTATTTCACACTCTCTGCTTTGACATTCTATTTGATATTGCACATCCTTGTGGCAATGGACACGTGAATGATTATTTACTCACCTTTTTGGAGAGATGGAGATACTTAGTGCTGGCATTTTTGCACCTGCAAGAGATTGATATTTTGCATGCAGGGCTCCGTGATTCATCCTAGGATAAGCTCAAGAATACACTGGAAGGAAAGAATTGCTTGGCGGAGAAAAATGAACCTGTGATGGGGGAGGTCTGGCCAGAGATTGGAGTACAGGGTCGGGGTCAGGCTTTTGTCATGCATCTTTTTTTCCGAGACTTTCACTTTACACCAAAGAGGGCAACTCAGCCAACTCAAGATACTGATCATGGCAGCAGTTTTTCATGGTTAACACTAGTTTTGCCTGTGGAGTTGACTTTCTTTTCAGGACCTAGATGAGCAGGGAGGACCCTGAAGTGAGTTGGGCCAGAGGTGGACCTCTCCTCCTAATTCGAGAACCCCATCCTAACAAGTTTTATTCGGATTCCAGAGATATTCCCAGTCTCCCAGATCCCTCCAGCTGGGATGGAGAAAAATAAACTACCATAAAATCTTCCCACCATCATAGCATTCCATTTTCCCACCACGTTGAATATGTCCTACCATTTTATTTCATGGGATTTACCCAGAGCCTTGGCAGCTGAAGTAGCATGTTGCCGTCAAACATGCAGCAACCTGAAATTGCTTCAATGGTCTTTTGCAATGGGACCTGTGTGGGATTTCAGGATGACATCAAACCGCACAATGCCTATTACAACAAAGCTGGCCCTGAACTGAAGGCTGAATTTTGTTGTGTGTCCAGGGAGAGAGGTCTGCTCAGACTTGTACCTTTGAGAAAAGGGTTTTCATAGATTCTCAAATATCTGTTTTGTTTTGTTTTTTTAAACCTGTTAAGAGAGAGAGCACGGTAGCTGGACAAAGGAAAAGATCTTAGGTTTCATGTGGGGACAAATGAAAGCATGCTGTTGCCTCTGTGTAATCAGCTATACCAGATTTGCGGTTACCGAGAAATAGCTTGAGGGTATGGGTCCACAGACTTTACCACCACCGGTGCCCCGTGAGCCACAGCCAGTCTGTGGTTTTTTTATACAAATGGAGGACCAATGGAAAATTCTACCCATTAACCAGAGCCTGGGAATGGGGAAAGAGAAGAGTGTAAATGCTTGTGCAATGTTCATGAGTAAACAGTATGTATTCAGTAAATATCCATATACTTCTGCAGTACCGGATCAGTTTTCTGTTCCGATGGGACCAGGACACAAAAATATAAAACCAGGTGATTTAAATAGGGCAGCGGGGTGCTGGAGGGAGGAAGCATAATCAAAAGACTAGAAAACACCTTTATGAAAAGTATAGAATAGAGGCATCTTCTGTGAAAGGTGCTCTGTGAAAGGTATTTAGCAAAATGACCAAAGCAAGTGACATAATTATACTTGAGAAGTATAGACAACAAAGCCTGAATAATGGTTTAAATGTAATACATTGAAAGCTTCTGAAAATTATTGGTCCGTTGAAAAGACTGTTTCATTCCATTTGTTAATGCTTCCTTTAAAAAATTAAGAAAATATGTTTTGTTTGTTAACTAGAGTATATCCTCTATATTTGATATTTTAATATGTCCTATACTTTATATATACACTGTAGTTTTCTCTAAACTTGATATATTTTTCTAAATATGTTTTTATGGGCTTTAGCATTCCATCGGATCTTTAAAAGGAATTAAATATTTGCTTAGTAATTAGATGTCTTTCACAGTCCTTTTAATTTTGTAGATAGATTTTGTTTCTTAATTATCTAAGGTAATGGGGATGAGATCAACTAAAAAACATAGTAAAGAAGCTAATTTTACACAACTATGTAGTAGTAGTTCCAATCCTTCATTTGACTTTGATATAGTTTTAAAAAGACCACTTGTCTGATTGGAATTTTACTTCTCTTACCCTGGGGAAACATTTAGAGGGAAGAAAATAAAATCTCCAACTGGAAAATCATCCCAAATTCATTATCTACCAATAAGAAGCAATTTTAGGTTGGGTTTTTCTGCATGGGTAAAGTATATACTCTGAAGCATTTTGTCAGGCAGAATTTGGCCTACTTTCTCGGCAAGATTTGCTAAAAAGAAAGAGAAAAAGATTACGAGGGCCTGAGGTATTAGCAAGGGTTTGTTTGGGATCTTAATTTGCCCGGAGTTCAATAGTGTTGTAGGTCCAAAGTAGTTTGGTTTAAATGTCACATATAATGACAAGTAGGAAAATCGGGACATTATTTACATGTGAATAGGGACAAAGGTGACTGGATGTTGATTCATTGCATGATGAATGTTTGCCCTTGGTGAAATGTTTTACCTTCTGTGAAGTTATAAACAATATTTCTTATTGACTGTAAAATGTAGACACCAAGCCCAGAAGTCTTTGCTCCTGAAATGTTGCTCCTATTAGAAAACTGTTGTTTGTTTTTTTTTGTTTTTGTTTTTGTTTTAAAACCCAGAAGAGACAAGGAGACTTGGAATTCTGCCCTTTTGAAATTAAGACTTCCCTTAATGTGTCTTTGTTTGGGAGCCATGAGAGGGGAATTTGGTACTATATTCCAAGAAGCATTAGAGATTAGTGGGCAAAGACCTTGTACTCGCATTCCATAGGAAATATTTTAGAAATCTTTAGAATAAATGAGGTTCATTCTTATTTTGTCATGAATGTTTCTTAACTGATCTAACGTACTTTATTGATCATGTTAACACTTTTGCGGAAATAAATACAACCTCTACTATGAGACTGAAGGAGAAAATTTTTCTAGACACTGTCAATATCTCTTCAAGTTTTAGGGAGTTTTAGAACTTGGTCAGAAAAATAAATTTCTTATTTTTTTTGTGGAAATATTATCAAATACATCCATTGGTTTTATCAAGACCACTATGCTTCCTAGTCCTTACATTAAACTAGGTCATAGTTAAAGCATGATTTTATATATGTATATATATAAAAGATATATATCCTCTTCTGTGTATATATATTTGTGTGTGTGTGAATCACCTATTTTAACTCAGGAGTTGACCAAAACATCAAAGAGGAATGGGATTCACAAAAGCCCCTTGATTAGCCTTTGGTCAAATCATGAATTAGGATCAGATTCAGAATTAGAGTTGACCAGCAACCCTGAATTCTGAGCTTGTTACTGAAGCATGCTGGGTGTAGTTTGATCTGCAGAGAAGCCGACATCAGGCTCCTCACACAGATTTCTGTACTCTGTGAAGAGACACAACGAAACCAAACATCAGAGACCACATGGGAAGCCCCCTTCAGAAGGCATGGAACACCATTGTCCCAGGACTTTAAGAAGGAGATCCCACAGTCAGAGGCTCTGTGGGCTGTGAGCCTGGAGTGCCCCCACCCTGCACAACAGGATGCCTGGATGATTTGAAGAAATGCCACCAGCAGCTGATGGCAAGTACAAGGAGGAAGACTGATCTCCCCCTGGGGACTCACTGGGCCTGACATCTTTCTTTTAAGAAACTGAGCAAAGGCCAGCTCCCCTGGGCTATGTGAGGTCAGCATGCCCCTCAGCACCACCTGTGGAAGCTGGTTTGGGAACTGTTTTCCAAGAAGCACTTTCCAGGTTCATTTCTCTAAGTTCATACAGTCTGCTTCTAAAACAAAAAGAACATTGTACCTTCCTCTGCTTGAGGTGATAATGCTGACCCCCAGGTTAGAATCATAGAATTTTTCGATAGCTGAAAATATTTGTAAATTAACTGCTGTTTAAACATGTGGGCCATCTGGAGAAAGAGCTAGTTACCCTGAATTCCAATGTAGTAGGTATAATCTTGTACATGTGTTGATATTTTTCATCTCAATGGTCTTCCATAATTTTGTACAGCAAAGGTCTTACACACAGATGGTCTAAAACTGAGAAGCAGGTCAGGGTTAAGATCATAAGGATAGTGAGGCCTGTGGCAAACTGAACCCCATGTTTTGTTCAGAAAGGGTTGATGTTATTGGCTCTGGCTGAATGTCACAGTCTTTCATGGCTGTTAGCTCTTAGCCTTGTTTCATAATAAAGTAAAACCTCAAGTTTTTATATGAAACCATTCAAAGTTAAGTAACAGTCTGAGCTCAACAAAATACATCTAACAGGCTAGAACTGACCCTTGGGTCACCAGTTTGTAGAACAATAGTTTCATTATCAATGTCAAGCTCTATGCCAAGGGTCCTGTGCACGTGAGGTCTTTAACCTTCAGCATAGTCTTGTGAGATGAGTATTATTATCCCGTTTTATAAAAAGGATACTGGAGTTCAGTGTAGTGAGTAACTTGCATAGGATTTTATAACTGTTGTATAGAGGAAAAGGATCCAAGGCTCAGACTTTGAGTTAGTGAACATTTATTGGATTATAATATTTTCCAGGGACTTGCTAGGCCCTAGGAACCCAGCAGGGAGTGAGACAAATGTGGAAGGTATATAATCTATGTAAATTAAAATTCAGAAGATGAGGGTAGGGATAAGATGCTTTGGGGGTACATACGAGGA
Source organism: Mustela nigripes (assembly GCF_022355385.1). Taxonomy (NCBI): domain Eukaryota; kingdom Metazoa; phylum Chordata; class Mammalia; order Carnivora; family Mustelidae; genus Mustela; species Mustela nigripes. Next base: position 94,994,225 of record NC_081561.1, read on the forward strand.
AGAAGCTTCTAGGAAGTAACATGATCTGGGGCTTGAGGGATGAGTAGGAGCTGACCGAGTGAAGAGAGTAGTGATAGAATATATGGCCCAGAAGTGAGGGAGGACAAGAAACCTATAAAGTGGTAGATGTTTTGGGTAACTGAGAATAGAACTCAAGATAGAGATGGGAAGGGCAAGAAGAGAGAAAATTAGACAGATAAGGCTGGGGGCACAGAGTTGCCCCCCCCCCCAGCTTAACTGAGGTTTGACTGACAAAAATTGTATGTATTTAGGGAAAAAAAGAGAGAGGTAAGCAAACTATGAGACTTTTAACAGTAGAGAGCAAACTGGGGGTTGATGGCGGGGAGGTTAGTGGGGGATGGGCTAGATGGCAGACAGGTAGCAAGTAGGGCACTTGTTAAAATGAACACTGGGTGTTATATGTAAGTAATGAATCACTAAATGCTACTTCTGAAACCAATATAACACTATATGTTAATTAACTAGGATTTAAATAAAAATTGGATAAAAGGGAAAAATGTATATATTTAGGTGGTACAATGTGATTTTTTTAAAAAGGTATAGAACAGGATTTAATAAATGTATACATTGTAAAATGTTAATTAATCAAGTTAATTAACATATCTATCACCTTGCATAATTACTTTTTTTGTATGTATGTAATAAGAACACAAGATCTACTCTCCTAGAAAATTTCAAATATATAATACAGTATTATGTACTTTAATTCCTATCCTACACATTAGACCCAAGAATTTATTCATCTTGTAACTAAGAGTTTGTGTCCTTTAGACAAGATTTCCCCACCTGCACCCCCACCCCAGTTTCTGGCAAGCACTGCTGTTTCTTTGGTTCTATAAGCTTGACCTTTTTAGAGTCCACATGTAAGTGAGATCATATATGACTTGTCTCTCTGTGTTTGGCTTATTTCACTTAACATAATATCTTCCAGGTTTATCCACATTTTGGCAAATAGCAAGACTTTCTTCCTTTTTATGAGTGAATAATATTTGTGTGTGTGTGTGTGTGTGTGTGTGTGTGTGTTAACACCACACTTTATTCCATCATCCATTACAGACATTTGGGGTTTTCTTATCTTGGGTGTTGTGAACGGTGCTTCCTACCAATCATACAGTAGAGTTCCCTTTTCTCCATATCCTCATTGACATTTGTTATCTCTTGTCCTTTTGGTAATAGCCATTCTAGCATATGAGGTGATATTTCACCGTGGTTTTGACTTGCGTTCCTTTGATGATTAGTGATGTTGAGTGCTTTTTCATTTCCTTGTGGACTATTTATATGTCTTCCTTGGAGAAATGTCTATTCAGTCTTTTGCTCATTTTTTTTTTCTTTGTTTGTTTTTAAAATTGGGTTATTTGGATTTGGTTTTTGTTTTTGTTTTGTTTTTGCTATTGAGTTGTATGAGTTCCTTATACACTTTGAATATTAACCCCCTTTTTGGATATTTGGTTTGCAAATATTTTCTTGCACTCAGTAGGTTGCCTTTTCATATTGTTGATTATTTTCTTTGCCATATAGAAGCTTTTAATTTGATGGAGTCCCACTTGTTTATTTTTGCTTTGTTGTTGCCTGTGTTTCCGATATTGTATCCAAGAAATCATTGTCAAGGCGCTTTTCCCCTATGTTTTCTTCTAGAAGTTTTGGTTTCAGGTCTTACATTTAATCCATTTCGAGTTCGTTTTGCACAGAAAGTTTTAAACTGGGAAATGACTTGATAATTTGAGTGTTAGTATGATCACTCTGCCCATAATATGGAGAGCTCAGATTGAGGAGGTCACTAGTTATGGAGGTGATAAAAGAGGTAAGGAGACCTTTAGGAAGCTAATTGGAGTAATTCAAGAGAGGGGATAGTGACTCAAAATGGGAGTGGCATGGAATTAACATTAAATGATGCAAGAAACATTTAGGAGGTAGTATTAGATAAATTAGATAAACCAAAATGGTGACTACATTGGTGCGGGGAGTGTGAGATAGAGAAGATAATGAAAGATGAGATAAAGATTTCTGGCTTTGCTAACTGTGCACATGGTAAAACCATTCACAAAGATTCAGAATTTGAAAGAACTAGCTTTGAGGTGGGGCCGCTGATTAAGTCATCTGGTTTAGATGGGTAGAATCTGAGTATGAAGTTCCAGTCAGATATTCAAGTGGAAATCCCCAGAAGTCAGTTGATATCAATTTAATGCTCTGAGGAGTATTCTGTGCTGGACAAAAAGTATAGAGAATGTGACAGAAAGTGTGGAAGAGGGTGGGTATTGAGAAAACGCATCCTCTCTCTCAGATATTGGTTCCAGATGTTGTGATTCCCTGAAGAGAGCTTCCCTCAGGACTTCTGGAGCCCTGGCAGGATGTCACTCTGAGTGGATGGACTATCACTGCCATCAAACGAAATTCATCTCCCAAGGGGAAATTTAGGTGAAAATGTATCATTTGAGCTTATTCATATATTATGCTCTATACTTTAGGTGATGGACTGTTGATTTAACTGAAACCCAGTGTTCTGTAGGAACTCTTTAAGAGATTTAAGTAAATTGATGAAGGTTATGTGACAGAATTTAAACACATATTTCTGGAACTTCACATTACCTTATCATCAGCGAGTTATCTTGATTCTGGTTAGTGGGGGAGACTTCTTTCTCTGAGGCCAGCTTTCTATCTGTTTTAAAGAAGTAGATTGTGGAGAGCATTGCTATATTTCCCAGTCCAGTGCCAAAAAAGGCCAAAGCCTCTGACAGACCAAGATGTACTCCACCATCATCCCCCTTCCAGTTGATGTACAAGGCCTACTAACCATTCGTCTGCTAGGAATTGTCAGCTCTGGAAGAGATGTAAGCAACTATTTCAACTTCAGATCTACAAAGCTGGAGGTGATTTCTTAAATATCTCTGTTTAGGCAGAACAAATGGGCTTGTAGTGTTTGCTTTTTGATGCATCTGCAAGTCAGCTAGAAAATAGAAGAAGAGAACTGAAAGTAATTGGTCCGGAACATTCTTTGGAATTGTAACTTGATCAAAAATTTATTATTAGCCTATATTTATGTACCAGCTAAAAGTTCTTAACCAATGATGCTTCACCATATATGTTTAATGACTATAACAACTTTGTAGGAAACATGATTACTTTTCTTCCAGACCAACATTCCATTAAGCTTTAGCTGTTTGAATGCCCTGCAAAATAGAATTGATTGTGGAAGCATATTCACACAAGAGGATGTTTTTTAGATTACCTCTGTTGGATTCTGATTAGAAATGTTTATGTTCCATTTAATGTTTTCCATATGCTGTTACTCTTTGAAAGTTTGGTCTGTGCATTTATTCTCATCACCAGCTGTGGAAGTCGACCCTGTGCGGCCGCTTCCAACCAAATGTCTGGATATTCTGGCATCCTGACCACCAGAACTGTTTATTTTATTTTAGTTTTGTTTCATTTTTCTTGGAATGAAGTTTTGGATGACATACTTGTGAATATAATCACAAACTTCAGATGTCCTTTATCTTTGTGATGGGACCATTTTGACATAGACTTAGTTGACTTAAAATTCAAAGAACCTTGGCATTTTCCATAGCTGTGAAGATAAAGCTGAATCTTCTTTAAAAATTCACATGAAATAAATTATATGGTGGGCTTTTTCAAAGTAGATTTATTTTGGCAACAGTGATGCATATGCAAGGAATGAAAGAAAAGTCAATTAATAAAAACAAAAAGGAGAAAAAAAGTCACCTGAAATTTTAGCACCTGGGCAAGGACATAGTTTGGTGGTCATCCTTCCCAGATTTCTCCCTATGTATGCACTGACAAGTCTTTTAAATGATATTGGTAATTAATAAGGCTAGAAGTATACCTTCTATTGGGACTGATAGACAGTGACCCTTTAATTTATTGTCCACATATGGATACTTTTGTGAGTGAAGAATTAGGCTGGGACAGGAGGGATGGACCTGACCTGTTTCAGGTACCTTGGACTGGGATTACCCACCTCCTAGACCTGTTGCTCCATACAGATTTGTTCAATATATTTATTGAACATTTATTCTATGCTGGGCATTAATCGATAACATAAATAAAACAGACAGAGCTCTTCTGGCCTCACAGTCCAATAGCTGTTAAATGCCATGCAGTGAAGCCTGAACTAGAAGGAAGCCTATCATATTATGGGAAGATAAATGGTTAATCCATGAAGGCTGAGTTTCAAATGGAGTTAGCCTGGCAGGGAAGGGAGCAAAGGACATTCCCATTCAAAAAAGATGATCTATGCAAAGTCTGTAAAAGGGAACAACGCATATGGGATATTGGGAACTTGCCAAAGGCTCAGGAAGATGAGAACTTTTGGTGGGAAAATCATCAGACATTCATTTTAGAATGCTGGATTAAGGTGTAACCCATAGGGAAGATTAGATTGTTGAGGATGATCTTGAGAGTCTGAATCAACAGTGTTTGGGGCAATGGAGAGGAGAGCGTCATGGAGCCAAACTCAGGCACGGGGCTGGATTATGGAAACATTCACAGAAACCGAGAACTCTGGAGGAGGAGCTGGTTTGGGAGGGCAGGAAGGAGGTGATGGATATATTTGTGCAGTTTGAGAGTCTAGGAAGGCAAACAGGTGGAGGGGTCTGTCTTTTTGATCTTGGAACTCTGTAGAGAGATCTAGGCTGGGGAGAGAAATTGAGGAATTGGTAGTTTATAGTCGTATTTGAAGCCATGGGAACTTGAGGCCAGTTTGATTTTTATTACTTATCATGAATTTCTATTAACTCTGGTTCAAGGTTATTGAATTTGTAATAGAGTAGAATAAATGGTAGCTTAAATGATGACATTTTGAAATTCACTCATCCCCACCCATTTTCATGAAAGAAACATTTGTCTGGGAGATCTGAAACACCACTATTCAGAATTTATTATCCAAAGGAATTGGCAAAGAGTCTCTCAGCCAAAAATCAAATTTAGAAAAGTCAATCTTCTTTCTGTTTTATAACAAAAAGGGTAATTAACAGTTCTCTGGTTAAACACTGCAAATAATTACAGTCCAGCATGCATCCTAGGGACAGGGAGACTTGGAACCCTTGAAATCCACACACAATCTTGACCTTCTATAGCCACTACCACTTTCTTTCTTGCTTATCATTAATACCTCTCCTCTGAGAGTTGCTTGTCTTTTGAGAATTCAGCATTTGCATAAAGAACAAAAATATGAGGGAGAGAATAATGGAAGAATAAGGGAGCTATAGGAGAAACTTTAGAGATTCTTGATTCAACCGTGTCAGTGTTTTAGAGGAGGAAGCTGAAGACCAAAGCATTTCGTGCCCCAGGTCACCCAGGGCCCACAGCAAGCAGAGGTCAAAGTGCTCAATCATTCCCATCCTAGCCTAGCATCCCCTGGAAATGAAGGAGCAATCCCTTCCTTACTTAATAAATACAAATTTGGGGGCACCTGGGTGGCTCAGTGGGTTAAGCCGCTGCCTTCGGCTCAGGTCATGATCTCAGGGTCCTGGGATCGAGTCCCGCATTGGGCTCTCTGCTCGGCAGGGAGTCTGCTTCCCTCTCCCTCTCTCTCTGCCTGCCTCTCCATCTACTTGTGATCTCTCTCTGTCAAATAAATAAATAAAATCTTTAGAAAAAAAAATAAATACAAATTTGGTTTGACTTTTTGCCATTTATTAGCCATCAGGGTCTCAAAATACTGATAGATACAAGAATGTAATAACTACATCTTAACTGGATGACACGTAGGAACAGAAAGAGAAAGGAGACAAAGGAGCACTTCCCCTTCAGTTGCTTTGTATTTTTCTCCTTAATTGCAAATGTACAAAGTGTGTTACTCTTCTGGTTACATATCCTTTATTCAATTGCACTGAAAGTCATAAGGTCCCAATATTACCTCTGATTTAATAAGCATTATTATTACCATACGATATGTATACTACTTCCTAAGCATTTTATAACCATGGCCATCCTCCTCTCAATCTAGCAGAAACAGACACATCAGAAAGGGCAAAGAAGTAAGAGATTCTGACATCTTCTACTATTTTTTCCCATTAATTTTCTGCAATCCTACTGAAGAAAAGTTCACTGGGTGAGTGGGATCTAGGCATTGGAGACAGTGTGGCTCAGTGGAAATAGTGAAGAAGGCAGGGGCTCTTCAGCCTGTGGCCTTCAGGGGCCGCTTGTGGCTCCAACCCCGATTCACTCCTTAATGTGGGAAAATTGGGCTGGATCGCTTTTATGGCTCTCGGCAACTCTAACAGTCTATTATTCCAACAGTCCAGGCAGAAATTTTCATTTTCCTGCCATTTTTGACTCCTCATACTTTTTCTTATCCTATCTAATGTGTTGGTGAATCCTGTCACTTTATTGGGTCAACATTAATTTACTATTTATTATTTATGTCCTTGATGCCAGCCGATGTCTTAGATGCCTTTTTTTTTGCCTGTCGTCTCTTACATTCATTAGACCTGCCTCCCCTGAGGGCTGAGAACACCCAATATCTGTGACTTCTATTTGTTTGCCTCCAAGAGATTAAGTATACCTTCCTAGTTCACAAATGAAATGCCCACACTTAAACACACACTCTACCATATTCCTTCCTGAAAAGTACAAATATACCTCCTGAGTAGTCCAAGGTATTAATCTTTGACTCTTTTAATTTAGCATTAGAAAATGAGAAGCAAGTTGAACAAATTATGTTACCTATTTAAAATCTACATTATTGGGGTGCCTGGGTGGTTCAGTCATTGGACGTCTGCCTTCAGATCAGGTCATGATCCCAGGGTCCTGGAATTGAGCTCCACATCTGGCTCCCTGCTCAATGGGGAGCCTGCTTCTCTCTCTCCCTCTCCTACTGTTTGTGTTCCCTCTCTTGCTGTGTCTCTCTCTGTCAAATAAAATCTTTAAAAAAATTAAAATCCACATTATGTCCTAGATACACCATATTTTGGTCTAAATAGGAAATAACAGAATGCTCAGCAATAAATACTCCCAGATGTAGTTTGGGTTGATTTTTATACGCAGAATTTCAAGCATTATCTGAAGCTTGCTTGTATTGCTTTTTAAAAATTCCATTTTATTTGATTGTTTCATTTACAAAATGGCAGCCAGAGACATTTAGGACAGTGGAAATGTATGTCTCCATGGCACATATCACAGATAGAAAGTGTGTACATGTGAGGACTTCACACATCCATATGCATGTTATCCAGTGCTCTGTCGAGCCGTCCTCTTAATTACGCTTTATATATGCTTTGTGCAGCCGGGCATTGATCTTTCAAGTACCGTTGTCTGGTTCAAAGACTTGTAATTAGGCAGAAAGATCTGGTAAAATGGATTCTATGGAATTATTCAAATATTCTGTGTGTATGAAATTGTTCATCTAGAATTATTTATCTGGAAAAAGGCACTTTTAAATATGCACCGAGCCTATTTCAAAATTTCTATTCATCTCCATTATTTCCTGATATATCATGCATTTTTTGGACAGTTGCAAATTGCAGGGCTTTTCTGTTTTGATATGAAACTGCTTTGTGCTTTCCTGTGGGCTTGTTAATTGGTGAGCTCTTTATCCATGAGATCAAGAATCAGTGCCTTCTTCATTAACCCGTTGTGAGCTCTAAGGTATTCCCAGGGGTGTGGAAAAGAGGACTTGCCTTTGAGACTTCGTGCTGTCCCTATTCTTTTACAAGTCAGAGCACAGCCTGGAAGATGCAATTGAGAATGACAAGAAGAATTTAGTAAATAGCTTAGAATAGAATCTCCTGATACTGAAGACTATAATGAGCCTTTTTGTCTTTTTTTTTTTTTTTTCCATTTTTCCATTTGCATTTGCAATTCCTTCTACTTATGGAAACTTTCTCCTGCAGGAGGAAACAATCCTGATAGGGATTTTAAAATATATAATTGAATTTTGCATTGCGGTCTGAAAACCCACGAAAGGTGCAGTGTTTATTTTTCCAGAAGGCATTGTCCTGATCCGTAGGTGGTAATGTGAAAATTCTTTGAATTTTCTCCCTTGAAAACAGACCAGTAGATTCCTTGTTCCTCCTTCACACATAAACACACCATCATCACATGCCTTCCTATAAATGTATGAATGTACCTTCTAAGTAGTCTTGAGAAATTATCTCTGCACAAAGAGCTCCCTGGGGATTTACAAGGTTTGGAACTGGGGAGAGAGTGAAAGAAACCGGGCACAGTTTCAGTGACTCTTGGGGATTTAAATTCTCCGTTGCCACAGGACAACCTTTTTCTAGGACACGACTGTTGCTCCATTGGAGCATTTTTAGGGTATGTTTTTTTTCCTTCTGATTAGCCTCTGTTTTTTGCTCCTGCTGCTGCTGCTGCTGCTGCTGTTAAGTGCCCGTGAGTAAGCAGGCAAGATTTTTTTTACATGACTCTTAACAGCTTTTACCTCAGAACGATTTTTAGTCTGGTGGTTTGACTAGTTTTTCTTAAAACACACACACACACACACACACACACACACGCATGCATGTTGACTTACCATCCATCCTTCAGCCTGAGCCAGTAGGATCTTCTTGGTCAGCCTGGAAATCGGTGGTGATCACCTCAGGGTCCTTTAGATTGACTAGAATGACAATCCCTAGGGGTGGGGGCTTCGAGTGCCCACGCACGTATCACCTGCCTGTTTAGTCATCGTTATAATGGCACTCAGGGACTATTTGCAGGCAGTGAAACCCATTTTCCCCCATTCCCTCTGTTTTCTCCTTGCTCATCCCCCCCCTTTTTTTTTACTGAGGTGGGTACACTTTGAATATTTCATTTCTTATATAAATGGCCCATGAAAAAAGGATAAAAATAAAGCATGTTGTGTGTCATAGAGGCTTGTTGGGGCACACAAATTTCCCATTTGCTAAGGTATTCGTAAGGTGAAGATGGCCTTCTGAGGTGCACAGTAATGATGCAGAAACATGAAAAGAGCACTTGACAAGTGAAACAGCCTGCGTGATGGGAGGGACTTGGGTCTAACTAGCTGTATGATTAGGCAAGTCCTTTCACCTTGCTGAGCCTCATTTTAGTCACATCTAGTCTCTTCCAACTGAAAAATTCAATTATTTTTATTTCTATGAATTTTCCCTTATGAAAGAATAATGATGCCTGCCTACATACTTTATCCTAGTTTTCTTATAAGATCTTTAAGCTTCTCAAAATCATACTAAATGAACAGAAAAACAAATCTGTGGATAAAGACATTCAATTGACTATGTTAACTAGACTTTGTATAACCAATTCAACTGTTTTACCTTATGTAATTATAGCCACCACAAATAATGCAAAAGAACATTTAAGAAACTTATTCACTGCAATATCTCCTTGCTTCTCTAGGGTTACCATGCCGTATACACAGAGGAGTTGCAAACTCTCCACGTCATGCTTCCAATTAATTACTTGTCATTGTACGCTTCTAGTACAAAGCTGTGCTAGTGATCAAAAAATGTGTTAATCAGACAGTACAATGAATGTGACATTTAAAATCACATAAGTACAAAACTCTTATAGGTTTTCAGACAAAGTGAACTTCAAACCAAAAAGCATTGATTAAGACAGAAAACTCTATAACCTGAGAAGCCATATTCTACAGTGGTTATAACAATTATGAAGACCTGTGCACCAAAAAACACAGCATCTGCCTACAAAAAACAGAAGCCACTAAAATAGACTACAACCTTAAGATAAAACAATTACTTATAGAAATCAAGTATAGAATAAAATTAAGTATCTTAAGTCATGGACATGAATAGTTCTTTGTATGAAAATTGTTGTTGAGAAAACTGAATAGCCATATTGATATTCCTCATACCATGTACAAGAAAGTGTACTCCAAATGCTTCAGAGCTCTAGAAGTTGAAAAAATTTAAAAAATTATATGTACACTGAAGAAAACATGACTGAATCCCTCTAAAACCTGGATGTAGGGAAAGACTTTTGAGTGATTATTAAAAGTTCTATTTATTTAATTTAAATTGAATTAACATATAATGTATATTGTATATAATGAATATATTCAGAAGTAGAGGTCAGTGATTCATCAGTTTTGTATAATACCCAATGCTCATTACATCATCTGCTCTCCTTATTGCCTATCATGCAGTTACCCCATTCACCCACTGTCCTCCCCTCCAGCAACCTCAGTTTATTTCCTATGATTAAGAGTCTCTTATGGTTTGTCTTCCTCTCTGATTTCGACTTGTTTCATTTTTTCTTCTCCCCCGCATGACCTTTGTTTTGTTTCTTAAATTTCACATGGGAGTGAGGTCATATGATAATTGTCTTTCTCTGATTGACTTGTTTTGCTTAGCATAATACGCTTTAGTTCCATCCCCATCATTGCAAATGCCAAGATGTCATTTTTTGATGGCTGCATAGTATTCCATTACATATATATATATATATATATATATTATATATATATATATATATATATATATATAATATATATATATATCTCCCACATCATCTTTATCCATTCATCTGTCGATAGATAGACATCTGGGCTATTTCCGTAGTTTGGCTATTGTGGACATTGCTGCTATAAATAATGGGGTAAAGGTGCCCTTTCAGATCACTACATTTGTATCTTTGTGGTACATCCCCAGTAGTGCAATTTCTGGGTCATAGGGTAGCTCTATTTTCAACTCTCTGAGGCCCTTACTATTTTCCAGAGTGGCTGCACCAGCTTGCATTCCCACCAGCAATGTAGGAAGGTTCCCCTTTCTCAGCATCCTCAACATCCTTACCCGTCTTTTGCTGACTTGTTAATTTTAGCCATTCTGACCAGTGTTTGGTGGTATCTCATTGTGGTTTTGCTTTGTATTTCCCTGATGCAAAGTGATGATTTTTTTCATGTGTCTGTTGGCCATTTGTATGTCTTCTTTGGAAAAAATTCTAATACAGCAAAACAAAATATAAAATGGTCTCCATAAAAAAAAAAATAAAAGCTCTGCAGGTTAAAAAGCAAACAAAATACTCAAAAGGAAAAACACTGTAAGCAAACAATTTAAAAGAAAAGTGGCCTCTGGGAGAAAATATTTTCAACATTTATCACAGATAAAAGGCTAATAATCCTAATTAGAAATCAGCTTTTGAAAATTAAGGGGGAATGAACAAAAATCCTATAGAAAAAATAGCAAGTGACATAAATTCACAAAAAAGAACATACAAGAAAAGACATTCAAGTTGATTCACAATCAGACATGTAAATGGAACCAACACTGGTAAAATTCTCATCCACCAGACTAGCAAATTTAAAAGCTTAAGAATATATATTTTTTGGAAACAAGCACTCTCATACATTGCTAATGGAAATAGAAAATGGTTACAAATCTTCACAGAGGAGGATTTGGTAATATGTGCATTTGCTTTTTGATCCTGCAATCCCACTTCTAAGAATTTACCCTGAAGATAAACCTCCAACAATATAAATATATATATATACATAAGGTTGTTCATTGAAGCATTTGTTGTAATTGCAAAATATTGGGAACTAAAGTATCCAAACATAGAGATTCATTCTATAAACTATAATATATACACACACTATACCATTATGCAGCTGTAAAAAAAAGTTATGAGGAGACCTCTAGAATGGAGTGATTTTTAGAATATACTTAAATGAGAAAAAAAGCTATGTGCCAAAGACTATGTTAGTATGCTTCTTTATATGTATGAAAGAAGAGAAAATTAAAAAGCATGCATATTTCTGCTTATCTTTACTAAGAGCTACACAGGAAGAATGAGGAAACAATGAAGTGTTTATAAGGGGTGAGTAGAGAATAGGATGGAAGGGATATGGAAGAGAAAAATACTTTGAGTACATATTTTTATGTTTTAACTTTTGAAAGACTGTCGTGCATACAAATTCAGAAAATAAAATCAGTAAGAATTGGAAGCAAGCTGCAACAAATGAAACAGTATTTCATAATGAATATTTAAACCCTACTGAAGGGAAAAGAAAGGAAGGGAGGATCCATGTATCTTAGAAACACAGAATTTGATTATATATCCTTCGTCTTGGGAAGGGTGGAGTGGCATTTGCAAACAAATCCTCACCTCTCTTGGTATGTTTGTTTGGGGATCAGGCAAAGCAATTTTCAAGCTATCTTAGATATATTATAGGAATGAGCAAATAAATAAATGTGTTGATGTTGGGATCTCACTTTGGAATAGACACACAAATAGGGAATGGGAGAAGACAAGGAAGCTATCCCATAGGGATATACAAAAACTGGCAGTATCTGAGTGAATTCATGATTTATAAAATATGTATTTTTTTATGTATGCATGTATAATTGTATTTGTATATAATTGTATCTGTATGTACTAAAAAAAAAAAA